>NC_048566.1:54758086-55074961 GCF_013265735.2 Oncorhynchus mykiss | reverse complement strand
TTCTGATACTGGATATAACGTTGAAAATTGGAAGTTGTTTTAAAGGTACAAATTCAAGATATTTTATAAAAGGTGTGTCCATTGAGAGTTTGTTACCATCATGACATAATCCTGCATTTTTTTTCAAATCCAAAGTATTTTCCACGTAGATTCCACGTCTCAATACATTGACAAATTACATTGAAACTATTTTGATTCAACCAGGTTTGTGCCCAGTACCTCTGCCCAAGTTTTAAAAAACATTATCCTTCGTCATGATTCGTACAGTTGTAGCATGCGATCTCACACTATATCCCAACGGGGGTTATAGCATATTTTTTACACTGAACTAAAATATGAACACAACATGTAGAGTGTTGGTCCCATGTTTCATGAGCTGAAATAAAAGAGCCCAGAAATGTTCAATACGTACAAAAAGCTTATTTTGTCTCAAATTTTGTGGACAAATGTGTTTATATCCCTGTTAGTGAACGTTACTCCTTTGCCAAGATAATCCATCCACCTGACAGGTGTGACATATCAAGAAGCTGATTAAACAGCATGATCATTACACAGGTGCACCGTGTGCTGGTCAACAATAAAAGCCCACTCTAAAATGTTCACAGCACAACGTAACAGATTGGCATGCTGAATGCTGGAATGTCCACCAGAGCTGTTTCCAAATAATTTAATGGTAATTTCTCTACCATAAGTCTCCTCCAACGTTGTTTTAGAGAATTTGGCCTCAGAACCGCAGACCACGTGTATGGCGTTGTGTAGGCGATGCGTTTGCAGATGTCAATGTTGTGAACAGAAAGCCCCATGCTGTAGGTGGGGTTATGGTATGGGCAGGCATAAACTACAGACAATGAACACAATTGCATTTTATTTATGGAAATTTTAATGCGCAAAGATACCATGACTAGATCCTGAGGGCCATTATCGTGCCATTCATCCACCACCATTACCTCATGTTTCAGCATGATAATGCACTGCCCCATGTCACAAGGATCTGTACACAATTCCTGGAAGTTGAAAATGTCCCAGTTCTTCCATGGCTTTCTTCCTCACCAGACATGTCACCCATTGAGCATGTTTGGGATGCTCTGGATAGATGTGTATGACAGCATGTTTCCAGTTCCAGCCAATATCCTGCAACTTCGCACAGGCATTGAAGAGGAGTGGGACAACATTCCACAGGCCACAATCAACAGCCTGATCAACTCTATGCAAATTCATGAGAGAAATGGTGGTCACACCAGATACTGAATGGTGTTCTGATGCACGCCCCTACCTTGTTTTTTAAGGTGTCTGTGTCACGGAATTCTTCCTGGGATGGAGAGGCGGACCAAAACGCAGCGTTGTTATTTTTATATATCTTTAATGAAGATGATAAATGAACAATATACAAAAACAATAAACGTGAAAAACCGAAACAGCCCTATCTGGTGCCACAGAGACAGGAACAATCATCCACAAAACCCAACACAAAACAGGCTACCTAAATATGGCTCCCAATCAGAGACAATGACTAACACCTGCCTCTGATTGAGAACCATATCAGGCCAAACATAGAAATAGACAAACAAGACATCCAACATAGAATGCCCACTCAGATCATCTGTGACCAACAGATGCATATCTTTATTCCCAGTCATGTGAAAACCATAGATCAGGGCCTACTGAATTAATTTCATTTGACTAATTTTGTTATATGAACTGTAACTCAGTAAAATCTTTGAAATGTTACATGTTGCATTTATATTTTTGTTCATTATATTATTGGGGAGGTTAGCTAACAGGGGGCAATACTATCATTATACCACAATGTTTTATGAGTATATAATCTGACATTGCCAAACCCTAGTTCTATTGTGTGAGGCCTGCGAGGAGATGAGTGTGTGTGTGTGTTTTGTTCTATAGACCTGAAAGTGAAGCCACTCAGCAGAGACGAGAGCCACCAGTTCTACACACCCGTCCTCCCTGCCATTGTCATTTTTCAATTCTACAGTGTCATGACTGTCCTGATCAGGTCAGGTTACCGGAGACCACAACCCTACAGATTATCTCTCAACCCCAACAGAGGAGAGATCTAGGGGTCTGAAAATTAGTTTTTTTATGGCCCCTCACACCCCTGGTAAATCTCAGGCCACAGACAAATTCCTTTATCCTGTTACTATGGAGAACCAGCCTCAGAACCTTTAAACATGAAATAAATGGACTTTGGAACAATGGAACAATTCCGTCAGCCACAATGGTGGTCATGACGATAGATGGACTATGAAAATGTATGTCATTTTTATTCTGTTATTAAAGGTTAATAGATGACGTTATTAGGAAAACACTGTAATGTGAAGGGTTTTCCTAGTATATGTTTGATGTTTATACATTGTATGTTGTACGGAAAATATCCAAATCAAAGATAATGTTTTGGGGAAGATTAAATGTTAAGTTAGTTGTCTAAAATTGGATTTGAGAAAAATCTGGACCTTGCCTCATTAACTTGGTACGCCCAGAGAATTGCCCTAAAGGCGGCTACGTCCACTTCTGACCCAAGGTTATAAAACCTGTGAGTATAGAATTTACAGGAGGACTACGTGACCCCAGCTGCAGCAAGGTCTAAAAAAGTAAACGAACCCAGAACGCAACGCAAGTTTGAGGACAAAGAAATCCTTTTCTACCCAAGCCACAGATGAGTAGATGTGTCTAAGCGGGTGAATTCAAGTCGAACCACCTAGCCACCATCTCCCATCGAATCGTGGTATCTAAAGGGTTTCATTCCTATGCTGTGAGCTCTGAGCTACAGAGCTGTCTGACTTCAGAAGACCCCTTCCAGAGAAAAGGGTGAGGGAACAGACTCATAAGCCAAAAAGGACGCTGACATCGGGAGGACAAACGGTGAGGGGCGCAGGAGAAGTGCTTCATCGAACAGTGGAACGGTCCACGCAAAGAATCCTCGGAGATCATCCCCACGTAACTACATCATTATATTCTGACCCATAAGAGCGGAGGTTTGGGGCAAGGCTAGGGTTAGAATAGCATAGCTGACAAATTCACCCAAATGTATATTTCTCTGTGAACTTTATTTTTTCTCTCTCTTTTGAAATGCTCATTGTGGGTAACACACGGCATAGTGTGTTGGCCCGTTATACTGAGTTCTAATCAATAGCCTATAATGTGTTTTGTCTATGTGTATCTTTTATCATCATTTTAGCTTTTTAGTAAATACATTTTCAACTAAGATTGGTGTGGTACGAATTCATTAGTGAGACTCGGGTCCGTGCAGATTCACGGGCTATACGACGTTCAGAATGAGATTGGTAGAGGCAACTGGTTAATTAGCGGCTGTTGTAAAATCTATATTCTGATATTCTTTGAGTTAATTTGGGAAATAGAAACTCAATAAAAATTAGTTTTCGCATGGTGCCCCAGGTCAATGAGTTAATAATTGCTTGATTCAGTTAATCACGCAATTAGAAACTTGTAATCATTCGATGAGCAACAGTTGTCACATTAACTAATACAACGTCACGACAACAGTTTAGTCTTCAGGTGACTAAGTGTGTTACTGAAATGCTTTCAAGCTTGTTCACCCTCACTTTCTCAACAATCACACACTTGCTGATACGTCTTTCCTAACCCACACACATACACAGCCCCACAATCCCCCCCACAAACAAACACACACACACACTCAAACATATTTCAATCCCATCTTGCTTCCTCCCTCCCTCTCTCAGAGAGACCCATTATCAGGAGACAGAGCCTGTAGTGCTGTCAGTGTGCTCTGGGGAGAGCAGGGCTCTGAGTAGAACGCGTAATCCCATCGCTCCCTGGTGTGGAGCTGTCTGTGTTCCAATACCCTCCCATCGCTCAGATTATTCACCGCTTCTTGTGTCCCCGGGTCAATTTCAGCAGCTCAGTCGGCGTCGGGGTCATATTCAGGATGTACCTGTGTCTCCAATCTCCTTTGTTAGAAAATACTTTTTGGGGATGAAATGTCCTTAAAAATCTGTCCTGGAATTGATTGGTATAATGTAATATTTGTTTGTGTTTTTACATTGAAGGGAAATGTGAAAATCCACAAATAAACTTTGATTGCTGCTCCCGCGATTGATTTTTAATTGATCTTTAATTGGCACAAACAGTGAGCAGACATAGCTTATTATTGTATGCCCTATGGTAAAAAAAATAGTGCACTAGTCAAAAGTAGGGAATAGGCTGCCATTTGGGGTGCATCCTCTCTTCATAGTGTGAGACGATGTGGCATCACTCTGGGGAGGTGATGGAGCCTAGTGAGAGGCAATACGTTCTAATTTACCAACGCTAGATCTGGTTATTAATCATCTAAAATATCCTCGGAGCAACACGGCACAATCAATAGGCACCAAGCTGTAATGATGAAATGGAGAGAAAATCATTAGGAGGCTTCTATTCTTGTTCTTTAGAGACACACACACACAAGTACACACACACAGAGAACAGACCCTTACAGTAAGCAAAAATTCCTTCAAATAAGGGGTTCCTTTGAAGGGGTTCCTTTGAGGATTGCTCTATTATTCTACTACTTGTGCAAGTTCATAAGAGAGACATCATTTGACCAATGACAACATATAATTCTCCATTGTAAACAGTTTGCTGGCTCATTATGGTTACAATATATTGTATACTGGACAATCCTATTCTGTCTGACACCCTGTTGAGTTTGCTCCGCATATGTGGGAACTCCTTCAAGACTGTTGGAAAAGCATTCCAGGTGAAGCTGGTTGAGAGAATGCCAAGAGTATGCAAAGCTGTGAGAACTATATCTCCCTCCTCTCTCTGTCCTGTGTGTGATAGGCTGGCACGGTGTGTGCGTGTGCATCTAACAGCAGCATGGTGAGAGAGGCTGCCATTGACAGGACACAGTGCTGGCTGCCACTCAACAGACGCAGTTCCATCAGAGGAGCCAGCGTGTGTGTGTGTGTGTTTCAGGGCACACATCAGGTGTTTGGGTTGGTCCAAACAAAACAGACATACTGTACTTCTGAGAACCATATTTAACATATACAGTGCGTTCGGAAAGTATTCAGACCCCTTGACATTTTCCACATTTTGTTAAGTCACAGCCTTATTCTAAAATTGATTAAATAATACTCATTCCAGGGATTTTCTTTATTTTTAATATCTTCTACATTGTAGAATAATAGTGAAGACATCAAAACTATGAAACAACACATATGGAATCATGTAGTTACCAAAAAAGGGTTAAACAAATATAAATATATTTGAGATTCTTGAAATTTCAAAAAAACTGTTTTTGCTTTGTCATTGTGAGGTATTGTGTGTAGATTGATGAGGGGGGGGAAACTATTTAATCAATTTTAGAATAAGGCTGTAACGTAACAAAATGTGGAAAAAGTCAAAAGGTCAAAACACTTTCGGAATGCGCAGTAGCTAAAGCACCAATAGCCTTTGATATCAAGACAGACAGAAGTGAATTGGCACACATCTTTTAAATTAAGTATAACAAAGCATGGAGCATTAAAAATGATTGTGTGAATTTTTTTTGTGTTGATTGTTTTGTGACATTGTTTTTGTGTTATGGGAAAATGGCAATTCCATGGCATTCCTTTGATGGTGGGTGAGTGACAGTGTTAGTATTTTCCTCTCCTTGTCCCTGTGTTCAGGGGTATGTTCGGGCTTTGGGGTTGGCTAGGGTCGAGGTTTAGGAGCCCTGACCCTTCTACTGGAGCCAAAGACAACAGAGAGGCAGGGGTGCACGGGTGCAGGGAGGGGAGAACAAAAGTGACCAAAAGGCAAAGTTCAAATGTGAGGGCCAGCAGGCCACTGTTTTCTGTGTGCAGCTCAGCAGGACTGTTCTCCTGTGTGCTACATTAAACACATAGCATCTCTCTCTATCGCTTTCTCCCTAATTCAATGGGCTTTATTGGCATGGGAAACATACAGTGCCTTGCGAAAGTATTCGGCCCCCTTGAACTTTGCGACCTTTTGCCACATTTCAGGCTTCAAACATAAAGATATAAAACGGTATTTTTGTGTGAAGAATCAACAACAAGTGGGACACAATCATGAAGTGGAACGACATTTATTGGATATTTCAAACTTTTTTAACAAATCAAAAACTGAAAAATTGGGCGTGCAAAATTATTCAGCCCCCTTAAGTTAATACTTTGTAGCGCCACCTTTTGCTGTGATTACAGCTGTAAGTCGCTTGGGGTATGTCTCTATCAGTTTTGCACATCGAGAGACTGACATTTTTCCCCATTCCTCCTTGCAAAACAGCTCGAGCTCAGTGAGGTTGGATGGAGAGCATTTGTGAACAGCAGTTTTCAGTTCTTTCCACAGATTCTCGATTGGATTCAGGTCTGGACTTTGACTTGGCCATTCTAACACCTGGATATGTTTATTTTTGAACCATTCCATTGTAGATTTTGCTTTATGTTTTGGATTATTGTCTTGTTGGAAGACAAATCTCCGTCCCAGTCTCAGGTCTTTTGCAGACTCCATCTTCCAGAATGGTCCTGTATTTGGCTCCATCCATCTTCCCATCAATTTTAACCATCTTCCCTGTCCCTGCTGAAGAAAAGCAGGCCCAAACCATGATGCTGCCACCACCATGTTTGACAGTGGGGATGGTGTGTTCAGCTGTGTTGCTTTTACGCCAAACATAACGTTTTGCATTGTTGCCAAAAAGTTCCATTTTGGTTTCATCTGACCAGAGCACCTTCTTCCACATGTTTGGTGTGTCTCCCAGGTGGCTTGTGGCAAACTTTAAACGACACTTTTTATGGATATCTTTAAGAAATGGCTTTCTTCTTGCCACTCTTCCATAAAGGCCAGATTTGTGCAATATACGACTGATTGTTGTCCTATGGACAGAGTCTCCCACCTCAGCTGTAGATCTCTGCAGTTCATCCAGAGTGATCATGGGCCTCTTGGCTGCATCTCTGATCAGTCTTCTCCTTGTATGAGCTGAAGGTTTAGAGGGACGGCCAGGTCTTGGTAGATTTGCAGTGGTCTGATACTCCTTCCATTTCAATATTATCGCTTGCACAGTGCTCCTTGGGATGTTTAAAGCTTGGGAAATCTTTTTGTATCCAAATCCGGCTTTAAACTTCTTCACAACAGTATCTCGGACCTGCCTGGTGTGTTCCTTGTTCTTCATGATGCCCTCTGCGCTTTTAACGGACCTCTGAGACTATCACAGCGCAGGTGCATTTATACGGAGACTTGATTACACACAGGTGGATTGTATTTATCATCATTAGTCATTTAGGTCAACATTGGATCATTCAGAGATCCTCACTGAACTTCTGGAGAGAGTTTGCTGCACTGAAAGTAAAGGGGCTGAATAATTTTGCACGCCCAATTTTTCAGTTTTTGATTTGTTAAAAAAGTCTGAAACATCCAATAAATGTTGTTCCACTTCATGATTGTGTCCCACTTGTTGTTGATTCTTCACAAAAAAATACAGTTTTATATCTTTATGTTTGAAGCCTGAAATGTGGCAAAAGGTCGCAAAGTTCAAGGGGGCCGAATACTTTCGCAAGGCACTGTATGTTTACATTGCCAAAGCAAGTGAAATAGACAATGAACAAAAGTGAAAAACAAATAAATGAGACCCATGTCGTCTAAAAAGTTATACTTTTGACTCATCTGTCCATAGAACATCCTTCCACGAGTCTTGATGATCATCCAGGTGCTTCCAGGTGCTTTTTGGAAAACTTGAGTCAACTTGTTGGATGAGATGGGTCCCATCATGTCTGGTGAAAACAGAAACATTGCATTCCACAGTAAGAACCTCATACCAACGGTCAAGCATGGTGCTGGTAGTGGGATGGTTTGGGGATGCTTTGCTGCATCAGGACCTGGACGACTTACCTTAATTGTCGGAACCATGAATTCTGCTCTGTATCAGAGAATTCTACAGGATAATGACAGGCCAAACATCCATCTGTGAGTTAGAGCTGGAGCTGAAGCTGAAGCGTAGCTGGGTCATGCAGCAAGACAATAATCCTAAGCACACAATCAACTCTACATGAAAATGGTTAACCTCTCCGGTACCAGTGGGACGGTAGCGTCCCACCTCGACAACAGCAAGTGAAATTGCAGGGTGCCAAATTTGAAACAACAGAAATCCCATAATTAAAATTCCTCAAACATACAAGTATTATACACCATTTTAAAGATAAACTTCTTGTAAATCCAACCACAGTGTCCGATTTCAAAAAGGCTTTACGGCAGAAGCACACCAAATGATTATGTTAGGTCAGCGCCTAGTCACAGAAAACCATACAGCCATTTTCCAGCCAAGGAGAGGGCTCACAAAAGTCAGAAATAGCGATTCAATTAATCACTTATCTTTGATTATCTTCATCTAGTGGCACTCCCAGGTCTCCATGTTAGACAATAAATGTTCTTTAGTTCGATAATGTCCCTCTTTATGTCCAAAATTTATTTATGTCCTGTTTTGTTGGTGGGTTTAGATCAGTAATCCAAAGGCACAATTCACGCTCACAAAATCCAGACGAAAAGCTTTAAAAAAGTACAGTAAAAGTTTGTAGAAACATGTCAAACGATGTTTAAAATCAATCCTCAGATTGTTTTTGTCATAAATAATCAATAATATTTCAACCGGACAAAAGCTTTGTCAATAGAAAAGGAGAATTAAGAAAGACGCGCTCCCGATCACGCGCTTGGCTCATGTCTGGAAATATACACTGGCCTCTCATTGAAAGTGGTGTATCTCCCTCATTTTTCAGAGTAAAAGCCTGAAACAATGCCTAAAGACTGGCCATATGTAGAGGAAGCCATAGAGATCATGAACTGGGTCCTAAGTCTTTGTATGGTGGATAGGCTTTCAATGGAAAAACAGCCTTTGAAAATAATAGTACTTCCTGGTTGGATTTTCCTTGGGTTTTCACCTGCCATATCAGTTCTGTTATACTCACATACATTATTTTAAAAATTTTGGAAACTTTAGAATGTTTTCTATCCAAATCAACTAATTATCTGCATATCCTAGCTTACGGGCCTGAGTAGCAGGCAGTTTAATTTGGGCACAATTTTCATCAAGCAACAAATTTGATTTTTGTCATGGCCAAGTTAAAGTCCAGACCTAATCATAATTGAGATGTTGTGGCACGACTTGAAACGAGTTAAAGCAGTTATGATTGCAAGAGTGGGCCAACATTCCTCCACAGCGATGTGCGAGACTGATCAACAACTACAGGAAGTATTTGGTTGCAGTCATTGCTGCTAAAGGTGACAGAAACAGTTATTGAGTGTAAGGGGGCAATTACTTTTACACACAGGGGAATTGGGTGTTGCATAACTTTGTTAATTAAATAAATACAATTAGCATTGTTATTATTATTTGTTTTTCATGAACTCAGGTTACCTTTATCTAACATTAGGTTTTGGTTAAAGATCTGATAATTCAGTATCAAAAATATGCAAAAATCAGAAAGGGGAGTTTTCATCTCACCATAACAGGTTTTAACCTCTCTGGGATATGTGGGACGCCCACCTGGCCAAAAGCCAGGGAAAATGCAGAGTGCCAAATTCAAACAGATTACTACACAATTCTAACTTTCAGTAAATCACACATGCAAGATAGCAAATTAAAGCTACACTTGCTGTGAATCCAGCCAACATGTCAGATTTCAAAAAGGCTTTTCGGCTAAAGCAAACAATGCTATTATCTGAGGATAGCACTTCCGTAAATAAAGAGAGAAAGCATATCTCAACCCTGCAGGCGTGACACAAAACGCAGAAATAAAAATATAATTCATGCCTTTGACGAGCTTCTTTTGTTGGCACTCCAATAGGTCCCATAAACATCACAAATGGTCCTTTTGTTCGATTAATTCCGTCAATATATATCCAAAATGTCCATTTATTTGGCGCGTTTGATCCAGAAAAACAACGGTCCCAACTTGCTCAACGTGACTACAAAATATCTCAAAAGTTACCTGTAAACTTTGCCAAAACATTTCAAACTACTTTTGTTATACAACTTTAGGTATTTTTTTACGTAAATAATCGATAAAATTGAAGACGGGATGATCTGTGTTCAATACAGGAAGAAAACAAACTGAAGCATACTTTCTGGTCACGCGTCTCTATCTAACAGTACACTTCAAGTGACTCTCGTTCAAGATGGCCGTACTTCTTCATTACACAAAGGAATAACCTCAACCAATTTCTAAACACGGAAATACATTGAAAAGAGAGTGACCTCAAAAAAAAAATCGGAATGGTTTGTCTTCGGGGTTCCGCCTGCTAAATAAGTTCTGTTATACTCACAGACATGATTCAGAGTGTTTTCTATCCAAATCTACTAATAATATGCATATCCTATCTTCTGGGGATGAGTAGCAGGCAGTTGAATTTGTGCATGCATTTCACCCGGACATGAAAGTACTGCCCTCTGTCACCAAGAAGTTAACACGTTTTTGGTTACTACATGATTCCATATGTGTTATTTTGTAGTTTTGATGTCTTCGCTATTATTCTATAATGTGGAAAATAGTAAAAGAAAAAAAAAAGAAAAAAAGAAAAACCCTTGAATGAGTAGGTGTGTTCAAACTTTGACTGGTACTGTACCTTAAAAAAAGGTAGGGACGTGGATCAGAAAACCAGTCAATATCTGGTGGCACCACCATTTACCTCATGCAGCACGACACATCTCCTTTGCATAGAGTTGATCAGGCTGTTGATTGTGGCCTGTGGATTGTTGTCCCACTCCTCTTTAATGGCTGTGTGAAGATGCAGGATATTGGCTGGAACTGGAATATACATCGTTGTATACATCGATCCAAAGCATCCCAAACTTGTTCAATGGGTATTATCTCTGGTGAGTATGAAGGCCATGGAAGAACTGGGACATTTTCAGCTTCCAGGAATTGTGTACAGATCCTTGCGACATGTTGCTGTTTATCGATAAAATCGATAAAATGTAATTGTGTTCATTGTCTGTAGCTTATGGCTGCCCATACTATATCCCCACCGCTACCATGGGGCACTCTGTTCACAATGTTAACATCAGCAAACCGCTCGCTCATACAATGCCACAATGTCTGCCATCAGCCCGGTACAGTTGAAACCAGTATTCATTCATGAAGAGCACACTTCTCCAGCTTTCCAGTGGCCATTGAAGTTGAGCATTTGCCAACTGAACTCAGTTACAACGCCAAACTGCAGTCAAGTTAAGACCCTGGTGAGGAAGACGAGCACACAGATGAGCTTCCCTGAGATGGTTTCTGACAGTTTGTGCAGAAATTATTCGGTTGTGCAAACCCACAGTTTCTTCAGCTGTCCGGGTGCTGGTCTCAGATGATCCCACAGGTGAAGAATGTGTAAGTCCTGGGCTGACGTTGTTGCACGTGGTCTGTGGTTGTGAGGCCGGTTGGACGTACTGCTAAATTCTCTAAAATGACGTTAGAGGTAGAGAAATGACGTTATGGTAGAGAAATGAACAGTAAATTCTCTGGCAACAGCTCTGGTGGACATTCAGGCAGTCAGCATGCCAATTGCACGCTCCCTCAAAACTTCAGACATGTGTGGCATTGTGTTGTGTGACAAAACTGCCCATTTTAGAGTGACCTTATATTTTCCCCAGCACAAGGTGCACCTGTGTAATGAGCATGCTGTTTAATCAGCTTCTTGATGTGCCACACCTGTCAGGTGGATGGATTATCTTGGCAAATGAGATATGATCACTAACAGGGATGTAAACAAATGTGAGAGAAATAAGATTTTTGTGTGTATAAAACATTTCTGGTATCTTTTTTTCAGCTCATGAAACATGATCCCAACATGAGACCAACAATTTACATGTTGCGTTTATATTTATGTTCAGTATAACATTTGACATGGAAAAAAAACTAAATAATGGCAATAGGAAAAAGAAAAGGAACACTCGTGATCTACAGCAATCCTTTAAGTGGACCACAAAAAAGATCAAGTACTTAGGGTCCTTAATAAGTGACAACAAACAACAAATATATAAAGATAAATGTATCCCATTACATAACAATATGAAAGCAGATCTAATTAAATGGAACAATCTTCCCATAAATCTTACAGGTAGAATAAACCTCTTCAGAATGGCATGGCTACGAAAGTTTTCATATTTATTCTTGGTAATACCAATTAGCCAACCATCCAAGACATTCATTAAAAAAGTATACTCGTTCAGAACAGACCTTATACGGGCAAATAAACTTGCCACCTTAGGGTTTTACATGCGACATATACACTGCTCAAAAAAATAAAGGGAACACTTAAACAACACAATGTAACTCCAAGTCAATCACACTTCTGTGAAATCAAACTGTCCACTTAGGAAGCAACACTGATTGACAATACATTTCACATGCTGTTGTGCAAATGGAATAGACAACAGGTGGAAATTATAGGCAATTAGCAAGACACCCCCAATAAAGGAGTGGTTCTGCAGGTGGTAAACACAGACCACTTCTCAGTTCTTATGTTTCCTGGCTGATGTTTTGGTCACTTTTGAATGCTGGCGGTGCTTTCACTCTAGTGGTAGCATGAGACGGAGTCTACAACCCACACAAGTGGCTCAGGTAGTGCAGCTCATCCAGGATGGCACATCAATGAGAGCCGTGGCAAGAAGGTTTGCTGTGTCTGTCAGCGTAGTGTCCAGAGCATGGAGGCGCTACCAGGAGACAGGCCAGTACATCAGGAGATGTGGAGGAGGCCGTAGGAGGGCAACAACCCAGCAGCAGGACCGTTACCTCCGCCTTTGTGCAAGGAGGAGCAGGAGGAGCACTGCCAGAGCCCTGCAAAATGACCTCCAGCAGGCCACAAATGTACATGGGGCTGCTCAAACGGTCAGAAACAGACTCCATGAGGGTGGTATGAGGGCCCGACGTCCACAGGTGGGGGTTGTGCTTACAGCCCAACACCGTGCAGGACGTTTGGCAGGTGCGAGAGAACACCAAGATTGGCAAATTCCCCACTGGCGCCCTGTGCTCTTCAGAGATGAAAGCAGGTTCACACTGAGCACATGTGACAGATGTGACAGAGTCTGGAGACGCCGTGGAGAACGTTCTGCTGCCTGCAACATCCTCCAGCATGACCGGTTTGGCGGTGGGTCAGTCATGGTGTGGGGTGGTATTTCTTTGGGGGGCCGCACAGCCCTCCATGTGCTCGCCAGAGGTAGCCTGACTGCCATTAGGTACCGAGATGAGATCCTCAGACCCTTTGTGAGACCATATGCTGGTGCGGTTGGCCCTCGGTTCCTCCTAATGCAAGACAATGCTAGACCGCATGTGGATGGAGTGTGTCAGCAGTTCCTGCAAGAGGAAGGCATTGATGCTATGGACTGGCCCGCCCGTTCCCCAGACCTGAATCCAATTGAGCACATCTGAGACATCATGTCTCGCTCCATCCACCAACGCACCACAGTGCACCACAGACTGTCCAGGAGTTGGCGGATGCTTTAGTCCAGGACTGGGAGGAGATCCCTCAGAAGACCACCCGCCACCTCATCAGGAGCATGCCCAGGCGTTGTAGGGAGGTCATACAGGCACGTGGAGGCCACACACACTACTGAGCCTCATTTTGACTTGTTTTAAGGACATTACATCAAAGTTGGATCAGCCTGTAGTGTGGTTTTCCACTTTAATTTTGAGTGTGACTCCAAATCCAGACCTCTGATAACTTTGATTACCATTGATCATTTTTGTGTGATTTTGTTGTCAGCACATTCAACTATGTAAAGAAAAAAGTATTTAATAAGAATATTTCATTCATTCAGATCTAGGATGTGTTATTTTAGCGTTCCCTTCATTTTTTTGAGCAGTGTAGTTAAATGCACTAAAGACGAACAACGGGCACATACTGAAGATGCGCATGCTCATCCCCAGAATATTTTCACGTGTCTATTTTCAAAGGATAAAGCTAAGAACATGAACAACTTCATAGTTAAGAACACTATAGCAAAAATGGAAGAAAATGAGACGTATTCTGCAAAAACCAATATCACTCCCTAAAAACACATCCCTATGGAACAATCCTTGGATAACTTCTCAGAATTCACCGATAAATGACTTGGTAATTGGAAATACATTTCCATGACAGAATTAAAAATACATTTTGGACTGACCAATGTAGATATTTTCAAATACATGCAACTTAAAAGTTTATCACAAAATGTTGATTTGAAGTATTTTGGACATAGAGCAATCTTGAGGGAATCCTATTTGAGTCAGAAAATGATATTGATATGGTGACCTTGCAGAGAGCCTATCCAACTGACAATCTCTTAGAAAAATATGAACTATTGGAATTAAGACATAAAAAGAACTGATATTGGCACAAGATGGAGGGAATGTTGGAACATAACTAATGAAATTAAAGTTAACAAAAATGTACAGTATAATCCAGTATAAACTAATCTGTAGAATGTATTACACAAGAGACAAAATTCTAATTCTACAGCACCATGACAGAGTCATGTGACAGACATGAGTCATGTCTTAAATGTAAAACCAACAATGACTTAAAAAAGCATGCCTTCTGAGAATGTTATAAAGTTCAAAAGGTTTGGGCGGAGCTAGAAAATTGTCTGTCAGAGGTATTCGAATGTAAATGTCAATTTAATCCATCTGTCTGGATATTTCAAGACACAAAATTTGAGGGTGCAGTGAGATACACCTTGAGTTGGATGGTGTAAAGTACTTAAGTACTTTTAAGTACTACTTAAGCAGTTTTTGGGGGTATCTGTACTTTACTAGTTATATTCCTAAGGAAAATATGTACTTTTTACTCGCATAAAGGTTCCTTGTTACATTTTAAAAGTACTTGTTACATTTTGAATGCTCGGGCAGGACAGCAATTTGGTCCAATTCACACACCTATCAATAAAAGGCATTGTCATCCCTACTGCCTCTAATCAGGTGGACTCAGTAAACACATACTGTGTTTTGTAAATTATGTCGGAGGGTTGAAGTGTGCCCCTGTCTGTCGGTATTTTTTTTAATAAGAAAATCATGCTGTCTGGTTTGCATAATATAAGGATTTTGATATGTAGCATTTACTTTTATTTAAGTGTGATAATTGAGTACTTTTTCCACCACTGTACTTAAGTAAACCTGATAAAACCAGATACTTTTAGTAGTATTTTACTCGTTGACCTTCACTTTTACTTGAGTTATTTTCTATTAAGGTATTTTTACTTTTACTCAAGTATGACAATTTAGTACTTTTTCCACCACTGGTTGGACAACATTTTTCTCGTCAATCATCCTGAAAAAACGTATACATAACCAGAAATCGACCATTCCTCCATCGTTAACACAATGTAAAGGTAAAATGCAGGTGTGATGTCGTTGATGTTTGTGTGCTGTCATTTGTACGTTTATGTTGTCTTTTGTTTAAAAAAAAAGAAAAGAAAGCCGAACGCACCATTGGTTGCACTCTGCCTGCTCTCCAGGACACCTGTCACGGGCGTCTGAAGCAGAGGACCAAGGTGCAGCGTGGTCAGCGTACATATTCCTTTTTATTAGAAATGACGCCGACAAAAACAATAAAGCAACCGTGAAGCTTAAGGGCTATGTGCCACAAACAAAGTTAACTTCCCACAAAGACAGGTGGGAAAAAGGGCTACCTAAGTATGGTTCCCAATCAGAAACAACGATAAACAGCTGTCCCTGATTGAGAACCCTACCCGGCCAAAACATAGAAATACAAATAATAGAACGAAAGAACATAGAATACCCACCCCAAATCACACCCTCACCAAACCAAAATAGAGACATAAAAAGGATCTCTAAGGTCAGGGCGTGAAGACACCTACAACACCCGGTGTCACAGGAAGGCCACCATAAGGCAGCTAACTACCTGTCCCCCTCCTGCCCCCTGGACTTCCTAACACCCCTAGTGCATGTGACTAATAAACTCAACTAATCTAAAGACAGAGCCATTTACTCCCGATCAGTAACTGAGTTAATAGCTATGATAGAGCAGGCAAGGATACACAGCCTCCTCTCCAAGCTCACTCATCAGTAAATTGATTAGGATCCAATGCATGCATACAGTAGACACGACAGATCGAAGGAGAAAATTGTGTGTTATGACAGGGCTCAGCTTCAGTACTATTGATTTCAGTCTTTATCCTCCAAAGCTGAGTCATTTCCATTTCTCAGACTCCATTATGGCTCTTCCCTGAGCCAGATGGAGATCAATTTCATGTTTATTCACCACCGTTTGCTGGGTGCTGGGGAAACTGGCTCGGAGATTATTGTGATGGGGATTTTCAGCTCTGGTGGCTTGTTTTACAATGGCGGTGACAGAGAGAAACCGTTTTTTATTAGCGGCAGAGGGGAGTCTAAGTGACAGTTTCATTTAATGGCTTAATGCTCTGTGGGAGCGTTGTGTGATGGACGCGTTAGAATAAGGACATCAGCAAGATGGGATTGCTATTGTGTGTGAGAGCTTTTCATTATTGGTTGAATTATGTCCATGAAAGAGTAAGTCACTTTGTGTATGTGCAGTACAAGTGTGTGGGTTGCTTTGATTTTGTGTGTGCATTTTTGGTACATTTACTGATGCCTGCTTACTTGTATTTGTATTTGTATGTGTGTGTGTGTGTGTGTGTGTGTGTGTGTGTGTGTGTGTGTGTGTGTGTGTGTGTGTCTGTGTGTGTGTACTTGAAAATGGTTGTCCAGCAATGATCAACAACCAATTTGACAGTGCTTGAAGAGTTTAGAAAATAATAACGGGCAACTATTGTACAATCCAGATGTGAAAAGCTCTTAGAGACTTCCTCAGAAAGACTCACAGCTGTAATCACTTTCAAAAGTGATTCTAAAATGTCTCATGGGTGACTCATGGGTGTGAATACTAAAAACATGCTTTCACTTTGTCATTATGGGGTATTTTGTGAAGATGGGTGAGAAAAAAATGTAATCCATTTTGAATTCGGTGTGTAACAACAACATGTTGAATAAATCAAAGGGCATGAATACTTTCTGAAGGCACTGTATATAAGGTCCCACAGAAATTATACCATGAAGTCCAAGCAACTGTCTGTAGATCTCAGAGATATAATTGTGTCATATCTGTCCTGTGAGGATCCAAATAGGTCAGATCAGCTTTGCAATAAATAACTTCAACCAGACCCCCTCTCACCCGCAGAGGAGGGGAGGAAGAAACTGGTGGGGGTTACACCTCACACCCTGTTGTAAATCAAGGACAGAACACAGACATCCCTCTCCAAATTCACCCAAAGAATGTGCTTTGTCATAAGAATACTTTTCCCGCCGAAACTCTAACACGTTCAACTACTGGAACAATATTTCTAACATAGAACGTGGGGAATGGTCAGAGGCGACCCAAAAGAACACTAATGTCGTTTTGGGTATTATTTTGTGATGTCATTAAATTTTTTATAAAGGAAATACTGTAACTTGAAAAGTATACACACTACATGCACGAAGTTTCCATCCTCTGCGTTGTGCATGCTACAGTATATGAAAAATTATGAAAGTATTTTTGTCACTCATCTAACGCCATCCTTGCCTTAAAGCGTGGTGGTGGCAGCATCATGATATGGGGATGATATTCAGCAGCAGGTACTGGGAGACTGGTAAGGTTAGAGGGAACAATGAATGGAGCCAAATACAGGCAAATCCTTGATGAGAACCTGCTTCAGAGTGCAAACAACCTTAGACTGGGGTGAAGATTTACATTCCAACAGCATACAGCCAAAGCAAAGCTGGAATGGCTTCAGAACAAGTGAAAGTCCTTAAGTGGCCCATCCAAAACTCAGACTTGAATCCCATTGGAAAGATTTGAAGATTGCTGTTCACCAGCACTCCCCATTTAACTTAACAGAGTTTGAAAAAATATGCAAGGAAGAATGGGAGAAAATCCACAAATCCAAATGTACAAAGCTGATATAGAAATACTCAAGAAGACTGAAAGCTGTAATCGTCACCAAAGGTGCTTGTACAAAGTATTGACTCAGGGGTGTGAATACTTATGTAAATGAGATATTTCTGTATTTAATTTTCAATAAATTTGCTAACATTTGTTATTATGGGGTATTGTGTAAGGACTGAGACGAGAAGCAAGTACAGGGAGTGAACATTTAATGGATAACAGACAAGGACTGCTTCTGGACAGGGGAAAACATAGCGACATCAATGCTGACACAGGGAACAAACTGAGGAGCAGACAGATATAGTGGGGCAATCAACAATGTAATGGAGTCCAGGTGAGTACAATATTGCGCAGATGCGTGTAATGATGGTGACAAGTGTGAGTAATTATGGGCTGACTGGTGCTCGAGAGCGCCAGAGAGGGGGAATGGGAGCAGGCGGTGACAGCCCCCCCGGCTGACGAGTGTGAGTCTGACGAGCCGGCTGAAGCGTGGGAGCCTGATGAGCCGGCTGAGGCATAGGAGCCCGACGAGCCGTCTGAGGCATGACGTGGGATGGGAGCCTGCCAAGCCAACTGAGGCAAGGAGACCTCTCGAGCCATCTAAGGCGTGGAAGCCCGACAAGCCTGCTAAGGCACCCCCGGTTCCTCCGGCAGCGACATCTGGACCCGACGTCACTAACAAAAACAAAAAACTCCCTGATGCTTCAAATTGTGGTGTCAGCATTCTGTAAGGACCAACGCTGGGATATGAGAAGCAAGTACAGGGAGTGGAGTGGCTAAAAGACAAGAAACAAACAAGGACAGCGTCTAGACAGGGGGAAACGTAACAACATCATTACTGACACGGAGAGCAAACTGAGGAGCAGACAGATATAGAGGGGCAATCAACAAAGTAATGGAGTCCAGGTGAGACCAATATTGAGCAGATGATGGTGACAAGTGTGCGTAATGATGGGCCACCTGGCGCCCTCGAACGCTAGAGAGGGGGAGCGGGAGCAGGCGGGACAGTATTGTGTTTAGATGGGTGAGAAAAACATATATTTAATCAATTTTGAATTCAGGCTGTAACACAATAAAATGTGGAATAAGTCAAGGGTATATGATTGCTTTCTGAAGGCCCTGTAACGTAAGGCACTGTGTTAATGATTATGGCTATTGAAATGCCTGGCAACAGCGGATTTTTCATCATGGTTGCGAATGGAGCTCTTGTGCTCACATATCCTTGTCTTAAGTTCAGGTTAGGTCTTACCTACATAATAAAAACTACAGAAACACTTAAGGAGATATACAACATATGTCTTGTTACAAGTTATTCTACCTCAAACCTTTATCCTCTCACCCGAATGGATAAGAGAGTTCCCTCTGATCAGGGCATAACAGTGAACGCAATTGTAACAAGGGAAATTGTCATCAGGAATGATAGACATCAAATGTGAGGCTTTTTTCTTAGGCAAATCAGACCTGACTAAGCAATCCTGTAAATTTGAGGGTCTCTAATATCAAAACGTTGGGGGCGATTCAAACGCTCTACCAAAGCTGGGGTTGCTGTAAAATATGTCAATGTCTATTAAACACTTCCTGGATCGACCTTGAAATGGGACTGTAGGTGGACCCCAATGTTGAAGAGGTGGGAGAGGAAT
Source organism: Oncorhynchus mykiss (assembly GCF_013265735.2). Taxonomy (NCBI): domain Eukaryota; kingdom Metazoa; phylum Chordata; class Actinopteri; order Salmoniformes; family Salmonidae; genus Oncorhynchus; species Oncorhynchus mykiss. The sequence continues at coordinate 55,055,423 of NC_048566.1, read as the reverse complement.
TCCTTTATAGTGGTTGCAATAATGCATTTCGCTCAATCTTAAGGCAATTGTCCAATCACTCTTCTTTATACCCTCTTGTTTTGAATTGTTCCCATAAATCTTTGGCATGAACATCAAATCCTAAATCAGAGTAACAAACGTGCCTAATGGGAAGGAGTTGGCTATGTGGTAAACCATGTTTTTATGAAGGTGTATGAAATGAAGAAAGGCAGTTTGTTCTGTTTATTTTCTATACACCTCAGTGTGCAGAACATTGCCATCTTTCTTAACCCTTAGCGCACGGATCCTGCTAGCGGGATCAAAATCGTCAACACCCGGTGAAGCTGGAGCGCTCCAAATTCAAATGACAAAATTGTAATATTAAACATTCATGAACATACAAGTGTCTTACGTCATTTACAAGCTTAACTTCTTGTTAATCCAACCACGTTGTCAGATTTCAAAAAGGCTTTATGATGGAAGCATACCATGCAATTATCCGAGGACAGCGCCCCACACCGAAATAATTTTCCAAACCAGCACAGGTGTCACAAAAGTAACAAATAGCGATAAAATAAATCACTTACATTTGAAGATCTTCCTCTGTTTTCAATCCCAAGGGTCCCAGCTACACAACAACTGGTTGTTTTGTTCGATAAAGTCCTTCTTTATTTCCCAAAAATGTATATTTAGTTGGCGCGCTTGATTCAGTAATCCACTCGTTCAACATGCATACAAACGATTCCAAAAATGTACCAGTAAAGTTCGTCCAAACAAGTCAAACGATGTTTCTAATTAATCCTCATGTACTCTAATATCTAAATAAACAATCAAATTTAAGACGGAGAATAGTATGTTCAATAGGGAAGATGAATAACGAAGAGCGTGCACCACATTCACGCGTGCAACAAGACTACATTTATAATGAGAGACACCTTTTAAAAACTACAACTACTCAATCATTTTTCGAAAAACAAGCCTGAAACCCTTTCTAAAGACTGTTTACATCTAGTGGAAGCCATATGAACTGCAATCTGGGAGCTATTTATTTGTATATCCCATAGACAAGCATTTAAATGGACTGTGACCTCAAAAAAACATTTTCCGGATGGATTTTCCTCGGATTATCGCCTGCCATAGCAGTTTTGTTATATCTACAGACATTATTTTAACAGTTTCAGGAACTTCAGAGTGTTTTCTATCCAATGATACCAATAGATAGATGCATACAGATGCATATCCTAGCTTCTGGACCTGAGTAACATGCAGTTTACTTTGGGCATGCCATTCATCCGAACTTCCGAACATTTCCCCCTAGCCCTAACCAACACATCCAAAAAGAAAATCTGTTCTTTATCTGATACCAACATAAATTTAATGGACTATATACTGAAATTCGTATATGCATAAATGTCTTGCAATTCAAAATGATCACCTAACCAAATGGACCAAATGAAGAGGATGTCATCAATTTATCTCAAACACTTTGATGAACTTAGAACAGGGATTTTGATTGTATACAAAGTACAACTAAAATGTCCCCATCTAGGCCTGGGGGCCTTGCGAGGGGTGGCAATCTCAATCACACTGCCCTTTCTCACCTGGACAAAATGAACACCTATGTGAGAATGCTGTTCATTGACATGAGCTCAGTGTTCAACACCATAGTGCCCACAAAGCTCATCACTATGCTAAGGACTATGGGACTAAACACCTCCCTCTGCAACTGGATCCTGGACTTACTGACGGGCCGCCCCCAGGTGGTAAGAGTAGGCAACTACACGTCTGCCATGCTAATCCTTAACACTGGGGCCCCCCAGGGGTGTGTGCTTAGTCCCCTCCTGTATTCCCTGTTCACCCACGACTGTGTGGCCAAACACGACTCCAACACCATCATTAAGTATGCTGACGACACTACAGTGGTAGGCCTGATCACCGACAACGATGAGACAGCCTATAGGGAGGAGGTCAGAGAACTGGCAGTGTGGTGCCAGGACAACATCCGCTCCCTCAATGTGAGCAAGACAAAGGAGCTGATCATGGACTACAAGAAAAGGCGGGCCGAACAGGCCACCATTAACATAGACGGGGCTGTAGTGCAGCGGGTTCTAGAGTTTTAAGTTCCTTGGTGTCCACATCACCAACAAACTATTATGGTCCAAACATACCAAGACAGTCGTGAAGAGGGCAGGACATACCTTTTCCCTCTCAGGAGACTGAAAAGATTTGGCATGGCCCCCCAGATCCTCAAAAGGTTCTACAGCTGCACCATCGAGAGTATCCTGACCGGTTGCATCACCGCCTGGTATGGCAACTGCCCAGTATCTGACCGTAAGGCTCTACAGAGGGTTGTGCGAATGGCCCTGTACATCACTGGGGCCAAGCTTCCTGCCATCCAGGACCTATATAATAGGCGGTGTCAGAGGAAAGTCCATAAAATTGTCAGAGACTCAAGTCACAGGTGTCCTCCCTGGTCTTTGTGGTTAAATCTGTGTTTGAAATTCACTGCTCAACTGAGGGACCTCACAGATAATTGTATGTGTGGGGTACAGATTTGAGGTAGTAATTCAAAAATGATGTTAAACACTCTTATTGCACACAGAATGAGTCCATGTAACTTATTATGTGGCACATTCTTGCTCCTGAACTTATTTAGGCATGCCACATCAAAGGGGTTGAATACTTATTGAGTCAAGACATTTCAGCTTTTCATTTTTTATTTATTTGTAAGAATTCTCTGGAACATAATTCCACTTTGACATTATGGGTTGTGTGTAGGCAAGGAACAAACCATCTCAATTTAATCCATTTTAAATTCAGACTGTAACACAACAACATGTGAGAAAAGACAAGGGGTGTGAATACTTTCTGAAGGCACTGTATCTCTTTACTTAGGTTGATGGCATGATGTTGAAACAATGAACATGATTCAAACACCATTTCACTAGCAACATTGAAACAAGGTCAAATAAAATGTGCAGTATAATTCAACATAATTTCACCACCCAATATACAGTATATTGAATATAGGATAGAAAACAGACATGGATTAAACAGTAAGAATATGCCAAAAATGTTACATTTAAAATGTGACGTGGATCTGATGTTGCACGTTTGAATTTGTATTTATTAGGGTGACAAGTGTGACAAGGCAATCGCCGCGTTCCAGTGTATTTTTATCTGTTTTTTAAAACGTTGATTCAACCAGTTTGTGCCCAGTGGGAAATGACTGGGGGAGAGAGAGAAAGAGGGAGAGGGGTCTTTATACATATAAGGGGGAAATCCGATGCGGCTGATATTTATCTGTGGAATGGGTGGGCGGACTACTGGGCCTCATCTTTCTAATATCAGTGGACCAAACACTCTGGTGAGGGACTAGCTTTTACAGGCTACCAAAACACAGGCTTTAAAAATGAGTAAATGGCCTCTCAGAGGAAACCCCTCTACTCGTTTTAAAAAGCATCCCCCAAAGACAAAAGCTTTAGCTTAGAGTAGCTAGACCATCTCTTTCTAACCTGTCTCCAGTGCCCTCCACCCTCCATTTGGCAATTTCAGCTGCTGAATCTCCCTCTCTCCCTCCTCCCTCCCCCCTCCCCCCACGGTTAATCAACCGACTATGCGACAGCATTGACACAGGGCCATGGATCAAGCCCTGAATGTGGCGAGAAAGCACATTCACTCGCTGCTCTCAGCGGTAACCAGTCACCACAGAAACTGTATCCTCTTTTATTCGGTTGCATTGCCTGTTGAGGGCAGAGGTAGAGAGGAGTAGAAATCCCTGTGAATCAAAATAAACATTGTGGTTGAATTGAGTTTGTTATCCCTCCTCAGAGGGCAGTGTAAAGCCAGGATGGTTGGTTGCAGTGCAGGGTTTTCTTTTAGACGTCCTAAATGGCGCCCTATTCCATTTATAGTGCACTACTTTTGACCAGGACCCATACTAGTGCACTACAAAGGGAATTGGGTGTCATTTATTACACATGCTTAGTGTGTCTACAGAAAACACTGCAACCGCCCATCCTGGCTCCTTGTTCAGAGGGCATTAAGCCTGGTAAAGCAGTGCTTGAGGAAGTGAAGTTTTCCAGATAGACCCACTCAAGGCTTATTAAATTCTCCACCAGCTCTCTCTCTCTCTCTCTCTCTCTCTGCAATATGAGCACTCTGAAAGAGGGGCACATGCTCTCAGGTTTCTAACAGAGCTGTAGGACTAGAGAGAGTACACTAAACACATTTTCATGCACATGAAATTGCACACGCAGACACACAGACAAACAAACACACACAGAGAGAGACACAATGCTCTATGTACACACTCATTCCCATATACCAACCAAGTCATCCCATGAAATAAAGGAATATATATATGTACACACACACAGTACCAGTCAAAGGTTTGGACACACCCACCCAAAGTACTGTGTGTATATATATATGGTAGACACACTGGGCTCCAGACAAGCAGGAAGACCATAAGTGGCTCATTCTTCTCAATTTGCAGGGATATTGCCAGTGTGACAAGGCAATCACTCCTGTAATATGAAATCCACATTGAACATCCACCCTGAAACAAGAGCCGCAACAGTGGAGAAGCAAAATAGACCAAACGAGAGGGAAAGAGGAAGGGGGGCGAGAGGGAGTGAGTGAGTGAAAGAAGGAAAAGGAGAGTAAAAACAGAGAAATTAGGGATCAGACAAATAGATCCACTCTGCTTCACTGATTCTTCTAGTAGCCAATCCCTATCCCCTGTCCAGTCTAATCTAGCCTAGTCGTTCCAGTCCAGTTGAGCAGGGCTTGCCTAGTCCAGTCCATTCCAATCTAGACCAGTCTAGTCCATTCCATCCAGTCCAGTCTGTCCCTTTTATTTCTGGCCACAGCCTCCCCACAAGCCCTCGGCCACTGTGGACAATTAGAGGGCCCAGACAGGCAATCTCCCGTGCTGCGGTGGAGTCGTAATGGGGCCGCATGGCCCGCCCGCCTGGCTGCACTCAATCTCAGCCAAATAAAAGGACCTCATTGGCAACTGGCCTCCCGGTTCACAGGATAGCCCTTGTAAAAAAATGAAAGGGAATAAAAAAAGAGCGAGGAAATAAAGGGCCTCTGTCAGCTCGGAGAGGGGGAGTGAATGGTGAGTGAATGGCAAACATGCACAAGTGCAAATGCCCTCCCGCTGGTGGAAGAAAAGAGAGAGGGAGGAAGGGAGAGAGATGGAGGGGGGATTCTTTGGTAGGGTGGTTTTCTTTGCCAGGAAGTGGGACTCTGGGGTCAAATCGAGGGAGGGAGCTTAATAACATCGATTTCACTCCTTTTCTATGTGAGATGAATGTACATGATGGAGAGGAGAGAATTACCATGGGATGAATAACGACCTTGCCTGCCTCTCTCTCTCTCTCTCTCTCTCTATTTCTTTCTCACAGGAAAGCATACATACACACATGCATGGACATTGCACATACACATGCTCATGCACACGCTGTGCCAGATTCCTAATGCACTACACCACTCTGTCTCTATAAGATGGCTCTCATACTGTAAATCGACAATCTCTCTCTCCCACTATCCCTTTCAAACACGGGAAGCCCACATTCCACTCTCCATCACATCCGGAGGTCATTAATATTTCAACTGCTCTCCGTCACGCATAATATCAACCGGTGTCAAAAGTGAGTGCAGCGTATCCACGGCACGGTGCAGTTTTTAAGAGGCTCACGTACATGCCTGTACATAATTAATGGTCACAGAGCAGGGAAATACAAGACAAGTTGATTAGTGAGGCGAGGCGCTTGCCAGCGGCTTTGTAAAGCTGAGATCCCTTTATTCAACCGCATCTATGATTAATCTTCATGATGTTTTCACAGAAAGCAAACACACTGCAGAGACATGCTAAACTCAAGTCAACATCTGAAGCTGCCCAGCAATCTGACCAAACTGGTTTAAAATGATATATAATATAGATAACTGTTATCTGGTTGTAAACTGGTTGTGATGACGTCATTTCGACGAGTTTCGCCCGGTGGAAAAAAACACTCATCTGAAAGCACCCAGCAAGCCAGCAGACAAAACGGGTTGGGAGGGGTCGTTGCAACCAGATATCAACCAGTTTTGGTTGTAAACTGGTTGAGACAACATCATTTCAACCAGTTTTTCCCACTGGAAAACACTTATCTGGAACTGCCTCAAGAAAAGACACAATGACTTATTCCCCTCCATCTGGGTCAAGGACACAAAATGGAGGGGCTATTATTCATCTGAATCTGCGTCTAATGGAAGAAGGGAGATGTTACTGTATGTGGAAGAGGAGGTGAATTGTAGTGTATTATTGAGGCTGTAGACCCACTATCTCTGTCAGGAGATAGATATAGATGCTGTTGTATAGTGATGGGGAAGGATGGGGAAGGAGGATATAAAAAAGTTAGTCTGCCTTTCTGAATGTCCAGCGAATGGAGACATTTCAGCTTCTGGCTCTATTTCCTCAGAGGAATGCACCACCAGCACACACAGAGACACCAGGGGAGAGCAAAATAAATGCAGTAAAATTGAATCACACATTGGCACAAAGACACATTCTCCCAAAACTGACATTTGAACAAACAATTCTCAAGCGTAATTCATCCTGCAATTTCCTCTTGGATCACTGGGATTAGGATCTGTACATACCTATTTCATAATAATAATAATAATGTTTTTTATTAAAACGTTTTTTTTTACCTTTATTTAACTAGGCAAGTCAGTTAATTAAGAACAAATTCTTATTTACAATGACGACCTACACCGGCCAAACCCTGACGACGCTGGGCCAAATGTGTGCGCCGCGATACGGGACTCCCAATCGCGGCCGGTTGTGATACAGCCTGGAATCAAACCAGGGTGTCTGTAGTGATGCCTCAAGCACTGAGATGCAGTGCCTTAGACCACTGCGCCACTCGGGAGCCCAATATGATATTATGCATTTTACCCCCATTTCTACAACTACCTTTGCAAAAATTATTACCGCGACAGTTCTCTAAGTTCAAAAAAGTGATAAAAAAATAGATGTATAATGTTTTTGTACATTGCTCCCCTAATGAAAAGGCCTGAGTTAAACATGACACTGAACATTCAAATATTTAAATTCAAATTATTAAAATGTATTTCGTAATTTATCTCATTGCTGTAATACATAACTTTTTTTTCTTTGTCATAATCACTTGTGTATGTAAACGTTGTTTTTTTATTTGATTTATGTGGATATATTTGGACAAAGATCAAAAGTGACACATTCAGATTAACCAAAACTGCTAAAGCATATGTTTTATTTTTCCCAATGTTTCCTAAATATTGGGGCATTATGGTAATGATGAGCAGGTTTCAGAGATGACATAGCATTTTTTGGTAATGAGTGTGCATAGTTTGCCATTAAAAAACTGTATTGATCTCTATCAGCGTTTCAGTAATGCAACATATCATCAAAGTGTGTCATTTGTTAATCCCAAATGATTTAATGGCATAATACTAAAATCACAGATTTTAATGCAATTTACTAAAATAACCCTTATTTCAGTTTATACAACAGATGGGTCTAATCCTGAATGCTGATTGGTTAAAACCACAATCCAGTCGGTGTCTATTCCATAAATGACCACCGGGTAAATCTATGATGTTAAAATGCCTATTTACTCAGTTCCATCTGACTGCGCAATCCACTGTCTCATCAGCCCAGCCAGGCAATTTATAAACTTGATCTCCACTATAAAAAGCATCTATACATTATCTCACATTTTCTTGAGACTAACATTTAGTTTTCAACAGCGGAGTGAGTCGGGACAAGAAAGACAGGCAGGCAGCATTTCTCAGCCAGTCGAAATCATGAATCAGATGGCATCATTTTTATGGATATAAACAAAAACATGTTTTTTTTAAAGGTAAATCGAAATGAAGTGCAGCTAGTTTGCAGTCTTTGCAGCTTCCGTTTGAAGTTATTGTGTTAGCTGTGTTGTTGGCTAGCTCCTCTGAACAACAGTGTCCTGACGAGTGAGCACATTTTCTATGCCAGGAGAAATCGAGCCCCATTGTTGTTATGGATGCATTCAAATAAATGTCACTAGAAAAAAACTTAAACAAATGCAGCTACTTTGCTGTTATTCTGGCTAAACTTTTTGACATTACCAAGTTAGCTGTAGTTGGCTAGCTAGCAAGCAAGGGATAAGAACGTTGCCAGCCAGTATGGCAATGAAACATTTAGAGTGAACGTCTGGGTCGTGTCCATAGATACAGAACAAAAAGACTGAACGACTGGGTCGCGTCTCTTGTAACCGAACCGATAGAACGACCGACCAGTCGGCTTGGGTAGCAACCCTAGATTTTTGTTGGGACTATATCTTGCATGAAGCATGAAATAGTATGAATAAATTCATCAAAATATATTTTTTCATGAAAATATGTCAAACATCATCTGAAAATGTTGGTAACCCCCAAGTGATAATGCCCTCAGAGCCGGTGTTTGGAGGATATATTGGCATGGCCTCAGGCCTAACAACACCCACGACAATATATCCTCCAAACACTGGCTTCTTGGGCATTTACCCTTTAAATAAATACTGTAGTTATATACATCATATCAAATTTATTTATATAGCCCTTCGGACATCAGCTGATATCTCAAAGCGCTGTACAGAAACCCAGCCTAAAACCCCAAACAGCAAGCAATGCAGGTGTAGAAGCATGGTGGCTAGAAAATTCTCCCTAAAAAGGCCAAAACCTAGGAAGAAACCTAGAGAGGAACCAGGTTATGTGGGGTGGCCAGTCCTCTTCTGGCTGTACCGGGTGGAGATTATAACAGAACATGGCCAAAATGTTCAAATGTTCATAAATGACCAGCATGGTCGAATAATAATAAGGCAGAACAGTTGAAACTGGAGCAGCAGCACGGCCAGGTGGACTGGGGACAGCAAGGAGTCATCATGTCAGGTAGTCCTGGGGCATGGTCCTAGGGCTCAGGTCCTCCGAGAGAGAGAAAGAGAGAAAGAGAGAATTAGAGAGAGCACACTTAAATTCACACAGGACACCGAATAGGACAGGAGAAGTACTCCAGATATAACAAACTGACCCTAGCCCCCCGACACATAAACTACTGCAGCATAAATACTGGAGGCTGAGACAGGAGGGGTCAGGAGACACTGTGGCCCCATCCGAGGACACCCCCGGACAGGGCCAAACAGGAAGGATATACAGTGCCTTGCGAAAGTATTCGGCCCCCTTGAACTTTGCGACCTTTTGCCACATTTCAGGCTTCAAACATAAAGATATAAAACTGTATTTTTTGTGACGAATCAACAACAAGTGGGACACAATCATGAAGTGGAACGACATTTATTGGATATTTCAAACTTTTTTAACAAATCAAAAACTGAAAACTTGGCTGTGCAAAATTATTCAGCCCCTTTACTTTCAGTGCAGCAAACTCTCTCCAGAAGTTCAGTGAGGATCTCTGAATGATCCAATGTTGACCTAAATGACTAATGATGATAAATACAATCCACCTGTGTGTAATCAAGTCTCCGTATCAATGCACCTGCACTGTGATAGTCTCAGAGGTCTGTTAAAAGCGCAGAGAGCATCATGAAGAACAAGGAACACACCAGGCAGGTCCGAGATACTGTTGTGAAGAAGTTTAAAGCCGGATTTGGATACAAAAAGATTTCCCAAGCTTTAAACATCCCAAGGAGCACTGTGCAAGCGATATTATTGAAATGGAAGGAGTATCAGACCACTGCAAATCTACCAAGACCTGGCCGTCCCTCTAAACTTTCAGCTCATACAAGGAGAAGACTGATCAGAGATGCAGCCAAGAGGCCCATGATCACTCTGGATGAACTGCAGAGATCTACAGCTGAGGTGGGAGACTCTGTCCATAGGACAACAATCAGTCGTATATTGCACAAATCTGGCCTTTATGGAAGAGTGGCAAGAAGAAAGACATTTCTTAAAGATATCCATAAAAAGTGTCGGTTAAAGTTTGCCACAAGCCACCTGGGAGACACACCAAACATGTGGAAGAAGGTGCTCTGGTCAGATGAAACCAAAATTGAACTTTTTGGCAACAATGCAAAACGTTATGTTTGGCGTAAAAGCAACACAGCTCATCACCCTGAACACACCATCCCCACTGTCAAACATGGTGGTGGCAGCATCATGGTTTGGGCCTGCTTTTCTTCAGCAGGGACAGGGAAGATGGTTCAAATTGATGGGAAGATGGATGGAGCCAAATACAGGACCATTCTGGAAGAAAACCTGATGGAGTCTGCAAAAGACCTGAGACTGGGACGGAGATTTGTCTTCCAACAAGACAATGATCCAAAACATAAAGCAAAATCTACAATGGAATGGTTCAAAAATAAACATATCCAGGTGTTAGAATGGCCAAGTCAAAGTCCAGACCTGAATCCAATCGAGAATCTGTGGAAAGAACTGAAAACTGCTGTTCACAAATGCTCTCCATCCAACCTCACTGAGCTCGAGCTGTTTTGCAAGGAGGAATGGGAAAAAATGTCAGTCTCTCGATGTGCAAAACTGATAGAGACATACCCCAAGCGACTTACAGCTGTAATTGCAGCAAAAGGTGGCGCTACAAAGTATTAACTTAAGGGGGCTGAATAATTTTGCACGCCCAATTTTTCAGTTTTTGATTTGTTAAAAAAGTTTGAAATATCCAATAAATGTCGTTCCACTTCATGATTGTGTCCCACTTGTTGTTGATTCTTCACAAAAAATACAGTTTTATATCTTTATGTTTGAAGCCTTAAATGTGGCAAAAGGTCGCAAAGTTCAAGGGGGACGAATACTTTCGCAAGGCACTGTAAGTGTGAAAACAAGTAAATATGTAAAAATTGAGGATATCCTCTTTTAACTGGTGGGGTTGATCTTCGCTGAAACACAAACAGTCAATTGAGGCTTCAAGAAAGTTAAATGGGGTTTATACACCCCATATTTCTTGACAAACCGTACACGAAATCAACTTTTATTGGTCAAAGTAGTAACAAACAATTCACAACAACACACACATCTAAAAGTAAAATAATGGAATTAAGAAATATATAAATATTAGGATGAGCAATGTCAGAGTGGCATTGACTAAAATACAGTAGAATAGAATACAGTATATACAGTGGGGCAAAAAAGTATTTAGTCAGCCACCAGTTGTGCAAGTTCTCCCACTTAAAAAGATGAGAGAGGCCTCTAATTTTCATCATAGGTACACTTCAACTATGACAGACAAAAGTTTATCTCAATACTTTGTTATATACCCTTTGTTGGCAATGACAGAGGTCAAACGTTTTCTGTAAGTCTTCACAAGGTTTTCACACACTGTTGCTGGTATTTTGGCCCATTCCTCCATGCAGATCTCCTCTAGAGCAATGATGTTTTGGGGCTGTTGCTGGGCAACACGGACTTTCGACTCCCTCCAAAGATTTTCTATGGGGTTGAGATCTGGAGACTGGCTAGGCCCCTCCAGGACCTTGAAATGCTTCTTACGAAGCCACTCCTTCGTTGCCCGGGTGGTGTGTTTGGGATCATTGTCATGCTGAAAGACCCAGCCCTGTTTCATCTTCAATGCCCTTGCTGATGGAAGGAGGTTTTCACTCAAAATCTCACAATACATGGGCCCATTCATTCTTTCCTTTACATGGATCAGTCGTCCTGGTCCCTTTGCAGAAAAACAGCCCCAAAGCATGATGTTTCCACCCCCATTCTTCACAGTAGGTATGGTGTTCTTTGGATGCAACTCAGCATTCTTTGTCCTCCAAACACGACGAGTTGAGTTTTTACCAAAAAGTTATATTTTGTTTTCATCTGACCATATGACATTCTCCCAATCTTCTTCTGGATCATCCAAATGCTCTCTAGCAAACTTCAGACGGACCTGGGCATGTACTGGCTTAAGCAGGGGGACACGTCTGGCACTGCAGGATTTGAGTCCCTGGCGGCGTAGTGTGTTACTGATGGTAGGCTTTGTTACTTTGGTCCCAGCTCTCTGCAGGTCATTCACTAGGTCCCCCCATTTGGTTCTGAGATTTTTGCTCACTGTTCTTGTGATCATTTTGACCCCACGGGGTGAGATCTTGCGTGGAGCCCCAGATCGAGGGAGATTATCAGTGGTCTTGTATGTCTTCCATTTCCTAATAATTGCTCCCACAGTTGATTTCTTCAAACCAAGCTGCTTACCTATTGCAGATTCAGTCTTCCCAGCCTGGTGCAGGTCTACAATTTTGTTTCTGGTGTCCTTTGACAGCTCTTTGGTCTTGGCCATAGTGGAGTTTGGAGTGTGACTGTTTGAGGTTGTGGACAGGTGTCTTTTATACTGATAACAAGTTCAAACAGGTGCCATTAATACAGATAATGAATGGAGGACAGAGGAGCCTCTTAAAGAAGAAGTTACAGGTCTGTGAGAGCCAGAAATCTTGCTTAATTAAAAATCCTACAATGTGATTTTCTGTATTTTCTTTTCTCATTTTGTCTGTCATAGTTGAAGTGTACTTATGATGAAAATTACAAGCCTCGCTCATCTTTTTAAGTCGAAGAACTTGCACAATTGGTGGATGACTAAATACTTTTTTTGCCCCACTGTACATATGAAATGAGTAAAGCAGTATGTAAACATTATTAAAGTGACCAGTGATTTCATGTCTATGAATATAGCGCAGCATTCTCTGAGGTGCAGGATTGACTAACCGGGTGGTAGCCCGGGGATGGCTATTTGAATAGTCTGATGGCCTTGAGATAGAAGCTGTTTTTCAGTCTCTCGTCCCAGCTTTGATGCACCTGTACTGACCTAGCCTTCTGGATGATAGCGGGTAGTTGATGTCCTTGATGATCGTTTTGGCCTTCCTGTGACATCGGGTGCTGTAGGTATCCTGGAGGGCAAGCAGTGTGCCCCCGGTGATGCGTTGGGCAGCCTGCACCACCCTCTGGAGAGCCCTGCGGTTGCGGGCGGTGCCGTACCAGGAATCTGTAAAAGTTTGTGAGGGTCTTAAGGGCCAAGCCAAATTTCTTCAGCCTCCTGAGGTTCTTCACCACACTGTCTGTGTGGTTGGACCATTTCAGATTGTCAGTGATGTGTATGCCGATGAACTTGAAGCTTTTCACCTTCTCCACTGTGGTCCCGTCGATGTGGATAGGGGCGTGCTCCCTCTGCTGTTTCCTGAAGTCCACGAACAGCTCCTTCGTTTTGTTGATGTTGAGTGTGAGGTTATTTCCCTGTCACCACTCGCCAGGGCCCTCACCTCCTCCCTGTAGGCTGTCTCATCATTGTTGGTAATCAGGCCTACTACTGTTGTGTCGTCTGCAACTTGATGATTGAGTTGGAGGCGTGCTTGGCCATGCAGTCATGAGTGAAGAGGGAGGAAAGGAGGGGGCTGAGCACACACCCTTGTGGGTCCCCTGTTTTGAAGATCAGCGAAGTGGAGGTGTTGTTTCCTACCTTCACCACCTGGGGGGCGGCCCGTCAGGAAGTCCAGGACTCAGTTCCACAGGGCGGGGTTCAGACCTAGGGCCCAAGCTTTATGATGAACTTGGAGGGTACTATGGTGTTGAACGCTGAGCTATAGTCAATGAACAGCATTCTTACATAGGTATTCCTCTTGTCCAGATGGGATAGGGCAGTGTGCAGTGCGATGGCGATTGCTTCATCTGTGAATCTATTGGGGCAGTAAGCAAATTGAAGTGAGCCTATGGTGTCCGGGGAGGTAGAGGTGATACGATCCTTAACTCTCCTTTCAAAGCACTTCATGATGACAGAAGTGAGTGCTATGGGGCGATAGTCATTTAGTTAATTTTCCTTTGCTTTCTTGGGTACAGGAACAATAGTGGCCATCTTGAAGCATGTGGGGACAGCAAACTGGGTTAATGCGCTTAAAATGTCTTACTCACGTCGGCCACAGAGAACAAGAGCCCACAGTACTTGGGAGCGGACCGCGTCAGTGGCACTGTGTTATCCTCAAAGCAGGCAAAGAAGGTGTTTTGCTTGTCCGGGAGCAAGTTGTCGGTGTCCGCGACGTGACTGGGTTTCTGTTTTGTAACATGTGATTGTCTGTAGACCCTGCCACATACGTCTCGTGTCTGAGCCGTTGAATTGCGACTCCACTTTGTCTCTGTATTGGCATTTTGGCTGTTTGATTGCCTTACGGAGGGAATAACTACACTGTTTGTATTCAACCATATTCCCAGTCACCTTGCCATGGTTAAATGTGGTTGTTTGCGCTTCTAGTTTTGTTTGAATGCTGCCATCTATACACGGTTTCTGGTTTGGGTAGGTTTTAATTGTCACGGTCGGAAACAACATCCCCTATACACTTCCTTATTGACTCAGTCACCGTGTCCGTGTATACGTCAATGTTATTCTTAGAGGCTACCCGGAACATATCCCAGTCCCCGTGGTCAAAAAATCTTGAAGCATGGATTCCGATTGGTCAGACCAGCATTGAATAGACCTTAGCACGGGTACCTCCTGTTTGAGTTCCTGCCTATACGAAGGGAGATGAAAAATAGATTTGTGATCTGATTTTCCAAAGTGAGGGTGGGGGAGGGCCTTGTAGTCATCCCGGAAGGGGGAGTAGCAGCGGTCAAGTGTTTTTCCAGCATGAGTACTACAGTCAATGTGTTCACAGGACTTTGGCAGGGTTTTCCCAGCTACAATAAATGTTGCCTTAGGATATGTGGTTTCCAGTTTGCATAAATGTCACGCCCTGACATTAGAGCTTTTTTGTCTCTATTTTGGTTTGGTCAGGGTTTGATTTGGGTGGGCATTCTATGTTCCTTTTTCTATGTTTTTGTATTTCTTTGTTTTGGCCGGGTATGGTTTTCAATCAGGGACAGCTGTCTATCGTTGTCTCCGATTGTGAACCATACTTAGGTAACTTTTTCCCACAGGGTTTTTGTGGGTAGTTGTTTTCTGTATAATTTAGTTTCCTTACAGAACTGTTCGTTTTCCTCTTTGTTAGTTTTGTTCAAGTGTTCTGATTTAAATAAATATCATGAACAAGTACCGCGCTGCGCTTTGGACCAGTCATTTACAGGAAGAGGATCGTGACAATAAAGTCCAGTGTAATTCTTTGAGGGATGCCATGGTACTGGCTTGCGGGGGAATATACACGGCTGTGACTATAACCAAAGATAATTAACTTGGGAGGTAATACGGTCGGCATTTGATTGAGGTATTCTAGGCCAGGTGAACAAAAGGACTTGAGTTTCTGTACGTTATCACAATCACACCATGAGTAGCTAATCATGAAACATACACCACCACCTTTCTTCTTCCCGGAGAGTTCTTTACACCTGTCTGCGCGATGTACTGAGAACTCAGCTGGCTGTGTGGACGGGGACAGTATATCTGGAGAGAGACATGTTTCTGTGAAACAGAGTACGTTACAGTCCCTGATGTATCTCTGGAAAGAGATCCTTGCCCTCAGATCGTCTGTTTTATTGTCCAGAGACTGAACATTAACAAGTAATATACTTGGAAGTGAGGCATTGTGTGCATGCCTCCTGAGTTGGACTAGAAGTCCACTGTCCGCCGGATGCGTCTTGGAGCAACTTATGGAATAAGTTAAATTGCCCTGGAGGGTACGAACAAAGGATCCAAATCAGGAAAGTCGTATTCCTGGTCGTAATGCGAGTTACTGCCTCTCTGATATCCAAAAGTTATTACCGGTTGTATGTAATAACACCAACAACAAAAAACATTCTGGGCTAATAACGTAAGAAATAACACACAAAAAAACAAAAATCTGCTAAGTTGCTTAGGCGCTAGAAGCAGAGTTGCCATGTCTGTCTGTCACGTTCTGATCTTAGTTCCTTTTTTATGTCTTTGTGTTAGGTTGGTCAGGGCGTGAGTTGGGGTGGGTAGTCTGTTCTTTTTTCTATGTTGTTATATTTGGCCTAGTATGGTTCTCAATCAGAGGCAGGTGTCGTTCGTTGTCTCTGATTGAGAATCATACTTAGGTAGCCTGTTTTCCCCATTTTGGTTGTGGGTGTTTAATTTCTGTTTAGTGTTTGTTCACCTGGCAGAACTGTTTTGTTTTCTCTTTGTTGTTATTTTGTGTAGTGTTCAGTTTTTCAATTAAAATATGACAACACTTACCACCCTGCATTTTGGTCCTCCTCTCCTTCCACCAACGAGAATCGTTACACTGTCAGCGCCATCTTCTTAATCAAAGAACTGTTGTTTTTAAAGATTCATACAATAGGTTTAAAAAGTGATCCTAGTAAACAAATAAAGTTATCAGCACAGCACACCCATTTACTATACATTAGAATTAGCTTATTATCATTACCAAAGTTAAGGTTCTTATTACCGAAATGGACCTAAATGCTCAATCTGCAAATAATAGGAAACAGATGATTATGAGTCAGCAAACAATTTACCACATCACTAAAACTATATTCATTCACGCCTCCATTTTGGTAAAGTAATGGTTTTCAGACTTCATCCCACTTTTAGATTTCTTGCCTTTCCGGTATTGAGAAGGCCAAGTGGTGTAAAGGGTTTATTTGAGAATAAGAACCTCATTCGGAAGGCATTTAAGCAAATAAGCTAACATAACTTGTGCTCATCTAAGGACTACTCCTCTAGATGATGCATCATGGATGAATAAAACTTATTTGATAACTGATTGGAGTTTTTACAGAAACTTGAAAAAGTGTTACGTAAAGAGACATGTCCACAGACATAAATATTCCGTAACAAATATTATAGTTTAATATAAACGTCAACTAGTATACCATTTTTATGATTTATGTAAAAACTAAAGCAACATATTTTGTGTTTTCCTCAAAATGATAATGACCCAAGAATTTAATCCGGATGCATTTCGGTAATGAGAATTTGGGGTGAAATTGTAGCAAATTCTGGTGAAAAGGTAACATTAATTAAAAGTAGACACACAAAAACTAGACATCTTAGTCTTCAGAAAGATAGTTGATTTTTGCACATGCATCATGGTTTTGTAACTCAATTTGCTGCAGACATGTTTAAAACAGGTTTTTGTCAGAAACACCCACATACTTTCACTCAAATTTACCACCAAATGGCCGCAGAAAGCCTGAGGGGAAAGATAAAAGCAACTAACGGGTCATGCTCGGAGAGTATCATTCTGATTGCTTGTGAAAGCTTTTGCCCATGGCAAACCTCCCAAAACCTTATGGCAACCTTCCCAAAACCTTTCAGTGCTGGCTTGAGCTCCACCATCTGGAGTCTGCAGACAATTAGAAAGCATATCTGGACCTAGATGAGCCCTTTCAGCAGTAAGTTATATCAAGCTAAAGAGGAGCTCGCTGAGAATTCACATTCTTCTTTTTAAGCCATCAGGTCGAATGAATTTCAAAGCAGACTTGAGGAGGAAATTGCTCCCTCTATCTTTCTCTTTTCCTGTCTCTTTCTATCTCTCTCTGCTGCAGCGAATGGCAAACCGCCACATGCCTTCCACCACAGAGAATCAGGACACGCTGTGTTTCTTGGCAAGAGAAGATTGTGTGGAAGTCAAACCTTCAGTACTCTATTTCACAGTTCATTGTTGCCTTATAAAGTGATCCACAAGTCCAATTGCTGTTCTGCACCATCAGTACCTTGTTCAACGACTTCAATAGTCTGTAGGTAGTAAGTATAATAAAATAACTCTTCGATAGAGGCCACAGGGCCAGAACACAGAGTGGATGTTGATTTATCACCCTTGGATATTATACTTGCTGGAGTTACATGGTATGCATCCCAAATGGCACCCTATTTCCTATTTAGACTTTTGAACAGGCGCTTTGGGACGCAGACAGACAAGTGAGTTCCTTGTGGTATATCTCTATGCCCTTTAAAATGTCCAAAAACCTCAGCACTGTTGCATAAAATAATCATTGTCTCCAACAACATCAATTAGGATTTCAAACAGCACCTGTAACACGTAAAGAGTATTGTGTGAGGCAAACTCCTGCCTAGGATGTGTGTTTTGGAAGGTTTACAGTTAAGTTTCACGTTTTAATGTCACATGCACAAGTACAGTGACATGCCTTTCTTGTAAGCTCTTAAATTATATTGAATCAAGTTAACAGTTTTACTGGACCAGTGGTCCATTACATTTGCCCATGGGTGAAGTTTCCCTGTGGTAAAGATCTAAAATCAGCTTCCCCTCCCCCAATCCGAACCTTAACCATTAGTGGGGGAAATGCAAAACTGACCCAAGATCAGTGTCTAGGGGCAACTTCACCCTACACTGTTACATCTGGCATTGTCAGCAGGACAAAATCTTGTCGCCTTGCAGATTCCATATTCTATTCCACTTTACAAATGTAGTTACATTGCAGTTACAGACATTTACACTACTGTTACCAAACACATTAACATAACATGTTCATCCATATTTGGGTAACAAAATGTGGCTCCCATATTATTTGAATGCAGTAAATCATGCACTCTGCATGCCTGAATATGGTCTAGTGGGTAACACTGGAGCATGCAGCACACAAACACCACCTCAACGGGAGTACAAATAAAATACTTATATATACTTATATATATTTACAGTGCCTTGACTTTTTCCACATTTTGTTATGTTACAGCCTTATTCTAACATGGATTAATTTAAAAAAATAAATAAATCTACACACAATACAACATAATGACAAAGCAAAATCAGGTTGTTAGAAATGTTTGAAAGGTATTAAAAATAGAAAACAGAAATACCTTGTTAACATAGGTATTCAGACCCTTTGCTATGAGACTTGAAGTTGAGCTCAGGTGCATCCTGTTTCCATTGATCATCCTTGAGATGTTTCTACAACCTGATTGGAGTCCACCTGTGGTAAATTCAATGGAGTGGACATGATTTGGAACGGCACACACCTGTCTATATAAGGTCCCACAGTTGACAGTGCATGTCAGAGCAAAAACCAAGCCATGAGGTCAAAGGAATTGTTCGTAGAGCTCCAGTGCAGGACTGTATCAAGGCACAGATCTGGGGAAGGGTACAAAAAAAACCTGCAGCATTATTGGTCCCCAGGAACACAGTGGCCTCCATCATTCTTAAAATGGAAGAAGTTTGGAACCAGCAGGACTCTTCCTAGAGCTGACCGCCCAGCCAAACTGAGCAATCGGGGGAGAAGGGCTTTGGTCAGGGAGGTGACCAAGAACTCGATGGTCACTCTGACAGAGCTCTAGAGTTCCTCTGTGGAGATTGGAGAACCTTCCAGAAGGACACCAATCTCTGCAGCACTCCACCAATAAGACCTTTTTGGTAGAGTGGCCAGACAGAAACCACTCTTCAGTAAAAGGGACGTTGCTGGATTTTGCCAAAAGACACCTAAAGACTCTCAGATCATGAGAAACAAGATTCTCTGGTCTGGTGAAACCAAGACTGAACTCTTTGGCATGAATACCAAGCATCCCGTCTGGAGGAAACCTGGCACCTTCCCTTCGATGAAGAATGGTGGTGGCAGCATCATGCTGTGGGGATGTTTTTCAGTGTCGGGGACTGGTAGACTAGTCAGGATCGAGGGAAAGATGAACAGAGCAAAGTACAGAGAGATTCTAGATGAAAACCTGCTCCAGAGCACTCAGGACCTCAGACTGGGGCGAAGGTTCACCTTCTAACAGGACAACGACCTTAAGCACACAGCCAAGACAACGAAGGAGTGGCTTCGGGACAAGTCTCTGAATGTCCTTGAGTGGCCCAGCCAGAGCCCAGACTTGAACCCGATCAAACATCACTGGAGAGACCTGGAAATAGCTGTGTAGTGACACTCCCCATCCAACTTGACAGAGCTTGAGAGGATCTTCAGAGAATAATGGGATCAACTCCCCAAATACAGGTGTGCCAAGCTTGTAGCGTCATACCCAAGAATAATCAAGGCTGTAATCACTGCCAAAGGTGCTTCAACAAAGTGTTGGGGAAAGGGTCTGAATAGTTAAATGTGATTTAAGTTTTTTCTAAACACCTGTTTTTATTTTGTCATTAAGGGTTATTGTGTGTAGATGGATTCAATTGTACTTTTTTTCATCAATTTTAGAATAAGGCTGTAATGTAACAAAATGTGTGAAAAGTTAAGGGTTGTGAAATCTTTCCGAAGGCAAAAAATATACTTTGATCTCGGTCTCCAATGGCTGCTAGCTGTTCTTGTTTAGACCTCAGAGGCTGAGTTGTGGCCATCAATAACCATCCAGCCACACAGTCAGTCCCTCAGCGGACCCCTGCTGACACCAGTGGAGAGATGGAAAGAACAATGCAGAGGAAAACACTTCCAGTCATCTGTCACAGAGGGAGAAGGGAGGGCTGAATCTGACTGGGTGTCCCCTCTGTCTATACAATGCAGAGGAAAACACTTCCAGTCATCCGTCACAGAGTGAGAAGGGAGGGTCGAATCTGACTGGTTCTGTCTATACGAGAAACAAGATGGGGTTACAGTTTTGTCATCTCTTGACCCTCGTCGTGACTGCGTCCCAAATGGCGCCCTAATCTCTAAATAGTGCACTACTTTTGATCAGAGTCATATGGGCCTGTCATGCCAAATAGTGTCCCCCGGCCAAATAGTGTCCCCCTCTACGTCACAATGGAATTTGATGAGTTCTAGCTTCTGTTGCTATGCTTTGGATTACGAATCCAAGCGTCCGTTGCTATGCTGGTTGCTTGGTTCTATTTTACCCCATAGCGGTCGCAAAAAAGGAAGGAAGATGCGGGCAGTTCTAGTTCTATTTCACAGCATAAATCCTCGCTCAGCCCGCTCAAAATGATTACTTTAGAATTGCTCTCCAAGGACAATGTTTTTGACGGGGAAAACCTGCTGCTTAAAAGGCCTGAAAAGACTGGAAAGAGAACCCTTTCTTTACCATGTATTTGTCTTTATATAAGTACAAATTGTTAAATAGGAATAAATAATTTAAGCTGTTTTTAGATTGATATTGCTAGCTACTGTACTTATATTCCTCAGCCTGCCTAGTCAGCTAGCCAGCTAGCTAGCCAGACAGCTAAACAAAACTAACGTTAGCTAGTTAGCAAGCAAGCTACTGTAGCTGTTATTGCAGCTTTCTGTTTGTATGTAGCTTGCATTTCAATGGCATCCCTTGAGGAGAGGTTATTTTATCTTTCCAACCAGACGAAGATCTATGAAAACACCACCGATCTCGACAAGAGGCGCAACATTCAGAGAAATTCACAATTCAGGGTTAGATAACTGGACGGATTTAGCTATGTACAACCATTTTCCAAAAACCATTTTCCATCAAACGTTAGCTAGTTGCTAGCTATACATATACTTATCCCAGCTAGCAATGAGGAATCGGCAAAGAAGCAGCCCTCTTCCGGGGGGCAGGAACTGGTTGAATCGGCCAGGTACATCGGGCCGTTCCCGTCAACCGGAAATCAGCCGACTTTCCCGGCATCTTACCAGAATCCCCCCAGAAGCAGACAGATGCAAATTTAAATAAATGTATACAAAATTCCCATATTTAGTCATTTTAAATTTTACTGCCCTTTTGAGGGCATGGCAGATTTACGCCCCCTTTGGAGAAATTGGGTACCCCTAGTAAACTGAAAAAAAATATATAAAAAATTTCTAATATATGCATATAATAATTATTATTGGATAGAAAACACTCTAAAGCTTCTAAAACCGTTGGAATTATGTCTGTAAGTATAGCAGAACTCACAGGGCATGCATTCTTCCAAACTAGTTTTTGTGGCCATGAAAGTTGGAGCAACTTTGACGTCATGCCCCCACCCTTCCCGACCACTTATGGATCTGGGGACACTTTCCATCTCTTCCACTAGATGTCCTCTTTCTTTGGAGCGTTCAATCGTTCAAATCGCGCGAGAATTGGCCCTATAGGAGTGGTTGGAGTAAGTGTCGCGATAAAAAAACCTGTGCGTTAGGGCGCGAATTGGTCACAGCCATTCCTTTGTTTCCAGCACTCAAGAGAAGGGCAGACGATGGCCGATTGAATTGAAGTTTGTTTTGCACGTCTAAAACATCATAAAGCTTGCTTCTGCACTTAGTTTGACCTGTTTAGTCGACATATAATGTGTAATTTTGAAGTTTTGATGCGCAACTTATCCGGACCGGAGGACGTTTTGGGTGCATTTCAGCTGATGTTATTAGCAGTAGCTAATACAAAGACGCAAGACTTGAAACCAAACGATGTATTGGGTAAGTATGAAGCCTTCCAGAACATTCTGAACGAAGACCATCGAAGGTAAGGGAATATTTATGCTTAAATCTGTGTTTCTGTTGACTCCAACATTACGTGGAAATGTAGCTTGGAACTGAGCGCTGCCTCAGCATATGAAATAGTGTGCGATTTCTGTAACGTTAAAAATAAATCTAACACAGCGGTTGCATAAAGAAGCAGTGTATCTTTATACATTTTATACATACAAATTATACCCATCCACAAAAAAACATTTTGTGTCAGAGGAAACACCATACACCTGGTGGCCGTGTCAGCGTGCATGCGCCTGGCCCACCACAGGAGTCGCTACAGCACGATGGGACAAGGACATCCAGGCCGGCCAAGTAGGTCTCGAGCCAGCATCTGTAGCAACGCAGTTTGCGCTGCGATGCAGTGTCTTAGACCGCGCTACTCGGGAGGCTCCTTCCACAAAGTTTTTAACGGGATCGATATGACAACAGCCAGTGAAAGTGCAGGGCGCCAAATTCAAAACAACAGAAATCTCATAATTGAAATTCCTCAAAATTACATGTATCTTATACCATTTTGAAGGTAATCTTGTTGTTAATCCCACCACAGTGTCTGATTTCAAATAGGCTTTACGGCGAAAGCACCACAAATGATTATGTTAGGTTACCACCAACTCATAGAAAAATTCAGCAATTTTTCCAGCCAAAGAGAGGAGTCACAAAAAGCACAAATAGAGATAAAATGAATCACTAACCTTTGCTGATCTTCATCAGATGAAACTGATAGGATGTTTTGTTTGATAAAATCTCAGTATACGTTGGGCGCGTTACGTTCACCAGTTTCAAAAACATCAAGTGATATTGCAGAGAGCCACATCACTTTACAGAAATACTCATTATAAATGTCAATAAATACAATTGTTAGACATGGAAATATAGATATACCTCTCCTTAATGAAACCGCTGTGTCAGATTTCAAAAAAACTTTACAGAAAAAGCAAACCATGCAATAATCAGAGACGGCACTCAGAAAATAGAAAGTCAACAGAAATCAGAAATCACATTATAAATATTCCCTTACCTTTGACGATCTTCATCAGAATGCACTCCCAGGAATCCTAGTTCCACAACAAATTCTTGATTTGTTCGATAATGTCCATTATTTATGTCCAAGTAGCTACTTTTGTTAGCGCGTTTAGCACACAAATCCAAACACTCGTGCAGGTCCATCCGAACGTCGGACGAAAACTTCAAAAAGTTATATTACAGGTCTAAGAAACTTGTCAAACTAAGTATAGAATCAATCTTTAGGATGTTGTTATCATAAATCTTCAATAATGTTCCAACCGGAGGATTCCTATGTCTGTAGAGAAGCCATGGAACGCAGGTCACTATCATGTGAAATGTGCATGACCAGGACCTGGCTCTCTGCCAGACCACTGACTCAAAGAGCTCCCATCCGGCTCCACAACACAGTAGAAGCCTCATTCAAGTTTCTAAAGACGGTTGACATCTAGTGGAAGCCCTATGAAGTGCAACTTGATCCATATCCCACTGTGTATTCAATAGGGGCTGGGTTAAAAATCGACCAACCTCAGATTTTCCACTTCCTGTTTGGATTTCTTCTCAGGTTTTTGCCTGCCATATGAGTTCTGTTATACTCACAGACAGCATTCAAACAGTTTTAGAAACTTCAGAGTGTTTTCTATCCAATACTAATAATACTATGCATATATTAGCAACTGGGACTGAGGATCAGGCCGTTTACTCTGGGCACCTCTGGGCACCTTTCATCCAAGCTACTCAATACTGCCCCTGCAGCCATAAGAAGTTAAGTGCGTTTAGAATTACTATAATTGCTTACACCTATCCATTTGATTGATCAGGTTTAACTTATAGCTAGACTCCTAAATATGACAGACATATCCCAGCTAGCACAGTGAATCTGGGACGATTCCAGCTGAGCGTCGGGGCACTAGACTGAGAGTCACACTCAGCCAACATCATGTGGTCCGAGTCTGGGCCGCCTTCGGCAGTATTACTTATGGCAAGGATGCGGGAATTGGACTGATGCCGATTCCGGTGTGAGTTATGCGGCCCAATTGTATTACATGGGGCTTGGGCCGATAGTTATCTGGCCCAAATGTTTTCGGCTTTGGCCGATAGGGGATACTCTCTGGCAGATGATTAGACAGGATGCTTTATATAATTAACATTTTATTATTTTTTTCTCTCCATATTTTCTCATTGTTTCTGTGATCAAAAAATACAATTAACCTTTAAATGAAATACTTTAAGAGTCTTGTGTAGTAAGCCAATTGATAAGCATTAACAGGATTGCAACCCTAAGAATTAACTAGGTGACTTGGACTTGAGTATTTCAGCAACTCTTCTCTTCCGACTTGTTAAGCAATCATATCTAACTACGGGGGAAGGATGGTCATCTTGAGTGACCGACGTCATGAACGCTGGAACAAGGTATAACGTACTTTCAGATCACTGAAACCTCACCTGATGTGCTGGAAGTTGTCGAAACAGATCAGAACGACTTTGAGTACTACCTTCAGGCACGGACTAAGATGTGGAGTTTTTTGACCAGGTAAAAATGATTGTCAGTTGTTTATTTATTTTGTGGCCCTCCAAGAGATATGTAAGAAATGTATTTGTAATATGAACTATAATTGCATGCATTCCTGTCATCAATCAAGGTGAGACTGAACATGGACAAGCCTCAGGAGAAACAGAAGGAGAGTTACCGGAGCAGAATCAAGAAGGGGAACAAGTGCTACGATATCCGGGTGAATTACCTGGTTTGGAAGAAGGACGAAAGGAAGGCGAGACCTGGGAAACCACGCTGCTCTTTCGCTCCTAGCTGGGGTCACCATCTGTTAAAGCGAATATAAAAAATGTATTTGTCTTCCTAGGGTTACCTCAGTGGAAGCCAACAATCTTCTACAGTTGGAGCAGTTGGACGGTCAACCACTGGAAGCACTGATGCACTACACTTCAGTGAAGCCCAATAGACAAAGTATGTTAACCTGTTAGATCTCTAGGGGCGCTATTTCATTTTTGGATAAAAAACGTTCCCGTTTTAAGCGCGATATTTTGTCACGAAAAGATGCTCGACTATGCATATAACACTCTGAAGTTTCAGAATCTGCAAAGATTTTGTCTGTAAGTGCCCCAGAACTCATTCTACAGGCGAAACCAAGATGATGCATCAACCAGGAATTAGCAGAATTTCTGAAGCTCTGTTTTCCATTGTCTCCTTATATGGCTGTGATTGCGCAAGGAATGAGCCTACACTTTCTGTCGTTCGCCCAAGGTCTTAGCAGCATTGTGACGTATTTGTAGGCATATCATTGGAAGATTGACCATAAGAGACTACATTTTCCAAGTGTCCGCCTGGTGTCCTGCGTGGAATTCGGTGCGCAATTGCCAGCTGCTGGTACTTTTCCATTTGATATAGGGGAGAAACCATGTGTCCAAGAACGATGTATCAATGAAGAGATATGTGAAAAACACCTTGATGATTGATTCTAAACAACGTTTGCCATGTTTTCAGTCGATATTATGGAGTTAATTTGGAAAAAAGTTCGCGTTTTGAGGACTGAATTTTCAGATTTTTTTTGGTAGCCAAATGTGATGTATAAAACGGAGCTATTTCTAATACACAAAGAATCTTTTTGGAAAAACTGAGCATCTGCTATCTAACTGAGAGTATCCTCATTGAAAACATCCGAAGTTCTTCAAAGGTAAATTATTTTATTTGAAGGCTTTTATGTTTTTGTTGAAATGTTGCGTGCTGGATGCTAACGCTAATGCTAACGCTAAATGCTAACGCTAAATGCTAAAGCTAGCTAGCTACTTTTACACAAATGATTGTTTTCCTATGGTTGAGAAGCATATTTTGAAAATCTGAGATGACAGTGTTGTTTACAAAAGGCTAAGCTTGAGAGATGGCATATTTATTTCATTTCATTTGCGATTTTCATGAATAGTTAACGTTGTGTTATGCTAATGAGCTTGCTGATAGATTTACACAATCCTGGATACAGGGGTTTTTTCATAGCTAAACGTGACGCAGAAAACGGAGCGATTTGTCCTAAACAAATAATCTTTCAGGAAAAACTGAACATTTGCTATCTGAGAGTCTCCTCATTGAAAACATCTGAAGTTCTTCAAAGGTAAATTATTTTATTTGAATGCTTTTCTGTTTTTTTGTGTAAATGTTGCCAGCTGAATGCTAATGCTAAATGCTACGTTAGCCATCAATACTGTTACACAAATGCTTGTTTTGCAATGGTTGGGAAGCATATTTTGAAAATCTGAGATGACAGTGTTGTTAACAAAAGGCTAAGCTTGAGAGCTAGCATATTTATTTCATTTCATTTGCGATTTTCATGAATAGTTAACGTTGCGTTATGGTAATGAGCTTGAGTCTGTATTCACGATCCCGGATCCGGGATGGGGAGATCAGAAAGGTTAAGCTTTGGTTGACATTTGAGAAAGCAAGAAAATGGTAGTTATGCTAAGCTTATAAAAATGTACCACTTCAATTTCTATCTCCAAATGACTTTAGGACCATTATCTGTCCGAGCCCCCCAGGAGGTATCCCGTCCACCAGAACCAGTGAGTTCAGATCAGTCTGATTCTCTGTACTCTGAGTCGGAAGGGGACCAGCTTGAGGTAGGCCATACCTTCCAAAAGTGTTGAAAATTACATATCTCCCATCTATAACACTGCAATGGATTTGCATATGAATGGAATGAACATTAGCTGACTTCGTGATCTGTAAGGTAAGTAACTTTGATGTGTCAAGCAGATTACTCGTTTTTCTTCGCCATTTCTGAAACATAGCAATCTTTAAGACATGGATTTCATGTTGTAATATTAACAAGGTTTTGAAATAATGTTTTCATTTTATTAGCTAAACAAAACTTGTTTAAACAGCGAAATTGTCGTGGAAATCAGCCTTGTTTGCATAACGATGATGAATAGAATATGATTTAGGCTGTAATGATCTCCAAAATTTTAATCATTAGGTCATCACACCGTTGATATAGCAACGGACGCTAAATCCCATTGTAATGTAGAGTGGGACACTATTTGGCCGGAGGACATTATTTGGCATGACAGGCCCTGGTTGATAGTAGTGCACTATAGGAAATAAGGTGCAATTTTCGGACACAGTATACGACTTTGTACTCTGAGAGGAGA
Source organism: Oncorhynchus mykiss (assembly GCF_013265735.2). Lineage (NCBI taxonomy): Eukaryota > Metazoa > Chordata > Actinopteri > Salmoniformes > Salmonidae > Oncorhynchus > Oncorhynchus mykiss. Next base: position 55,028,078 of record NC_048566.1, on the reverse strand, counting down.
AAAAAAGGAGAAAGAAATGGTGGACAGCGTATTAGAGAAATGAGCTACTTAAAGTTGATGCATTTATGTTGCTATATGCAGTCTAGGTTAACTATTATTCAGTGTTGCACTGTTTCAGATATTGTATCCCAAATGGCACTACATCGGGATGCACTACTACTACATAATGCACTACATCGGGACCTGGTCAAAAGTAGTGCACTACATATAAGGAATAGGGTGCCATTTGGGACGAAACCTAAGCTGGCAGTAAAGACCCCTCCTCACTAACTAATCGCTTGGCAGCACCACCTGCTCAATTAATTATCTGCACACATGTTAATCACAAATGGCACACATCACTCTACATAGTGCACAAATTTTGACCAATGCCCTATAGGCCCTGGTCAAAAGTGCTGCACTATATAGGGAATAGGATGGCATTTGGGACAATAGGGCACACACACACACACACACACACACACACACACTTTTCCCTTACACTAAAACCAGTGTATCCCCGGAACCACAGCTACTAAAGACAATTGAAGCCTGTGAAACAAGGACATGAGAATTTACAACAGGGGCCATGGCCGTTTCATAAAACGGCAGTTACTGTAGATTCTAGGGGGCTGCATGAAAGAAGGGATTGAGTCATTGGTAGTGGCAGATAGAGAGCCTATCTCCTTATTTCACGCTCTATGAGTCTGCAGTTGGGCTCAGCCTGTCCCTCCCCCTCTCCAGCCTGCAGCCCTGGAGCCTTGGAGCTCTGCAGCCATGGCTCACTGTACCTCCCCTGTGCTGCAGTCACAAGCTGGGTGACCTCTCCTTGATGGCAGGATGCCTGGCATGGAAAAAAAGGACGGAGGGAAGGAGAAGGAGGGGGTTTGCTGCTGCACACCGCAGATAATGAAGCCAACCGAAGGGGAAATCAATTCCTCTGAAAATGGCATCTGGGCCGCACAGCACTGGAACGGCAGGAGGAGAAACACTAGGCAGGTTTCCATTGCCCCAGGTTTATTCGACTAAAGTAATGTTGAAATAAAAATCTTTGTGACATGTGTAATGGAAACAGCAGATACAGGAGACAGACAACATTTTTATCCCTTGGACTGGGATGGATTTTCCTTTTGTCTAACTTTCTTTATTGCAAATGATGATGGAAACTTAATTTTTTCTAATAAATGATGGCTATTGCTTCACCTTGCTTTTCTGGTTGACTGGATGAAAGTTTCACCATCCAATTATTTCATATCTACATGAGTGCAAGTCGTCTTGATTACTTTCTTATGTCATTCTCTCTGGCACCAAAAGTTTAAAAAGTGTTGATAGGGGACAGAATGCCATCGGACCATCACATAATTGGCATATATATTACTCTTACAGAATTTCCACGTGAGCGAAGATATTGGAAATTGAATTAAAGCCTACTGGATGATAACTTGTTTTTAACTAGGACAGGAGAATTTATAACTGACTTTGTCCGACATAACATAGGTACAGCAGATCCCCTTATTGTATGGGACACTTTTAAATGTGCCTTTAGAGGCCATGCAATTCAGTACTCATCTATAAAACAAAAGCAATTTAGGTCAAAAGAGTCCATATTAACAAAGGAAATTGAAGGACTAACAGTACAGTTAGACAGCAATAAAAACTGTACCGTAGAGGCTCAGAGTAAGTTAGAGGAAAAACAAAAAGAAATGGAGAAAGGTATTCAAGAAAGATCCAGTGTAATATATTGTAAAAACTAATGCGAACTGGATGGAATATGGGGAAAAATGCACCAAATTCTTTTTCAATCTTCAACATAGAAATGCTACCAAAATTGTTTTATTGGAACTTGTTACAAATGATGGAGTCACTCATGATTCACCAAACTATCATTTGTAAGAGGAGGTAAAGTACTTCAAGAATATGTTTTCGTTTCAGTCTCCTCCATCTGCACTAATCCAAGCTAATTGTATGGATTTCTTTCACAATAATAATGTAAAATTAACATCTGTACAGAAAGACTAATTTGAAGGCCAAATAACAGAGGAGGGACTTCTTGATGCAATTAAAGCCTTTAAGTCCGGGAAAACTCCAGGGCTGGATGGCATACCAGTGTAAGTATACCAAACCTTTTTTAATATACTCAGAGGATCATTATTAGCTTGTTTTCACCACTCCGTTATAAATGGTAGATTATCGGACAAGCAACAAGAAGGTCTGATTTCATTATTACTGAAACAGAATCAAAGTGGCATATATAGTTGAAGTCGGAAGTTTACACACACTTAGGTTGGAGTCATTAAAACTCGTTTTCCAACCACTCCACAAATTTCTTGCAAACAAACTATATTTTTGGCAAGTCAGTTAGGATATCTACTTTGTGCATGACACAAGTAATTTTTCCAACAATTGTTTACAGACAGATTATTTCACCTGTAATTCACTGTATCACAATTCCAGTGTGTCAGAAGTTTACATACACTAAGTTGACTGTGCCTTTAAACAGCTTGGAAAATTCCAGAAAATTACGTCATGGCTTTAGAAGCTTCTGATAGGCTAATTGGCATCATTTGAGTCTGTATACTTGTGGATGTATTTCAAGGCCTAGCTTCAAACTCAATGCCTCTTTGCTTGACATCATGGGAAAATCAAAGGAAATCGGCCAAGACCTCAGAAAAAAATTGTAGACCTCCACAAGTCTGGTTCATCCTTGGAAGCAATTTCCAAATACCTGAAGGTACCACGTTCATCTCTACAAACAATGGTACGCAAGTATAAACACCATGGGACCACGCAGCCGTCATACCGCTCAGGAAGGAGACACGTTCTGTCTCCTAGAGATGAACATACTTTGGTGCGAAAAGTGCAAATCAATCCCAGAACAACAGCAAAGGACCTTGTGAAGATGCTGGAGGAAACAGGTACAAAAGTATCTATATCCACAGTAAAACGAGTCCTATATCGACATATCCTGAAAGGCCTCTCCGCAAGGAAGAAGCCACTGCTCCAAAACTGCCAGAAAAAAGCGACTACAGTTTGCAACTGCACAAGAGGACAAAGGTCGTACTTTTTGGAGAAATGTCCTCTGGTCTGATGAAACAAAAACAGAACGGTTTGGCCATAATGACCATCGTTATGTTTGGAGGAAAAAGGGGGATGCTTGCAAGCCAAAGAACACCATCCCAACTATGAAGCATGGGGGTGGCAGCATCATATTGTGGGGGTGCTTTGCTACATGAGGGACTGGTGCACTTCACAAAATAGATGGCATCATGAGGCAGGAATATTATGTGGATATATTGAAGCAACATCTCAAGACATCAGTTAAGTTAAAGCTTAGTCGCAAATGGGTCTTCCAAAGTTGTGGCAAAATGGCTTAAGGACAACAAAGTCAAAGCATTGGAGTGGCCACCACAAAGCCCTGACCTCAATCCTATAGAACATTTGTGGGCAGAACTGAAAAAGCATGTGCGGAGGCCTACAAACCTGACTCTGTCAGCTCTGTCTGGAGGAATAGGCCAAAATTCACCCAACTGATTGTGGAAGGCTGCCCGAAACGTTTGACCCAAGTTAAACAATTTAAAGGCAATGCTACCAAATACCAATTAAGTATATGCAAACTTCTGACCCACTGGGAATGTGATGAAAGAAATAAAAGCTGAAAAATAAATAATTCTCTACTATTATTCTGACATTTCACATTCTTAAAATAAAGTTTTTTACTAGGATTAAATGTCAGCAATTGTGAAAAACTTCCAACTTCAACTGTATATGTGGAAATGTGTGAAAGTTTATGTATGTATATGTGGATATAGATATATATGTAGATATGTATGTATGTATGTATGTATGTATGTATGTATGTATATATACTTAACCCAAAAATGTATGGGAGATTGGAAATGATGCAGACAATTACATTGATGGAAGCAACAATTTATTCTCGATATTAAAGCTGATCCACCCCCTAAAAAAATAAAAAATAAATCACCATGACACAGACTGTGGCGATACATTGGCACATGAGAATGATTAGAATATGGCAAATATTAGTAAATTCTTGCATTGTCTCTATGCGGGCTACCTGAGACATGAAACAGAAAGGTGGGATGGCATATAGGCTGTCGCCAATTTATTAATGAGCATTTTGCCTAAATGGGTAATGGAAACACTTCAAGTTCATTTTTAGCCGACACTGTTCTTTCTTGCGAAAGAAAGTTCTTTTTTTTTTTTTTTAGGTGTGACTTCATTACATCCAGCTGTTTTATCGACACAAGATAGTTCAATGGAAACACATTGTAGCAGGCAATTGTCACATCTGTTTTCTATGTGAACTTTCTAAATGTCCCCCCCAAAAAAAAAATTGCTGGAAAAGTTCATGGAAACCTAGCTAATGTCTACGAGAGAGAGGAGGATGAGAGAAGGATGAAGCAAGGCCGGGGGATAGAGGAAAGGAGAGAGGGCGGGGGGAGGAAACAGAGTTGTCTGTGGCCTCAAACCTGTAGAGGCAGTAGCCTCTCTCTCTCTCACTGTTCCTCTCTCTCTCGGTGGTGGATATCTTCTCTACATATAAATACCCACATTGCCACATAAGGAAATAACAGACTTTATCGGCGAGAGACGATGACTGCCAGACCTTTCACAAAAATAGATGGTGTGTGTGTGTACTGTATGTGTGTGTGTGTATACTGTATGTGTGTGTGTGTGTGTGTGTGTTTAGCACAATGACATCACACCTGTATTAGACTCCTCCGCCCCAGGATCTCTCAGGTAACAGACCACAGGGATGACTCTACTTTTCAGTGTGTGAATGTGTGTGTCTTGTGCTACAGAGATACGTACATACCATTGTCATCTAATTTGAACTGTTTATCACAATCTCTACCGATGCCTCAAAACTGTGTCAGTATCAATGGCATAGTGTACCACACAACAGGCAGCTAATATTATGCAAAAGGTGACTAGTTAGTAGTGTCAAAAACATCATCACAGGTCGTTCTGTAGATCAGTGTTTCCCAAACCTCCCCTGGTGTACCCCCACATTCCACGTATTTGATGTGTTCCAGTGCTGGCATACCTGATTTCAACCAATGAAGGGCTCTGTGTTTAGTTGATCAATTTAACGAGGTGTGCTAGAACTGGAATACATTGAAATAAGTGGAATGGCTGGGTGTACTCAAGGAGAGGTTTGGGAATCACTGCCTTAGATTGAGAAGGCTGTGATGCCTGGTTCATGTTAGGGAACGCAATGGCAAATGTCTTAAAACAGAAAACTTTTTTTTATTTTTTTATTTTTTTAATTTGACAAATCTAGGAAGTCCCTCCCTGTTTCAGCTTTTTTTTTAACGTTTCGTGTAAAAAAAAAAAAAAAGCCCTGCCGTAGCATGATCCAGCACTGACACCAAACTGCTGAGTGAGGTAGACTACACATCACCTTCTCAAATCTCTATCACATAATAACAGTGACCTGCCGTCCGCAGGGTCAAACTGTTTACCCGGGGAAAGGGGTCTTTTCATGTTTATAAATGAACAACATCAAGCAGTAAATGGCCGGATAGAGCCTCTATAACTTCTCACCATCGACAAGGGCTTTTCAAAAATAACAGATTGCCTCCCTAAGGTCCTTGTCGGACAGATGGAGAATCATCAGTATCCCACTCCCCACTGCCACCCACCACCCAAACCCCCCCTACACACAAACACCTTCCCTCTCAGCCTGTTTCCTATTCCTATCCCACTTATACTCCCCCTTCCACCCCTTCTGACCACCACGACAAATTGCCTGAAGGAAGGCCCTGATTGGTTTTCAATATCGGCAGAGGTATGGCAGAGTTCGGTGGCTTGGGGGGTGGGGGGGTGGGGGAGGATATGACCTTTGAATCCTGGGTCTTCACACGTGGGGGGATAACCTGCCCATCATTAGTCTCTCTCTGCTGATCAACACAGGGACAGCACACTGAGAGGGAGGGGGAGAGGAGGTCCCCCGCTTTGTCTGCAGCATATGCCTCCAGCTCTGTGAAAACAATGACCAGAGAGAGAGGGTTGGTGTGTAGGTCACAAATACAGGGAGGGGTGAAACCTTATCCAAGTGAATTACCTGAAAACACATTGATTGATAAATCAAAATCTTTAAAAAATACAGATTTACCAATAGTCTATAAGTTTTACTTGCTACCAACAATTACATATTAGTTTCCTCTTGTTGTTTTTTCAACATTACATTTTCAATTAATTGAATTATAGACAAATCTTTAATGATCTTTGGTGTAAAGAGAGAGAGAGAGAGACACAGAGAGAGAGAGACAGACACACACACAGAGAGAGAGAGAGAGAGACGAAAAGAGAACGAGAGACAGAGCCATAGAGGCACATGAGCATTCTCCCAGCTATAGAGTGTGACATGGCCTTGTGTGCAGCCTTGTGAGACTGTGAGTGAATATCAGTTCTCTTATAACTCTCAGGGGCATTGGCCTGCCTTCAGCCTTGCTCGATCAATGTAAGCCTCCCACTGCAACAGACTACATGTGTGCGTGCAATGCGCGTGTGTGTGTTGGAGTACCTCAGATGTATAGAGAATATACAGTATACACAAATGTGCACACACTTATGTATGTATATTCTCTATACATCTGAGGTAGCCTATTCCAACAAACACTGAAACAAACATACATTACAGGAGCTGGAGAAGCCATCCTCTCTCCCAGAGCTCAAATATATTTATTTCCCCCCATAATTATTTGTGTTAATTATCATTTGCCGCACAGTGTGCCGGAGCTATGGGCTATAATTTAATTCATAATGAGTGAATCTCCAATACTGCAATAACAGTCCAAATGGAAATGGCTGTGACTTTGTCATGTTCTTCACTATGGGTGAGCTGTGTACAATGTGCAGGGAAACATGGAGATGGTGATTGTGACTGAGTGGTTAGTGAAGGTCGAGAGGGGTGATCTGGATTCCTACTGTTAAAACTGATCCAAGATCAGTGATTCTCCCTGTTCAAGGGCGACTGCGCTTCCTGATTTGGACTCATTTTAGATTTGGTTCATTAAGAAACGCAAGCGGCCATGACTGAATTCAAACATAAGTAGTGTGATTTGGATCCAAACTTTTAACCAGCAATTCCTAAAACTGATTTGAGATCAGTGATTTTCCCAATGTAAGATCTCAGCACTTATTCTATGCTGGTCCCACAGTGAGGTCTGGGAATGGTATATACGTTTTCTTCTCTGATCTCGGTCGTTTCCCTAATTTATCTCTTTTCTCATGCCTCTTTAAATTTGTCCTCCTCTACCTACTATCCCTTCTCTCTTTCCAGTTGCTTTTTAAAAATGTAACACCCTCTTTGCTCTCTAACCCTATCTTGGTTAAGTATCTTATCTTCATCTGTGATGTGGTGTGTGTGTGTGTGTGTGTGTGTGTGTGTGTGTGTGTGTGTGTGTGTGTGTGTGTAATGGGCCCTTTCTCATTAATCTGCTGGTGCAGGGTATTTGGATCGATAACTCGGCAGGCCATAGGAGTGGCGGGATTGTTCAATTCACCAAAAACATATGGGGGATCTCTCTCTCTCTCTTTCTCAATTCAACGGGGCTTTATTGGCATGGGAGACGTGTTTACATTGCCATAGCAAGTGAGAAAAAAAACAAGAAAACAAAATGATAAAACAAAACAAATTAAACAAAACAAAAACAATTAAATGTTTTTAAGGGAGATTTCATCCTGACTCTGCCACTGCCATATTAACATTACGTTTTGGTCATAAACATCAGAATTTTCCAAATCACAAGCTAGAACGAGCACATTTTCATTTCACTGGTAGAAATCTGGAAGTTTCTGCCACGGTCTTCCTCCTCTTCATCTGAAGAGGAGAGGCGAGAAGGATCGGAGGACCAAAATGAGGCGTAGTAGGTGTTCATGATGAATATTTAATTAAAGAAAATACTGAACACTGAATACAAAAACAATAAACCAATAATGACCGTGAAGCTATAAATGAGACCTGTGCTGACACAAGCAACTAACATAGACAATCACCCACAAACAAACAGTGCAACCCAGGCAACCTAAGTATGATTCTCAATCAGAGACAACTAATGACACCTGCCTCTGATTGAGAACCATACAAATCCCCAAATCATAGAAAAACAAACATAGACTGCCCACCCCAACTCACGCCCTGACCATACTAAGTACATACAAAACAAAGGAAATAAAGGTCAGAACGTGACAGTTTCGACTATCTGCATATCTGGAAGTTTTGGAATCTGCATTCACTGTGAATTCTGGAGTTTGTGGTTGACTGTGAGCAGTCTGCAGAATTCATAGTTCAGAATTCACAGTGAATGCAGATTCCAAAACTTCCAACACACTCAGGTCAATTTTTAGTCTCATAGCAAAGGGTCTGAATACTTACGTAAATAGGGTATCTTTTTTATTTTCAATACATTTGCAAAAATTTCTAAACTTGTTTTCGCTTTGTCATTATGGGGTATTGTGTGTAGATTGAGGGAAAAAAAGGATTTCATGAATTTTAGAATAAGGCTGTAACGTGACAAAATGTGGAAAAATTCAAGGGGTCTGATGATTTTCCAAATGCACTGTAACAAAGGGTGTCACACAGGGATCGATTCTTGGTCCGGTTCTTTTGACTATTTACATGAGCAATATTGGTTGATCTGTCAAAAAATTATACAATTCACCTGTATGCAGATGACACTTGTATGTTACTGCCCCCATGTCTGATCAGGCCATTTGGAGCTTTGCAGAAATCCTTTGTTGAACTTGAATTAGAACTTAATGCAGGTAAAACCAAGTATATGGTATTATCTAAATCTTGTAAAAATATATCTGAAGATTTTATTCATACGTACACTGGATTTATTTTAGGCTTGTCGCCTAAAACACTCACAAACTTTTACAGATGCACAAACGAGAGCATCCTGTCAGGCTGTATCACCGCCTGGTACGGCAACTGCACCGCTCTCAACCGCAAGGCTCTCCAGAGGGTGGTGTGGTCTGCACAAAGCATCACCGAGGGCAAACGACCTGCCCTCCAGGACACCTACAGCCCCCGATGTCACAGGAAGATTAAAAAGATCAAGGACAACAACCACCCGAGCCACTGCCTGTTCACCCCGCTATCATCCAGAAGGCGAGGTCAGTACAGGTGCATCAAAGCTGGGACCGAGAGACTGTAAAACAGCTTCTATCTCAAGGCCATCAGACTGTTAAACTGCCATCACTAACATGGAGAGGCTGCTGCCAACATACAGACTCAAATCTATGGCAACTTAAATAAATGGACTTAAGGTATCACTAGTCACTTTAAATAACGGCACTTTAATAATGTTTACATATCCTACATCACTCATCTCATATGTATATACTGTATTCTATACCATCTACTGCATCTTGCCTATGCCTCACGGCCATCGCTCATCCATATATTTATGTGTACATATTCATTCCTTTACATTTGTGTGTATAAGGTAGTTGTTGTGAATTTTTTGGATTACCTACCGGTTTTAGACTATGGCAATATTATGTACATACATGAATGAATCTGCCACTGGTATTGAAGCCTCTGGGCGCAGTTTATCGTAGTGCATTACACTTCATTTCGGTTGATAGTTTCGGCACACATCACTGCACTCTTTATCAGAAAGTAGGCTGGTCCTCTTTGACATCTTGTAGATCAATGCATTCCATGCTTTTTGTTTATAAAGCCCTCTTACATAAACTACCACTCACTCACTTCTCTGTTAACCTACAGAAATACAAGCTATCAGACACCATCTCAGGAATGGCTCATTATAAAGTTCCCTTTGATATCGACAGATTTAGGTGAATCTGTCTTTAGCTATTGTGCACCTTTCTGGTGGAATGGTCTACAGAATGTTAAATATATGTTTTTATTTAACTAGGCAAGTCAGAATGAGCTGAAGCTGAATGGATTGGTGCCTCTAAAGCAGTTCAGACAGCCATGTTTGGTCATTTTTAGGGAATATTGTTTTTGTTTTTAGGATTCTATGATTGATCTATTTTTAATTTGTTGTGTAAGATTTTTGATTGCTAATATTGATTGCTAATTATATTTTGTAATTTTCCCCAGGTCGTTGCTGTAAATGAGAATATATTCTCAGTCAGTTCGCCTGGTTCAATAAATAGAAAATATATGTAAATACAAATTTGCGGTTGTACTTTGGAGCAGGCATGTGCATATTGAATACACACTTATACATATTGAAAGCATGGCCAGTACTCTTACGTCCGACCACAATCAACACATACTGTAGGCTACCAAAATGATTGTAAATATGCATGATACGATGAAAAACTAAGAACATGAAAGCGATCACGTATGACACACACACACACACACTAAAAGAACAGCTGGAGTTACATCTGAACAATTGATTTTATGCCTGTGAATTAAAAAAACACAACCATTCTTGTTGCTAAAAAGACATTAACAAAACAGCGTTACATAATCAGTATCAATGTGACCATGGTGTCATAAGGATGTTGCATGCAGTTTTGCCCGATGGGCAGTAACTGTGTATGAGCGGCATTATGCTAGCTTGAGAGAGCGAGATATCTTTCCACCCTCTGAATCATTGTGGTCGCTATGTAAAGAAGAGTAATTACACTGAAACAGGACCTATTTACCCCAGGCAGAATATCACTGTGCAGTATTTAAATACCTTAGTCTGGGTCAATATGTAGAGAGTGAGAGCTAGAGAGAGAGAAACTCAACCATGCAACCACGAGTAACAAAGTTCAAACAAATAAAGATCTTGAACCAATATACAGTTGAAGTCGGAAGTTTACATACACTTAGGTTGGAGTCATTAAAACTCGTTTTCCAACCACTCCACAAATGTCTTGTTAACAAACTATAGTTTTGGCAAGTCAGTTAGGACATCTACTTTGTGCATGACACAAGTAATTTTTCCAACAATTGTTTACAGACAGATTATTTAACTTATAATTCACTGTATCACAATTCCAGTGTGTCAGAAGTTTACATACACTAAGTTGACTGTGCCTTTAAACAGCTTGGAAAATTCCAGAAAATGATGTCATGGCTTTAGAAGCTTCGGATAGGCTAATTGACATAATTTGAGTCATTTGGAGGTGTACCTGTGGATGTATTTCAAGGCCTACCTTCAAACTCAAAGCTGCTTTGCTTGACATCATGGGGAAATCAAAAGAAATCAGGCAAGACCTCAGAAAAAAATTGTGGACCTCCACAAGTCTGGTTCATCCTTGGGAGCAATTTCCAAATGCCTGAAGGTACCACGTTCATCTGTACAAACAACAGTACGCAAGTATAAACACCATGGGACCACGCAGCCGTCATACCGCTCAGGAAGGAGACACGTTCTGTCTCCGAGAGATGACCGTACTTTGGTGCGAAAAGTGCAAATCAATCCCAGAACAACAGCAAAGGACCTTGTGAAGATGCTGGAGGAAACAAGTACAAAAGTATCTATATCCACAATAAAACGAGTCCTATATCGAAATAACCTGATAGGCCGCTCAGCAAGGAAGAAGCCACTGCTCCAAATCTACCATAAAAACGCCAGACTACGGTTTGCAACTGCACATTTTGACAAAATATTGTATGTTTTAGAGAAATGTCCTCTTGTCTGATGAAAAATAGAACTGTTTGACCATCATCACCATCATTATGTTTAGAGGAAAAAGGGGGAGGCTTGCAAGCTGGAGAACATCATCCCAACCGTGAAGCACGGGGGTGGCAGCACGATGCTGTGGGGGTGCTTTGCTGCAGGAGGGACTGGTGCACTTCACAAAATAGATGGCATCATGAGGATGGAAAATGATGTGGATATATTGAAGCAACATCTCAAGACATCAGTCAGGAAGTTACAGCTTGGTCGCAAATTGGTCTTCCAAGTGGACATTGACCCCAAGCATACTTCCAAAGTTGTGGCAAAAGGGCTTAAGGACAACAAAGTCAAGGTATTGGAGTGGCCATCACAAAGCCCTGTCCTAAATCCCGTAGAAAATTTGTGGGCAGAACTGAAAAAGCGTGTGCGAGCAAGGAGGCCTACAAACCTGAGTCAGTTACACCAGCTCTGTCAGGAGGAATGGGCCAAAATTCACCCAACTTATTGTGGGAAGCTTGTGGAAGGCTCCCCGAAACGTTTGACCCAAGTTAAATAATTTAAAGACAATGCTACCAAATACTAATTGAGTGTATGTAAACTTCTGACCCATTGGGAATGTGATGAAAGAAATAAAAGCTGAAAAATAAATCACTCTCTCTACTATTATTCTGACATTTCACATTCTTCAAATAAAGTGGTGATCCTACCTGACCTAAGTCAGGGAATTGTTACTAGGATTAAATGTCTGGAATTGTGTTAAATGTATTTGGCTAAGGTGTATGTAAACTTCCAACTTCAACTGTACAAACCCTAATTATTGCTGAAATGAAATTATTTTTAATTAAACTTCAATGTTACCAAATTCTAAATAGAGATTAGCAGAACACCTTGTCCAAATCACAGAGTTCAAACAAAGGAAGACATTAACAATGTACAGACTCAGTCACCATAGCCTGGCAATAGAGACAGAACACCATAGAAAAACATGAAATACCAGAGAACAAAGACTATCTAAGCACTGTGGGTTGGTTGAAGTAGAGAATGAGCGTTCCTACTCCCCTGCTCCAAATACGACTCAATAACCACGCCTTCATGCGCCAGTATTGACATAATAACCATCATATTGAAGTAAACTTGGAGTCAGTGATGATATGTTGTGTGGTCCTCCCACTACGACTTGAGAAACCATGCAGTTCATTAGGCGACAGATGAAATGCACGATGAACTTCACAGGATGGTGAATGTGCTAGTTAAGCACCTTTCCATTAAATATCGAGGGTCTTATTCTGGTGACATGATGATCAATGCTTGGCTGCCTTCAACAAATACAAATAAAATCTCTCTTATCCATAATAATCTCATAATGTAGATAGCCTACCTGCACTGTATCTGTGAGCTGTTGGCTAGAGAGCATGTGCCTAACCCAGAGTGGGCACATTTGCAATAAAAAGCAAACATTTTTTGACAAAACAATCAGTAGAGTTGAAAACGCAATGGAAACCCATTTAACCTGTATTTTTCATCGGTTACATGGTATTTTAACAGCAAAAGTTATTTGTATGTGTACTACGTGATCACGCACAGCCTGTTATTCGCATAAAGTCAGTTGGATGGAGACATCTCTGCTGGGAAAATGCGCGTATTGTTTTCCGACAGATATGCGAATATTCGCATGAAAATATGCTGTAAATTGGATGGCAACCAAGCTAATCAGAGGTATTTAAGATTTGCTGGATTTCGTGTTGAGGAAAACGTTTGCATTTTGTTAGGAAAAAACAGAGACTGTAGATCTTGCTGCAGATTATGTCCTGGCTTGTCATAATATTAGAGAGACAATAGCTTATTATTGTTGCTCAAACGTATTGTTCGTTTAAGTAATACTTCATATACACTGAGTGTACAAAACATTTTCTTTCCATAGACTGACCAGGTGAAAGCATTGATTTGTTATTGAGGTCACCACCTAAATCAATGTCGATGAACAGGAGGAGACAATTGAGACATGGCTTTTTTTTGTGTGTGTGCTATTCATAGGGTGAATGGGTAAGACAAAATATTTAAGTGCCTTTGAACTGGGATATGGTACTAGGTGCCAAGCACACCGGTTTTATTCAAGAACTGCAGTGCTGCACAGTTCCCTGTGTGTATCAATAATGGTCCACCACACAAAAGGACATCCAGCCAACTTGACACAACTGTGGAAAGCATTGGAGTCAACATGGGCCAGCATCCCTGTGGAACGCTTTCGACACCTTGTAGAGTCCATGTCCCGATGAATTGAGGCTGTTCTGAGGGCAAAAAGGGTTGCAACTCAATATTAGGAAGGTGTTCCTAATGTTTTGTGCACTCAGTGTACATTGCTTTGGAAACAGTGGCAACCACTCATTCATGCTCTTAAAGCATTTATTTTATTTTATTTATTGAGAGAGTGAAGTGGTGGAGAGGTAGCGAGAGGGTAGAGAGAGACACAGAGAGGGTAGGCGAAAAGAGAGCTGTAGGGAAAGAGCAAAATATGTAGGGAGAGGATGTGGGTGGCTTGGGGATGGGCAGGGTTTTATGTGATGTCTGAACTGTCATGATGGCCACATTTTCTCCTCTCTCTTTTTCAAGGCAAACCGAGAAGGAAATGAGACAGGAAATGAGCCAATAAAACATTCATCCTTATTAAAGATTTAAGACGTATTGGAGATGTACAGTAGCTGTATGAGATATGTTGGGAAAAGTGTTTGTGTATGCGCAGGTGTTCTATAGCAGAAAGAACCAAACACAGATTGAAGCCACAGTGAGCTTAACCTCATTGATTAATAAGGAATCAAGGACTGACATCAGTACTCTCGCTCTGTCTCTTTCTCAGATGCTATGGTTTTGCCTTGCTATTTTATCTGCTAAGTCCATAATAACATAAGTAGATACCTAGAGAAAAGACAAGTCTAGAGAGATAAACCTTAAAGAACAGAAGCAGCACCAGATCATTGAGTGATAGCTTGTTAGTGTTGTTTAGTGGTTGGTTTGCGCTGGGAGAATCTGCCAAAGGCTTTCCTAGTCACTCAGCTGCAAAACATGGCTGCCTTGTGCTTCAATTGAAAGTGATGGTGGAGTACACCCTCTATGGGCCATGAAAGGAATTGCAAGAGGTGTACTGTAATGTGCCCACAATTAGGAATATGGATGTTGATTGACTAAAGGTTCCTTTGTGAAATGTCCAAACTATAATTACTTTAAAAGGTATGTTGATTATGCCAAAATTACACATAAGATAGGCTCTCGATCTCTGTGGTCAACATGAGTAAGATTTACAAGCGTGTTAAAGGGGAATAATGGCAAATTTGGAAAATGTGTCAGTCCAACAACAAGTCAGAGGGGTACAGTCTGTCAAAGTGCGCACCTCTATCACTCAGAGAGAGTGAGCAAGAGCGGGAGCTACGTCACAGAGTTATACAGCCCCCAACTCACTGCAGCGCTAGATAGATCTTTGTGGAATAACACAAACCTACGAAAAATGTAGACTTCTGTAACAGTGAAATTACTACATTCGGGAAGTGCAATCTTGATCTGATTAGATTTATTGGGATCCCCATTAGCCGACACCAATGGTAACAGCTAGTCTTACTGGGGTCCGACACATAGCGAAAAATACATTACAGACAAAATACTTACATACAGTACCAGTCAAAAGTTTGGACACACCTACTCATTCAAGGGTTTTTCTTTATTTTACCATTTTCTACATTGTAGAATAACAGTGAAGACATCAAGGCATTGGAAGATGGCGTCGACAGAGATAGTTGCCTAGTGAGTCCTTAGGAAACTATGCTGTATATTGCTTTTTAAAGTATTATTTCTTACATTGTTACCCCAGGAAATTTTAAACCTGTTGAGGCTAGGGGGCAGTATTTTCACTTTTGGCTGAAAGGCGTGCCCAGAGTAAACGGCCTCCTACTCTTTCCCAGCTGGGAATATATGCATAGGATTATTACTGGTGGATAGAAAACACTCTGAAGTTTATAAAACTGTTTGAATTATGTCTGTGAGTATTACAGAACTCATATGGCAGACAAAAACCCGAGAAGAAATCCAAACAGGAAGTGAGAACTCAATATAGAAAACAGTGCCATTTGATGTCCACCTTAGATATGGATGAGAATGCACTTCCTAGGGCTTCCACAAGATGTCACCGTCTTTAGATTCTGGTTGTATGATTCTACTATGAAGGAGGGGCTCATAATAGCTCTTTGTGTGGGTGGTCTGGTAGAAAGCCTCGGTCTCATTACGCGCGGTCACGAGAGTGTCCTACCGTTCCTATGCTTTTCTTCAGACAATTAAATTCTCTGGTTGGAACCTTATTGCTGATTAATGTTTAAAACATCCTAAATATGGATTGCATACATCATTTGACTTGTTTCTACGACCTGTAGCGGAACTTTGAGTTTTTGTCTGGAGGAATTGCTCGTGGTTTTTGAGGATTGAATGCTGGGCTGAACAAGCTAACAACAAGTGGATAAATTATGGGCTTTTTGGAACAAATTAGTCATTTATTGTCGAACTGGGATTCCTGGAACTGCCTTCTGATGAAGATATTCAAAGGTGAGTGAATATTTATAGTGTTTTTTGTAGCTTCTGTTGACGCCAAAATGGCAGCTATTTCTTTGGGTTCTGAGCGGCGTTCTCAGATTATTCTTTTTCCGTAATTAAAAAAAACAAATCTGACACAGCGGTTGCATAAAGGATACATTTATCTTTAATTCTGTGAATAAGACTTGCATCTTTTATTGATGTTTATTGTGAGTATTTCTGCAAAATCACCGGATGTTTTGGAATCAAAACATTTCTGCACGTAACGCGCCAATGTAAACTGAGATTTTTTTAATATATATATATATATATATATATATATATATGCACATTATCGAACAAAACACACAATACATGTATAACATGATTTCCTATGAGTGTCATCTGATGGAGATAATCAAAGGTTAGTGATTCATTTTATCTATATTTATGCTTTTGTGACTGTGAAATATCGCTCTGTGTGATTTTGAATTTGGTGGTCATCTAACATAAATATATGTTGTGTTTTCGCTGTAAAACATTTTAAAAATCGGACACGATGAGTAGATTAACCTCATGAAACTCTGGGGGCAGTATTTCATTTTTGGATGAAAAACGTTCCCGTTTTAAACAAGATATTTAGCTTTGGAAAGCTTTGGAAAGAAAACACTCTGACGTTTCCAAAACTGCAAAGATATTGTCTGTGAGTGCCACAGAACTAATGCTACAGGCGAAACCAAGATGAAATTTCATACAGGAACTGAGCCAGATTTTTGAGGCGCTGTGTACCAATGTCTCCTTATATGGCTGTGAATGCGCAAGGAGAGAGCCTACACTTTCTGTCGTTTCCCCAAGGTGTTTGCAGCATTGTGACGTATTTGTAGGCATATAATTGGAAAATTGACCATAAGAGACTACATTTACCAGGTGTCCGCTGGGTGTCCTCTGTCGAAACTATTGCGCAATCTCCAGGTGCGCGCATTTTTCCATTTTGAAGAGAGGAGAAACCAAACTGCCAGGAGTGACTTATCATCGAATAGATATGTGAAAAACACCTTGGATTGATTCTAAACAACATTTGCCATGTTTGTCGATATTATGGAGTTAATTTGGAAAAAAGTTTGCGTTGTTATGACTGAATTTTCGGGTTTTTTTCTCAGCCAAACGTAAAGAACAAAACGGACCGATTTCTCCTACACAAATAATATTTTTGGAAAAACTGAACATTTGCTATCTAACTGAGAGTCTCCTCATTGAAAACATCTGAAGTTCTTCAAAGGTAAATGATTTTATTTGAATGCTTTTCTTGTTTTTGTGAAAATGTTGCACGCTGAATGCTACGCTAAATGCTACGCCAGGTATCAAAACTCTTACACAAATGCTTGTTTTGCTATGGTTGAAAAGCATATTTTGAAAACCTGAGATGACAGTGTTGTTAAAACCTTTTGAGGGCATGGCAGATTTACGCCCCCTTTGGAGAAATTGGGTACCCCTAGTAAACTGAAAAAAAAAATATCAAAAATTGCTAATATATGCATATAATAATTATTATTGGATAGAAAACACTCTAAAGCTTCTAAAACCGTTGGAATTATGTCTGTAAGTATAGCAGAACTCACAGGGCATGCATTCTTCCAAACTAGTTTTTGTGGCCATGAAAGTTGGAGCAACTTTGACGTCATGGCCCCCACCCTTCCCGACCACTTATGGATCTGGGGACACTTTCCATCTCTTCCACTAGATGTCCTCTTTCTTTAGAGCGTTCAATCGTTCAAATCGCGCAAGAATTGGCCCTATAGGAGTGATTGGAGTAAGTGTCGCGAGAAAAAAACCTGTGCGTTAGGGCGCGAATTGGTCACAGCCATTCCTTTGTTCCAGCACTCCTGGGAAGAGCAAACGATGCCCGGTTGAATTGAAGTTTGTTTTGCACGTCTAAAACATCATAAAGCTTGCTTCTGCACTTAGTTTGACCTGTTTAGTCGACATATAATGTGTAATTTTGAAGTTTTGATGCGCAACTTATCCGGACCGGAGGACGTTTTGGGTGCATTTCAGCTGATGTTATTAGCAGTAGCTAATACAAAGACGCAAGACTTGAAACCAAACGATGTATTGGGTAAGTATGAACCCTTCCAGAACATTCTGAACGAAGACCATCGAAGGTAAGGGAATATTTATGCTTAAATCTGTGTTTCTGTTGACTCCAACATTACGTGGAAATGTAGCTTGGAACTGAGCGCTGTCTCAGCATATGGAATAGTGTGCGATTTCTGTAACGTTAAAAATAAATCTAACACAGCGGTTGCATAAAGAAGCAGTGTATCTTTCTAACTATATGTAGAACATGTATATTTAGCCAAAGTTTATGATGTCTATTTACGTTATCTTGCCGAGCTACCTAGATTTCCTGCGGGCATTTTTGAGTAATTTCTGAACATGAGTACATTGTAAATGGACATTTATGGATATATATGGCATATTATTGAAAAAAAAAAAATGTACTGTGTAACATGTCCTATCACTGTCA
This sequence comes from Oncorhynchus mykiss, assembly GCF_013265735.2. Classification (NCBI taxonomy): domain Eukaryota; kingdom Metazoa; phylum Chordata; class Actinopteri; order Salmoniformes; family Salmonidae; genus Oncorhynchus; species Oncorhynchus mykiss. Next base: position 55,009,394 of record NC_048566.1, on the reverse strand, counting down.
TCTGATGAAGATTTTCAAAAGGTTAGTGAGCGATTTATTTTTTAATCCTGCTTTTATAATTTTATATTTTCTGGGACAAAATGGCTGCCGCTTGTCTTTGTTTCGGTGGTGGTCTAATATAAATGTGTGGTGTGTTTTCGCCGTAAAACATTTTAAAAATCTGACATGCTGGGTAGATGAACAAGGTGTTTATCTTTCATTTGAGCTATTGGACTTGTTAATGTGTGGAGGTTAAATATTTCTAAGAATATTTTTGCGTTCCATGCGCCACCGTTTGAGCTGAACGGGGGGGAGGGTGTTCCTCCAGAGGAACTCCTGGCATCAACAGGTTTTAACAAAAGGCTAAGCTTGAGAGCTAGCATATTTATTTCATTTCATTTGCGATTTTCATGAATAGTTAACGTTGCGTTATGGTAATGAGCTTGAGGCTATAAATAGGATCCCGGATCCGGGTTTGCTCGTCGCAACTGGTTATAACCAAGATGTTTATCTTTCATTTGCTGTATTGGACTTGTTAATGTGTGAAAGTTAAATATTTCTAAAGGATATTTTTATCAGCTGAATGGGAGGGCGTGTTCCCTTCAGGGAACTCCTTGTGCCCCAACATGAAGTCTTATTACATACAGCCGGGAATAACTATTGGATATAAGAGCGACCTCAACTTACCAACATTACGACCAGGAATACGACTTTCCCGAAGTGGATCCTCTGTTTGGACCACCACCCAACCCAGGACAATGGATCTAATCCCAGAAGCAGACCCAAGACCAAGGTGCCACAACAGGGGCAGATGGAGCGGCCTCCTGAGCAGGCTCTGTAGACTTGCACATCGCCCACCACTCCCGAGTATACTACTCGCCAATGTCTAGTCTCTTGAAAACATGGTAGACGAAATTCGAGCAAGGTTTGCAAGGTTTGCCTTCCAGAGTATGTAACATCATGGCTCTCTCGGGATATGTTGTCGGAATCAGTTCAACCCCTGGGCTTCTCCATGCATCACGCTGACAGAGATAAACACCTCTCTGGGAAGAGGAAGGGCGGGGGTGTATGCTTCATGATTAACGACTCATGGTGTATGTTGTTATGATTACAGGAACTCAAGTCCTTCTGCTCACCCGACCTAGAAGTCCTCACAATCAAATGGCGGCCATATTACCTTCCAAGACAATTGTCATCATTTATCATCACAGCTGTGTACATTCCCCCTCAAGCAGACACCAAGATAGCCCTAAAGGAACTTCACTGGATTCTATGTAAACTGGAAACCATATATCCTGAGGCTGCATTTATTGTAGCTGGGGATTTTAACAAAGCAAATTTGATAACAAGGCTACCTAAATTCTATCAGCATATTGATTGCACTACGCACGGGGGTATTACAATCGACCACTACTACTCGAACTTCTGGGATGCACACAAAGCCCAAGAAGGCAAAGATAACTGAACTAAATTACTCCCGTCCTATAGCACTCACTTCTGTCGTCATGAAGTGCTTTGAGAGGCTAGTCAAGGATCATATCACCACCACCTTACCGGCCAACCTAGACGCACTTCAGTTGGCATACCGCCCAAACAGGTCTACAGATGACGCAATCGCCATCACACTGCCTTATCCCATCTGGACAAGAGGAATACCTATTGTAAGAATGCTGTTCATTGACTACAGCTCAGCATTCAACACCATACTACCCTCCAAGCTCATCATCAAGCTGGAGGCCCTTGGTCTCAACCCCGCGCTATGCAATTGGGTCCTGGACTTCCTGACGAGCCACCCCCAGGTGGTGAAGGTAGGAAACAAGATCTCCACCTCGCTGACCCTCAACACTGGGGCCCCACAAGGGTGCGTGCTCAGCCCCCTCCTGTACTCCCTGTTCACCCTCGACTGCGTGGCATGCACGCCTCCAACTCAATCATCAAGTTTTCTGACGGCACAACAGTAGTAGGCCTGATCATCAACATTGCTGAGACAGCCTACGGGGAGTAGTTGAGAGCACTCGGAGTGTGGTGTTAGGAAAACTACTGATCACTCTACATCAACAAAACAAAGGAGATGATTGTGGACTTCAGGAAACAGCAGAGGGAGCACCTGCCTATCCACATCAAAGGGACAGCAGCGGAGAAAATGGAACGTTTTAAGTTCCTCGGCGTACACATCAACGACAAACAGAAATGGTCCACCCACACAGACAGTGTGGTGAAGAAGGCGCAACAGGCTGAAGAAATTTGGCTTGTCACCCAAAACCCTGACTAACTTTTACAGATCCATAATTGAGAGCATCCTGTCAGGCTGTATCACAGCCTGGTGTGGCAACTGCTCCGCCCTAAACCACAAGGCAAAATCTGTCAAAATCTGTTTTCATCTAAGCGTGAGCCAAAACTAATTTACCGCTTCACTGCTGCTGTTTTGTGAGAACACACACACACACACACACACTTAACTGTGAGGTGTCTGAAGTAGAATAATTATTTGTCCTGAGACTTCCTCAGACAGCTGCCTCCTGAGAGATTTTCCATTTCCTGTCAGCTGGGATCTACTGTAAACACACTCACATTGCTGTGAGGGTGTTGCTAGCTGATGATAGAGTGTTTTCTATAATCGCTTCTGACAAACTATCAGCATCACCTTCAGCTGAAATATTTATTACCGTTATACATAGTTGAGTTAATCTCAAATGTGACTGAGGGAACACACTTTCAATGGTACCTTCATGCACATTGTCAAGTCATTGTCAGATGACCACAACATTAGAATTGGAGGAATGTGTGCATTTACATTGCGTTCACACGATACAGCCACATCGCGTGGTGAAACATCGGGTGGGAAGACTGTTGAGGAGTGGTGTAAAATACTTGAAAGTACTACTTAAGTAGTTATTTAGGGTATCTGGTAGCAGGTAGCCTAGTGGTTTGCGCATTGGGCCAGTAACCGAAAGGTTGCTAGATTGAATCCCCGAGCTGACAAGGTAAAAATATCTCGTTCTGCCCCTGAACAAGGCAGTTAACCCCCTGTTCCTAGGCTGTCTTTGTAAACAAGAATTTGTTCTTAAATGTCTTGCCTAGTTAAATAAAAAATCTGTACATTAATATTTATATTTTTGACAACTTTAAGTTTTACTTCACTACATTCCTAAAGAAAAGAATGTATGTTTTACTCCATACATTTCCCCTGACACCCAAAAGTACTTGTTACCTTTTGAATGCTTAGCAGGACAGGACAACTGTCTAATTCAGACACTTATCAAGAGGACATTCCTGGTCATCCCTACTGCCTCTGATCTGGCGGACTCACTAAACACATGCTTCATTTGTAAATTATGTCTGAGAGTTGGTGCGTCCCTGGCTATCCGTAAATAAAAAATAAAATGGTGCCGTCTGGTTTGCTTAATACAAGGTATTTGAAATGATTTATACTTTTACTTTTAATACTTAAGTATATTTGAGCAATTACATTTACTTTTGATACTTAAGTATATTTAAAACCAGACCAGACTTTTACACAAGTAGTATTTTACTGGGTGACTTAACTTTTACTTGAGTCATTTTTTATGAAGGTATCTTTGCTTTTGCTTTTTTTTAAGTATGACAATTGGGTACTTTTTCCACCACTGCCATTGAGAGATGCGAGCATGTGTGAGGGAGCCCACATGAGGGCGAGGCTAGCATGACTGGGCAAGTGCAGCTTGTATAATGTAATCACTCTGTAACACACCTTGTAATTCAGGATCTTCTAATCAGCTGGCTTGCATGGGCGGGAGTTCGGCTTTCCATGCTGATATCACCATGCAGCAAATTGGTTAATAGACCAATGACAAAGAGAGTTTCAAACCTCTGCCAAAAACAGCTAGTTTTCCCCTCCCCACTTAGAACTGCAAAATTCTTGCTTAACAAAGAGCTATTTTTGCCAATTTTAATAAATCTATTACAGAAAGGCACTTCTTTATTACCCAAAAATTATATTGATATAAAAACAGCTGCTTTGGGCCTTTAATACACACAGCTTTTACCATCTGTACTACACATTCCTTTGTCTCATGCCCTCCTGCACACTCACATCTAGGAATCTTCCTCCTTCAAAATGCTGCAATATGACCATAAGCTTGGCACCTAAAACACCGTAATGGGTTCGAGACAAGCTCTCACAGGATAACTGACACATCCTAACATGACTTTGTAGGGCAAAAACTCAGATTCAAAACTCAGCAGGACAGACGGTGTGTTCTCTGTTTCACCATGCTCTCCACCGGGTCTATGTTGCATCAAACGGCGGGCGTCACAGATACCGGGAATATTCCATTTCAGTTGATCCTCCTCAACACTTAATGACACCCCATTTCTCACTTCTTTCAACGGCACCCCGCTCTGGAGAGTAAAGCAAGACACAGGTCTTGTCCAGACGAGCGTGGTGCAGAACGCCCACTCCCTCTGGGCGGAGGAAACAACAAAAATCACCACAAGTCTACTTTTAGTTACTTTCACTGATTCAACAGTCCCCAGACACTTCTCCACCCAACCTGACACCACATATGGATCAGCCAGAAGGCAAGGATCCATTCGCTCCAAAAATCTCACTCCCACAGGGTCAGAATCGTCTTTGTCATCAACGGGGTGAGGCTCGAACTTGGCGGTGTTCACTGTATCTGCCACTGCATGTAATCAGAGAATGATACGACGAAGCCACCTGCCCCGCTGTGCGTTTTGGTTCGAATGCACCCATAACAAAAACGCAGATGACCCCACCGGGAAGAGAAACTACTTGGTTCACCTCTCACTCTTCAATAACCTGCCAATCACTCACACCTTCTTCTTCTATAGTTATTGGTGATCACACCGTTTAATGTAAATTACGTCACCTACTATGTGGGATGGAAACACAATTCCCCTAAAAAAACTGAACTACCAAAACATTTATAAAATAAAATAAATCAAACAATTTTACTGTTAAAAAATGAATTAATAAAACAGAGCTGATCCCTACACAGGCGCCATCTTCCACTCCAATTTTAGACATTTCCTTTTTTGTTCCAGTTTTCGATACTAGTGTTGTCCGTTCAGAACATTCGTCTTCACCAAAGTAGCTTGACAAGCTGCTTTAGCTAATTTGCTGCTTAATCCAAACTCAGCATCCACTTCCACCATCTTCCCTTCATCCCACACCTAAAGTCATTGGATTTACTAAAACACTGTCTCGTGACGCTACATCACTCACACCTGTGAGCAATTACTCACTTCTTCTTCTTTGAGGTTTATACAGTCGTATGAAAAATTTTGGGCACCCCTCTGAGGCTGCATAATAATTTACTCTGTCATCACAGAAAATGATCACAGTGGCATGCCATTCATTTTCTAATAAAAACTGAGTACTGGGGTATTGTCCAGACAAAGATTTTTAGTGTAGCAATATTAAGTTGTATGAAATTAAATCAGATGTGAAAAATAGGCTATGCAAAAATGTGGACACCCTTGTCATTCTGTTGATTTGAATACCTGTAACTACTTAGCACTGATTAATTGGAACACACAATTGGTTTGGTGAGCACATTAAGCCTTGAACTTCATAGACAAGTGCATCCAATCATGAGAAAAGGTATTTAAGGTGGCCAATGGCAAGTCGTTGTTCTCTTTGACTCTCCTCTGAAGAGTGGCAACATGGTGGCCTCAAAACAACTCTCAAATGACCTGAAAACAACGATGGTTCAACATTATGGTTTAGAGGAAGGCTACAAAAAGCTATCGCAGAGATTTAAGCTGTCAGTGTCCACTGTGAGGAACATAGTGAGGAAATGGAAGACCACAGACACAGTTCTTGTTAAGGCCAGAAGTGGCAGGCCAAGTAAAATATCGGAGAGGCAAAGGCGAAGGATGGTGAGAACGGTCGAACCACCTCCAAAGACCTACAACATCATCTTGCTGCAGATGGTGTCACTGTGCACCGTTAAACAATTCAGCGCACTTTGCACAATGAGAAGCTGTATGGGAGATTGATGCGGAAGAAACCTTTTCTGCACACAAGCCACAAACAGTCGCTTGAGGTATGCAAACGCATTTGGCAAGCCAGCTTCATTCTGGAATAAGGTGCTGTGGACTGATGAAACAAAGATTGAGTTATTTGGTCATAACAAGGGGCGTTATGCATGGTGGCAAAAGAACACAGCGTTCCAAGAAAAACACTTGCTACCCACAGTAAAATTTGGTTGGGGTTCCATCATGCTGTGTGGCCAGTGCCGGTACTGGGAATCTTGTTCAAGTTGAGGGTCGCATGGATTCCACTCAATGTCAGCAGATTCTTGGGAATAATGTTGAAGAATCAGTCACAAAGTTGAAGTTACGCTGGGGCTGGCCATTTCAACAAGACAACGACCCAAAACACTGCTCAAAATCTACCCGGTCATTTATGTAGAGGAACAAGTACAATGTTCTGGAATGGCCATCCCAGTCCCCAGACCTGAATATCATTGAGAATCTGTGGGATGATTTGAAGCGGGCTGTCCATGCTCGGCAACCATCAAACCTAACTGAACTGGAGATGTTTTGTAAGGAGGAATGGTCCAAAATACCTTCATCCAGAATCCAGACACTCATTAGAGGCTATGGGAAGCGTCTAGAGGCTGTTATTTTAGCAAAAGGAGGCTCTACTAAATATTGATGTGATTTTTCTATTGGGGTGCCAAAATTATGCACCTGTCTAATTTTTTTTGATGCATATTGCACATTTTCTGTTAATCCAATAAACCTCATTTCACTACTGAAATATTACTGTGTCCATCAGTTATTTGATAGATCAAAATGAAATTGCTGATCCAAATACCCAATTATTTATAAATGGAAATCATGGAAATTGTCAGGGGTGCCCAAACCTTTTCATACGACTGTAGATAGACTGCACTCATTAGGTGTATTGCCGCCACCTACTGTACGGGGTAGTAAAAAATACCCCAGAAACATAATGTGTTTTGGTTGAACAAATTCATGCTACTACCCCGAACAAAACAATAATACATACTCCTTCCGTCAGGTTTTAAATATCTATTCAGATCCCTACACAGGCTCAGAAACCAGGGAGGAGGGGGGGACCTCTTCATTCAGTACTCCCTGTAACATTTTGGCTGTAAAGTCCTGGAGATTCAGCTATCTATTTGCCGCCATCACAATGATGTCTAACTTCTTAGATTTTTTATTAGTTTGACTAGTGCAATTTATCAATTTAGCACTATAAACGCAACAAAGTCCACCTTCTTCACTGTTAGTGTGTCAGGATCCTTCTCCTGCATGGCATTCACTGTAGACAGTGGGACATTCACTTCCATCTCATCTACACTCACTCCTTCAGCTATTTTCACTCCCTCCACATAGGAGATCTGCTGGATAGCCGGATAGCCCTGCGACCTCCTTCATCCTTACAGGGTACTCCAGGAACTTGGGAACATGATTCCCATCATCACAACATGCTTCATCTGACTCTTCAGCTGCTAAATATTTATTCATTCAACAAACACTTGCCACTTGTCCAAACTTTTTACAATTGAAACACTGCAGCGGCTTCTGTACTTATGGTAATTACTCACTTCTTCTCAAGCCTTGCTGATGGTCTCCAAGCACCTGTTGGCGCCAGATGCCGCCACCTAGGGATGGATTGTAAATAGGGGAAGTTTAATGTCTGACTTTGGCCAACAACACTTACCTTTTCCTAAAACTGTACATGAACAACCTAATAACACTGAAAATAACATCTCTGCATATGATGAGGCTGAGTTGGTTGATGGGACTTCTATACTAGTCTCATCATACAGTATAACTGTACAGCTTTCATATTAATGCAATAGGGTGTACAAGTGGTTGAACAGCGATTTGTAGCTATTCAAATGTATTAATGGTTTAAGATCTGGTTCTTTCAACAACCGAAAAACTGCAACATAATCTATTTTCTTACAGAAATTATTTTGAAAAAGAGAATAATGATTCGGGAAAATGTGCTCAAACAATCTAGATGTCACCATTTGGCATTTTGTGGTACATCTATTTTTTTAAACAAAATTGATTTTTTTAAACAGACATTGATGTTAGTGGCAGCCTTTGCCTTCAGGGCCTGTGTTTGGAGTAGAGCAGCTTTTTATTGAAGCCACTGGGGAGTAAGTCAGTCCACTAATAATTCATTGACATACAATCTGCCCACATTAGAAACAGTAGCATTAGTGAGGGAGATACAGGTGAGTCATGGCGCCATGGTAACTGCCTTAGGCCGAGCGAGCCTTAGTCGGACCTCCTGCTTGGAAAGTGGGGCGTGTGTGTGTGTGTGTGTGGGGTGGAGGAGGGGCGGTGGGGGGGTTTATTGGCAGGTGCCCTGAAGTGCCAGAAAGCCCAGAGCTACACAATTGAAACATGCACAAGTCGTACCAACCACTGAAACCTGCAACGAACAAGTACCTGCAGAAGAAATGGGACCAGACCAGATACGAGGAGCATAGGAATAAGGTATGAGATGAATGTGTCTGTGTGTGCCTGTATTTATACGTGCACACATATATATGTCTGTAGACAAGTACACAAGTGAATACATGTGCATATTTATTAAAGTGTTAATTCATTAAAGCATATTGTCACATGCCTGATCCCCAGGCATTTTATTTTCCTCCTGTATGATCTTCAGAAGCATTACTTACACACACCAAATTAATGAAGTAAATCAACAATGGATTACATAATTAACTTCCATAACAACCTAACATTAACTTACCATCACCTCCAGCTGAGTACGGCCAGGCCCATTGTGGACACTAAAGGCATTAGAACACCTGCACATGTTCAGCTGAAACTCAAGAAACTCCAGGTCAGTGGACGCACACACTGGTTACAATGGTGTAATGATGGGGCGGTGAGTCGGATGCAGGTGAAACGTTTTAGTAAAACATCAACACCAAGAACACGACACTAACATAAGGCAGTACATCAAGACACAAGGACAACACCAACTGGTTAGTGAACCTGGGAGAGTGACATATAAATGGGGAGGAAATTATGAAGGTAATGGCGTCCAGTTGTGAATCATAATGATTCACAGGTGCGCGTAATGATGAGTGCCAGGTGTGCGTAATGATGAATCCCAGGTCCGGTGGTTATTACTCTGGCAACGTCGTACGCCAGAGAGGGAGCAGACGTGACAAATGGCCTGATGATGTTACCTTACAGTGGTGCTTGAAAATATATATATTTGTTTATAATTGACCTTGGTATCTGGAAAAACAAAATAAACATACACTGAGTATGCCAAACATTAGGAAAACCTTCATAATATTGAGTTGCAAACTCCGCCTGTTGCCCTCAGGACAGACTCAATTCATCGGAGCATGCAGCATGTCGAAAGCATTCCACAGGGATGCTGGCACATGTTGACTCCAATGCTTCCCACTGTTGTGTCAAGTTGGCTGGATGTCCTTTAGGTGGTGGACCATTCTTGATACACAAGGGAAACTGTGCAGCGTTGCAGTTCTTGAAACAAACCAGTGCGCCTGTAACCTACTACTATACCCCGTTCAAAGGCAGTTACATCTTTTGTCTTGCCCATTCACCCTCTGAATGGCACACACACAATCCATATCTGAATTGTCTCGAGGCTTAGAAATCCTTCTCTAACCAGTCTCCTCCCCTTCATCCACACTGATTGAAGTGGATATAACAAGTGACATCAATAAGAGATCATAGCTTTCTCCTGGATTCACCTGCAGTCTATGTCATGGAAAGAGCAATGTTTTGTATACTCAGTGTGCTATCACACAATTATTGTTACTATAGGTTAAAAAGTATTGCAGTAGGACATTTAGTTTCATTGCAGACTGTATATGAACGAAATACAGTAGATAAAGTGAAATCATGTATACAGACACAGATATTTTCATCTAGCATAGCCATACAAATGGTCATAGACAAGGGTATAAAATAATTGTAAAACTGCTACTGTATCCTTACAACTACAATGTGTATGTGTCTCACATAGGCATTCAATGTCTGAAACATTAGAATGTATGCCTATATCAGTCATAAATGTCTACTGATAGCACAGTCATTACCAACAAAGGTTCGAATATCAAGATATAGTGAAATATAACCTGTCACCTGAAGTGGCATATAACTGGTTAAATGTCAATATCTGACATTTTTTAAATGAGATATGTCTGCCATTACGTCTATTTTTATCGATCAGTTACAAGATGAGAGGCTGGTCACCATCGAGAGAGACAACCGTCTCCTGTCCTCCAAGCTGTCTGACATCGTGCGGTCCAAAGGTCTGGTCGACCACAGGAACCATTATCCCGAGAGAAGGTAAGGGCTACTCACGTTTCACGTTTAAGTCACCGTTAAAAACCTCTCAGCACTGTGTCACGGCAATACTCTCCATAGGAAATGTAATACTCTTGTGTTTTGCAGTGATATTATATAACGTTCAGTCCATTATTCATAAGATCAATAAATATTTGATGACTAACTGTGGACATTCTTTGTCAAAAGAAAACATGGTGGAATATTAAATGATTTTTAAGGCTTGTCCATCCATCAAATCCTCTTTGTAGATAATGCCTCACAGAATGGTGTACTGATACTCAGTTCTGCATTTATTATTCGATTGTTTATTGGATTGGGAAAGTTGTAATTACAATACGCATATAATAAACTGTCAAATCAAATCAAATGTTATTTGTCACATGCTCCGAATACAACAGATCAAATCAAATTCAAGTTTATTAGTCACTTGCGCCGAATACAACAGGTACACCTTACAGTGAAATGCTTACTTATAGGCTCTAACCAATAATGATTTAAGAAGGTAAGAAAAAATATATAAATAAGTGTTAGGTAAAAAATAGAAAATAAAAAGTAACAAATAATTAAACAGCAGCAATAAAATAACAAGCGATGCTATATACAGGGGGTAACAGGTACAGAGTCAATGTGCAGGGGCACCGGTTAGTTGAGGTAATTGTCATGGTTTTCGTCGTCTGAAGAAGAAGAATCGACCAAAGCGCAGCGTGGTAATTGTTCATGCTATTTATTGAAACTGTACGCTACAACAAAATTAACAAAGAGAATAACCAAAACAGTCCTGTAAGGTGCAAAACACTAAACAGAAAATAACTACCCACAAAAACCATGTGGGAAAAGCTGCCTAAGTATGGTTCCCAATCGGAGAGAACGATAGACAGCTGTCCCTGATTGAGAACCATACCCAGCCAAAACAAAGAAATGCAAAAACATAGAAAAAGAACATAGAATGCCCACCCAAATCACACCCTGACCAAACCAAAATAGAGACATAAAAATCTCTAAGGTCAGGGCGTGACAGTAATTGTACATGTAGGTCGAGTTAAAGTGACTATGCATAGATTATAAACAGAGACAAGTAGCAACGTAAAAGAGGGGCTGTGTAGCCCTTTGATTAGCTGTTCAGGAGTCTCATGGCTTGGGGGTAGAAGCTGTTAAGAAGCCTTTTGGAGCTCGACTTGGCGCTCCGGTACCACTTGTCGTTTGGTAGCAGAGAGAACAGTCTATGACTAGGGTGGCTGGAGTCTTTGAACATTTTTAGGGCCTGGATGGCAGGAAGCTTGGCCCCAGTGATGTACAGGGCCATACACACTACCCTCTGTAGCGCCTTATGGTTGGAGGCCGAGCAGTTGTCATACCAGGCAGTGATGCAACCAGTGCTCTCGATGGTGCAGCTGTAGAACCTTTTGAGGAACTGAGGACCCATACCAAATCTTTTCAGTCTCCTGAGTGGGAATAAGCTTTGTCGTGCCTTCACATCTTAGTGTGTTTGGAACATGATAGTTTGTTGGTGATGTGGACACCAAGGAACTTGATAAATGTAAACTGCACCTTTAGGCCTACTTTACACTGATTTACTGCACCAGTCCCGAGATGGGATTTACAGATATTTTAAGGGCTTTTAAGATTCAAGAGAGAAGTTAAAAGAGCAAAGAGAGACTTGTTTAAGTACATTGGTCACTGTAGCTTCATTCACCTCAGTCGCTCTAAAAACACATAGCCTATTAGCTATACAATTAGTCGCTACACATTAAGTCCCATTAACTCATTAGCACAAGGACACAGGGACAAAAAACTATAATTTAATGCACAGAGGGTTCTGTTAGTAGAAAAAGTTTTTTATTAACAAAAGGCGGAGGTAGAACCACAGGTTCAAAAGTGATGAGGCAAGATTTGTCTTTTCTGGATCCTGGAGTCAAATTTTCCGCATTGACTGACCATGTCTTAAAGTAATGATTTACTGTTGTTTCTCGTTTCTCTTTGCTTCCTCAATTTCACGGCGGACAGTCTAACCACTGAGTTGGTTAAATGTAGACTCAACTATATGACATAGATGCACAAAGTAAACAGTATAGTGGTTTAATTTCCACAACAACCTAAGAGCGTTGATGCTCGAGGCTAAACTTCTCCTCTGTTTTGGTCCTGCTGCTACCACTCTGTCACAGCGTGAAATGAACCCATGCACATGCGCAGATACACTGTGTGACTGTGTGAGTGCGAAGTCTTGCATCTCACTTATCACAATATCTGCGATGCTGCTCATGGTCACGCTATTCGAGACTACCTTTAAAAGTGCTATAATACCATATACAAAACGCTATATGGGAAATAGTGTCAAGGACTAGTGCACTACTACCTGTGCCATGAAGGCCCAGACCCTTTGGCTAAAGTCATAGTACCTTGGATGATGGTACAGTAGGTTACACTGAGCATACATAGTGATGTGTGTAAGACAGAACTAAACATTCTGGGTCTCTCTCTCTCTCTCTCTCTCTCTCTCTCTCTCTCTTTCTCTTTCTCTCTCGGTGCTGTAGTCTGAACGCTGAGAAGAGGAGGGATGAGCTGCTGCAGGTGACTAATCAGAACCAGGCCATCTACCAGCGAATCACGGCCCGTGAATCTGACTACCGTCGCCAGCTCTGGTTGGACGACTGGGAGAGGGTGGTGCGCAGACGTGATGACATCGCTCGTTACCCTCGTGCTGTCGCCAACAAACAGGTGCGATCAATGTGATACAAGTCCATTATAGGAACATTGTTTTCCTCTCTGAGATAGGCGAGAAACCGGAAGCAGAATTTTCATGCATTAATTGATTCAGGCAAAACTGATTTGACCTGAATTTCTGTTTGTAAAACTGAGGTGTGTTCAGTTCGCACTGAGGTGCATTCAGTTTCCCCCAAACTTACTTGAACAGACTTTGAGCTATGTTTGATCCTGTTTGGTGGGTGTGGCAATGAAAGGCTTAAAGCAATGAATAATGTTTTAAAGGGTAGTGGCCATGCTGACAGCGTTCCCGAACCCACAACCCAATCACTCCCTGTTTTGTTTTTCAACTGGAGGTTCAGTACAGATAAAATCAAATGTAGACAAACAGAGAACACAGGTATAAATACACAGGGGATAGTGTGGAAGGCGGGCGACACCTGGAGGGGGGCGGAGACAGGTGAAACAGAACTGGGTGTGACAGATGTAGAAGTCCTCTTCAGGCTGTGCAGGGTGAACATTATAAGAGTACATTAAGGCCAGATTGTTCTTCAATATGTTCAAATGTTCATAGATGACCAGCAGGGTAAAATGATAATCACAGTGGTAGTAGAGGGTGCAACAGGTAAGTACCTCCGGAATAAATGTCAGTTGGCTTTTCATAGCCAAGTATTCAGAGGTTGAGACAGCAGGTGCGGTTGAGAGAGAGAGGGAGAGACAGTCGAAAACAAGGTAGCACATCCGGTGAACAGGTTAGGGTTCCGTAGCCGCAGGCAAAACAATTGAAACTGGAGCAGCAGCACAACCATGTGGACTGGGGACAGCCAGGAGTCATTAAGCCAGGTAGTCCTGAGGCATGGGGCTCAGGTCCTCTGGGAGTGGATGGAGAGGGAGAGAGGGAGAACTCTTCAGAATGCCCATGGCCAAGAAGAATGTGTTCCAACATGAATTAGTTCCTTGTGCTGTTGGACTACTAAATGTAAGTGAATTGTATTGGTATAATGTACTTATCTATCTAGTGCAGTTGGGACAATGGTCATTTGTGAGTGAATGTATTAATGTCTATGTTGTTAGTGTATGCAACATGATGGACTGACTGGTTTAAATGTGTATGATGTGAGAATGTATGTGTATGTGATTATTTTAATGGAAGGTGATGCCAAAGAAAATGTCCATCCTGGATGGACAATAAAGTTTTATTCTATTCTATTATATTCTAAATTAGAGGGAGCATACATAACCTTTTCACATGCGAGTTCCAAATATCTCTAACGGTCGCCCCCAGTGTGAGTTGTTTTATGCACATGATGTCAGAATGCACTCACTGTTCCAAAATGTGATTGTTACGCAACAGGACAGTTAACACACGTTGCCTGATAATTATCTATAGGCTATCTATGTTTCAACTTGTCAATTTCAAAAGATTTTCTAATAAGTTGTTACTGTAATTTAATTATGCCAATGTGCTTTCATCAATTGAAAGCCCTTAATCTATTTTATGAGAATTTGTAAGATTTCTTGTTTGCATAAAATAGACGCAGACCAGTCTTTCAATAATAGGTAATAGAATTTATTCTCGGAGCGCGCTACCACTTAAACACGTGCAGCAGTTTATATAAAGATCATGACGTCATTTCACTGCTTTAACAGAATCCCCTCCTCTCGACCGGGATAAAGTAAGGTGAAAAGTTCATTCTAACTTACTAACACACTCCTAGATAACTTTTGACCCATCAACATTATCGATCACCAATGAACTGACAGTTTTAATTAACAGACAACCTAGGAATGCACTCACTGCCTTATCTAAAAACCAGAGCTAAGTTTCAGTAGGGTCAACCATAGGCTAACGACCTTCTGTGTTTACACAGTCCACAACCCATTTGTTTCTGCCTAGTTGGAATGGTGTTCATTAACTTTTTATTACTCCTTGTCCGTGTCACACAATCCCTTCTTATGAACTCATATTGTTAATCACTTATAAAACAGCGTATAAGTTTACTTAGTTACAATTCTATGGGGATATTGTTTATTCATTTATCCATAATAATTTCAACAGTTGTATTTTCTAACAACAGTTTGATTTGAGGTGTGTTCCGCCTCCTCATCTTTTGTGACTAGGGGGCATTATTTTCATTTTTGGAAAAATAACGTTCCCGTAGTAAACGGGATATTTTGTCAGGACAAGATGCTAGAATATGCATATAATTGACAGCTTGGGATAGAAAACACTCTAAAGTTTCCAAAACAGTAAAAATATTGTCTGTGAGTATAACAGAACTGATGTTGCAGGCAAAAGCCTGAGAAAAATCCAATCCGGAAGTGCCTCATGTTTTGAAAGCAATGCGTCCCTATTGAGCAGTGAATGGGCTATCAACCAGATTACTCTTTCTCCGTATTCCCGAAGGTGTCTACAGCATTGTGACGTAGTTTTACGCATTTATGTTGAAGAATACCCGTAAGCGGCTACATTGTGCAAGTGGTCACCTGATGGCTCCCAGAGAGATTCTTGCGTAAAATACAGAGGTAGCCATTATACCAATCGGTCCTACTGAAAAAGTAATTGTCCCGGCGGATATATTATCGTAGATATTTGAAAAACACCTTGAGGATTGATTATAAACAACGTTTGCCATGTTTCTGTCGACATTATGGAGCTAATTTGGAATATTTTTGGGCGTTTTCGTGACTGCAATTTCCGGGCGATTTCTCAGCCAAACAACGGAGCTATTTCGCCTACAAAAATTATATTTTTGGAAAAAAGGAACATTTGCTATCTAACTGGGAGTCACGTGAGTGAAAACATCCGAAGCTCATCAAAGGTAAACGATTTCATTTGATTGCTTTTCTGATTTCCGTGACCAAGTTACCTGCTGCTAGCTGGACAAAATGCTATGCTAGGCTATCGATAAACTTACGCAAATGATTGTTTAGCTTTGGCTGTAAAGCATATTTTGAAAATCTGAGATGACAGGGTGATTAACAAAAGGCTAAACTGTGTCTCAATATATTTAATTTGTGATTTTCATGAATAAGAATATTTTCTAGGAATATTTATGTCCGTTGCGTTATGCTAATTAGTGTCAGTCGATGATTACGCTCCCGCATGCGGGATGGGGAGTCACTAGAGGTTCACATAGAACTAGCCGATTTCAGCTTTGCTGGTCATTTATGTTTGAGGCTTTACTGAGCTGGATAAACTTCTCTCTTCCAGAGCCCACCACACTTCACTGATGTTTGCGCAGATCAAGTATGCATATTTTTGCGCAGTCTTGCAAGAATTTGAACATTTTCTTGCTGGCGCTCGCTTTGCCTTCTTTGTTGTTTTCCTTACAAATAATAACTTTGGACATGTGTGCGTTACTTTGATAGCAAGTTCCTTATTTTCTGTATATCGTGTTGTCGTTTCTACAGTACTGCAGGCGCATACGGTATGTAGTATGTATGTTTGGAGCATAATGTATTTACAGTTTTATTCACATGTTATCATGTACTTGTGACAAATAATGCATTCCGATTATTGCATCTATTGTAATGGACACCTAGGATGTGTGTAAAATACTTTTTTGAAGTTTAGACTGATGACAATGAGCTAAGCTATTTGCCGGCTATGTGTGGCACCATGTTTGTTGACATTATACAATGCATTCTGGGTGTCAAGTCTGTCAACCGAAGATGTTGTAATGAGGTGAAGGAATGGTTCACTCATCTTTTGCGTGAACATCTGGAAGTGAATGAAGGGAAGTGGATGATCGTAGAAGACACACCCCCTTCAACATGCATACTGTAAATATACAAAACTCATCTTGTCTCCTCTTATTATGTTTGGTTGATGCGAAAAAAAATAAACATTCCGACGTGCACAAACTACCCATCGTCAGATTACTTTCGATTTCTAGAAGTGTTTTACGTAATTATTTCGATCAACGCTAGAAGTGTTTTACGTAATTATTTCGATCAACGGTGAGCTCACCTGTGATGTGATGAATTATAAATAGTAATTGCTGTTAGCTAATTCATATTGTGGTTTCTGTCAGCTGAGAGTCATAGAAATATGACCACTTGTGTTATGTCAATCTTGCCTACATTTTCCGGTTTGGATGATTGTGTTATGGCTGTAGCTACTTCTGTGAATCTCTGAACATTGCATCCAAAAATAAGCTGCTCACCTTCTGGACATAACTTTGTAAGGACTGTGTTTGTGCAAAATGTTTCTGTGAAAAAATAAGTGTGGCCAGCTCAAAGGCTGATTGTTGGGTCAATCGAAAATGGATGTTCTAAATAAGCGTTCTAATCACACCTTTTGATTGTACGCAACAGCGACCACTATTGAGCGATCACACCCGTTTGTTGGTATGTGTAAAATGGTTAAATTCACACGGGACACTAGATAAGACAGGATAATTACACTAAGTATAACGGACTGACCCTATTCCCCTGGCACATAGACTATCGCAGCATAGATACTGTAGGCTGAGACAGGGGTGGGTCAGGAGGCACTGTGGCCCCGTCCAACGATACCCCCGGACAGGGACAACCAGGCAGGATATTACCCCACCCACTTTACCAAAGCACAGCCCCCAAACCACTAGTGGGATTGCAACAGACCACCAACTTACTACCTTGAGACAAGACTGATCTTCTCCATTGCACAAACCCGAAGTGGTGCAAAACAGGACATGAAGATCACGTCAGTGATTCAACCCACTCAAGTGACACAACCCTCCTAGGGTCGATATGGAAGAGCACTCGTAAGCCAGGGACTCAGCACCCGTAATAGGGTCAAAGGGAGAGAATCCCAGTGGAGAGAGGGGAGCCGGCCAGGCAGAGACAGCAATGGCGGTTCATCGCGCCAGTGCCTTGCCATTCACCTTCGCACCCCTGGGCCAGACTACACTCAATCATAGGACCTACTGAAGAGATGAGTCTTCAGTAAAGACTCAACCCTTTCACACGTACCCTCACATGGGTGTGATTGTTCTACAGTGGTCCCTGAAGCGTACGATCACACCAATGTGATTAGAATTAGAAAGCTTATTTAGGCCAGTTTCGAATGACGTAACAATCAGCATTTGAGCTGGCCAAACTTTTTTCAGAAACTATTTACACTATTTCAGCTGTCGCCCAGGGTCAGCCCACAGACACCCGGCCTGCCACAACGAGTCGCTAGAGCCCGATGAGCCAAGTTAACGACGCTGGGCCAATTGTGCCCCGTCCTATGGGACTCCCGGCCATGGCTGGTTGTGACACAGCCCGGGAATGAACACAGGTCTGTAGCAGTGGAGGCTCCTCAGAGGAGGAAGGGGAGGACCATCCTCCTTAGGGAACTTCATAAAAATAACTATTTTAAAACATTTAAAAAGTTATCCTTTTTAGATAAAACTATACTAAATATATTCACATTTCACCAAATAATTAATTAAACACACTGTTTTGCAATGAAGGTCTACAGAAGCCTCAACAGCACTCTATATATAAGGTAGCACCGTGGTGTTGCCGGAGAACAGCTAGCTTCCGTCCTCCTCTTGGTATATTGACTTCAATACAAAACCTAGGAGACTCTTGTTTGTCAACCCCTTCCATAGACTTACACAGTAATTATGACATCTTCCAGAGGATGTCCTCCAACCTATCAGAGCTTTTGCAGCATGAACAGATATGTTGTCCACCCAATTAAAGGATCAGATAATTAATTTAGTATTGAACACATAATCTACAGCTAGCTAGCACTGCAGTGCATAAAATGTGGTGAGTAATTGACTCAAAGAGAGAGAAAGACAATAGTTGAACAGTTTTCAACAAATTAATTTCTTCAGAAATGAAGGAGAAGCAAGAGAGAGAGAGTTACACTTACTTAGCTAGCAAATGCAGCTGGCTAGTTTAGCCTACTCAAACACCCGGCTCAAACAAAGGGATGCTATGTTAGATAGATGGCTATGACCATCCAACACAACACGGGAACTCTTCCAAGTCAAGGTAAGCTTTTGGTTTAATTCATTTATTGCCATTGCGCCGGTGTAACTGCTTACTGACTTAACACTGTAACGTTACTGCATGATTTATGCAGGCTTGCTAACGCATTAGTTCTATTAGCTATGTTGACTAGGACATTATTTTAGCTAGTATGGGGACAACGATGTAGGCTGTGTGTAGTGGTTATGACATGGTTTGACTTGGAAAGTTTATTTTGCCCATGAAGGCCTGATTCATACAGTCTCCTCTTGTCACGCCCTGATCTGTTTCACCGCTCTTTGTGATTGTCTCCACCCACCTCCAGGTGTCACCTGTTTTCCTCATTAGTCCCTGGGTCATCTTGTTTGTCAAGTCAACCAGTGTGTTTTTCCCCGTTCGCCTGCTTTTCCTTCACTCTGTTTTGCTAGTGCTCCCAGTTGTGACCCTTGCCTGTCTGGACTCTGAACCCACCTGCCTAACCTTGAGCCTGCCTGCCACTCTGTACCTCCTGGACTCTGACCTAGTTTTGATCTTTTGCCTGTCCACGGCCATTCTCTTGCCTACCCCTTGGATTATAATAAACATCAGAGACTCAAACCATCTGCCTCCTGTGTCTGCATCTGGATCTTTCCTTGTGCCCTTATACCTCTGAACAGTTTATGTTGAGATGTGCATTTATTTGGGCTGAATTCAGAGATGCAGTTAACTCTAACTTTTCCTCTGTAGCACAGGTAACTGGTCTTCCTTTCCTGTGGCAGTCCTTATATGAGAGCCAGTTTCATCATAGCGCTTGATGGATTTTGCGACTGCAATTGAAGAAACTTTCAAAGTTCTTGACATTTTCAGAATTTCTGACCTTCATGTCTTATAGTAATTGGGGACTGTTTCTCTTTGCTTATTTGAGCTGTTCTTGCCATAATATAGACTTGGTCTTTTACCAAATAGGGCTATTTTCTGTATAGGACTCCTACCTTGTCACAACACAACTGATTGGCTCAAATGCATTAAGAAGGAAAGAAATGCCAAAATGTTATTTTAACAAGGCACCCCTGTTAATTGAAATGCATTCCAGGTGTCTACCTCATAAATCTAGTTGAGAGAATGCCAAGAGTGTGCAAAGCTGTCATCAAGGCAACGGGTGGCTACTTTGAAGAATCTCAAATATAAAATATATTTTGATTTGTTTAACACTTTTTTGGTTCCTACATGATTCCACATGTGTTATTTCATAGTTGTAAAAAGAAAGAAAAAACCCTTGAATGAGTAAGTGTGTCCAAATGTTGGACTGATACTGTATCAATCGCAATGATTAATTTGCTATTTAGTTTCCTCATTGCACCTTTGCATTTGGACCTGTCAATCAAACACGGTGGGCAGGGCTTTGGGAACGTTGCCTGGGCTTTCTAGCTATGCTCAGACAGAAATAGCGGTTTATTTCTTGAAGTACAGTATTTCTGGATAGGAGAGGAAGAGGCGAAGCTGTACTATATACTGAATAACTCTGTATATACTGAATAATCTTTTCTAGGAGGAGACACAGGGAGACAGATCAGGCATTGTGCTTGCTGCAAGCTACTAGCAATGATGGCTAGTATATGTAGCTAGCTAGGTTAGATACATTAGCAAGCTGGCTATGGTGAGAGGCAAGTCAACTCATTTTAAGAGATGGGTAGATGGACAAAACCTACAAAAAATATTCTGGTATAACAAATAATATAAATACACTGAACAAAAATATATGCTCCACATGCAACAATAAAAAAATAAAATCTGACTTACAGTTCATATAAGGAAATCAGTCCATTGAAATAAATTCATTAGGCCCTAATCTATGGATTTTACATGACTAGGAATACAGGTATGCATCTGTTGACCACAGATATCTTTGAAAAAAGGTAGGGGCGTGGATACAGTTGAAACCGGGATTCATCCATGAAGAGCACACTTCTCCAGCGTGACAGTGACCATCGAAGGTGAGCGTTTGCCTACTGAAGTTGGTTACGACTCTGAACTGCAGTCAGGTCTAGACCCCGATGAGGACAACAAGCACGCAGATTAGCTTCCCTGTGACTGTTTCTGACAGTTTGTGCAGAATTTATTCTGTTGTACAAACCAACAGTTTCATTAGCTGTCTGGGTGGCTGGTCTCAGACGATCCTGCACGTGAATAAGCTGGATGTGGAGGTCCTGGGCTGGCGTGGTTACATGTGGTCTGTGGTTGTGAGCCTGTTGGACTTACTGCCAAATTCTTTAGATTATCAGCAACAAAAAAGGTTTCAACAACTGCTTGAAGTCCTGAGCCAACCTGGATACCAACAAGATCCTGAAGGAAATCGACGAGTACCAGCAGCTTTCTGCTTTGGAGGAACAACATACTCCATTGATAGAGCCAGCTACCTCACAAAAGAACTCCAACCGACCAAAAAAAGAAGAGATAAATCAACAAACAGGGACAATTAACTTACCATTGAAGTAGAGGCTAGTGCTGTTGCTGGAATCCATGCAACACTTAAAAAGTTGTGTGAGGAGGTAGCAGGGCTGAGGGGGAACTTGGAGTTTAGTCACAGTGAAATTCTCGCACTCCTAGGAGATAAGTCACTCACAGCCAAGGTAAAAACCCTCGAATCCAATATGGATTGTCTACTCAGGGAAAACAGGGGGATGACAGATTCGCTACCAGACATACAAACCCAAAGTATGCGTGATTTATTTGTATTTTTCTTGGATTTTGACAAATGCAAAGGGCGCAGTGAGAGAGTTCATGCAGTCCACCCTGAAAGTTCCTCTAGAGACTGTAAACGAGGTGGTTTCCCAACGAGTGCACAGGCTTGGAGCTCAGAGAGACAAGACCAAGGGTCCCCAACCTATCATCCCAAAATAGGGGAAGGGAACATCAAGGGCCAAAATTCAGTCTCAATTACCAATTTCCCCGGGAGATAAACGAACGCTGCAAGAGACTGTATCCTGTACAGAAGCAACCGAGGGAGAGGGGTAAAGCATTGTGGACAAACTCTTTATAGAAGGACAGTTTTTTTTCCCAGACAGCTCCATAACAACATGGTTATACTAAAATCTACAGGGACACCAGGTTACGGAAAAAAACATGGGGATTGTAAAATATCTGAACAGTCTGAAGTTGATACACGCACACACACACTCAAATACACACTCGCTTACACACACGGACACACACACGGACGCACACACACATACATATTTGATCGCTCTCCTCTCTCTCTCCCCCTCTATTGTCTAGACCTTGTTATAATGCAATATGTTTCTTGTTTGTCCATCTTTTGTATGTCTTTGTCTACACAGTATATGTTTACAACAAGCAATGGGAAGATATCAGAAACCCATTGCATATATGTGTATATATATAATATATAGCCATTGATTCTAGAATAACTTATAAATGCTTCATGAGCTTAGTTCAACTATCACACTCTATGAGAACCCAAAATATAAGCTTGTTTTACTCCAATGTTTGTAAACATTGTAAATGTAAACAAACACTGTATAGCCTCATTACATGGTTAAAACAATAATTGCATCCACAGTTCTGTCTATTATTCTGAGAGTGGTCACATTTCTCCAGGCCCATTCCTCAGCATTTTTACCAAAACAGAGGCTGGCCGACCGTTTTGTTATTGTTTAATCGGTGGATTTGCCCTTTACACAGCTACATATTATCAAGATATCAAAGTGTCACCAACATAAGGTAAGCAATAGGCCTATAGAAAATGCACCATATGGCTTTCCTTTTTCACACGTAAATAGCACTTTTCAGCAGTGCTCAAATCATGCCATTCCATGAACACAGCATTTGTTTTTCAACTCGAATCAATAAGCTCAATCAGTCCTCCATGACAACAAAATCATAAACAACCGAGTCGGGCTGGCTAATAAGTACTTCGTTTTGGGGTCATGCTCAGGTAAAACAATTTGGCTAATCTGTACTTCCATATTTCCAAATCCTATTCTTGAAGACCAAGGTGTATAACATTTATTGGAATGACTGGATTTCTGATAGACCTTGGGTTTAAATGTTAAGATATAATTTAATCGTATTATTATATGTAGTAGAAAGCGATGGGTTAGAAGAAGCCTACATAACCAAGCCATAAAGTAAAATGTAACATCCATACTGTATATGGCCAGCTATGTAAACTTTAACATTGATTTATCCTGCAATAGATGTTGTTCAATTGGTAAAATGCATTTGTCTTCTTCTTAAGGGGAAAGTAATCTAAAAGTAACAGAATGTAATCAGATTACGTTACTGAGTTTTGGTAATACAAAAGTTACGTTACTGATTACAATTTTGGACAGATAACTAGTAACTAACGGATTACATTTAGAAAGTAACCTACCCAACCCTGACTGTTGACAGGAAACACTCTACATCTTTAGATTAAGTTGCGTGGAAAAAGGAATGGGGCAGTGAAATAATTATCTGTCATGGAAAAAGGAGCTCAAAAGGTGTAATGATACTAATTAACAAAAATGTCGATCCGAATGTGCAAACAGTCAGGAATGATCCGCAAGGAAGTTGGACCCTTTTAAATATGAAAGTGGTTGAAAAACAGATTTGACTCATTAATCTATATGGTCCAAATCAAGATGATGCACACTTTTTTGAAAATATTTATTACAATCTATTAAACTTACAGGCAACAACTGATCAAATCATTATGATGGGAGACTACAACACAGTACTAAGTACCTCAATAGACCGTAAAGGAAATCATTCTACAAACTATCATCCTCGTGCCCTTAAGATCACAAATATTATGGACACGTTAGAAATAGTGGATATTTGGAGACTAAAAAATCCTGACCTAGTGAGACATAGATGGAGGAGACTTAATCAATCCAGTTGTCTTTACTACTTTCTTGGCTCTTTCTCTCTAGCATCAAAGGTTAAACAAATATTGATAGGAGACAGAACGAGATCGGACCATCATCTAATTAACCTTCACAAAACTCTTACAGAATGTCCACTTGGACAGAGACATTGGAAATGTAATCAAAGTCGACTGGAGGACAATTTATTCTTAACTAAGACAAAATAATTCATAATTTACATTTTCCCAGTATATTATAGGTTCAGCAAACCCCTTATTGTTTGGGATACCTTTAAATTTACCTTCACAGGTCATTCAATGCAATATTCATCAGTAAAGAAAAAGCGTTTTTCGTCTAAAGAGACAAGACTACCAAGGGAAATACAGGAACTAACAGTACAGGTAGATACCAGTAAAACAGTACTACAGAGGTACAAAACAAGTTAGAGGGAAAAAAAGACCTGGAGGAACTCTAAGACAAAAATAAAGCAAACTGGATGGAACAAATTCTTCCTGAATCTTCAACAAAGGAACGCTACCAAAATAATTTGCAGAAACTCGTTACTATAGACGGAGTCATTGATGATTCCATTGATGATTCTCCATATTATATTTTAAAAGAAGAAGCTAAATATTTTAAGCAGATGTTTTATTTTCTGTCTCCTCCTCACCCCCTGAACGAAGATTACTATAAGGAATTATTTCCAAATATGATTATAATTTTTTTACAATTCATCAGGAAGGGCAAATTACAGAGGAATAACTTTTTGAGGCTATTAAATCCTTTCAGTCTGGAAAAACCCCACGGCTTGATGGCATATTGGTAGACGTATATCAAGCCTTTTTTGATATACAGCTTGTTTTAACTACTCCTATATACATGGTAGTCTGTCAGGTACTCAGCAGGAAGGTCTGAATTCACTACTTTTAAAGCAATACCCAGATGGCAAATACAAAGATCCATCTAAAAATCTGGAGGCTTCTTACACTTAGTGCATAGCACTCAGAATTCAAAAGGTTTTACCAGGTATTGTTCATTCTGATCAGACAGGTTTTTTACTTGGGCGATACATTGGAGATAATATACGACAACTACTAGAAATAATAGAACATGAAACATCTATGAAGCCAGGCCTGGTAAATGCCTGGATTTGTTTCCATTTTGGTGAGTCTCTTATTCAATGGGTAGAAGTAAATGTATAGCATCCCCAGGTGTAAAATAGTAAATGGCGGCTACTTCTCAGAGAGTTTTGAACTGTCAAGAAGAATTAAACAAGGGTGTCTGCTGTCACCATATATATTTCTTTACGGCCATCAAAATGCTAGCTATTGAAATCAGATCAAATAACAATATTAGAGGATTAGAAACGCAAGGCTTGAAAACAATGTTGTCCGTTTATGCCGATGACTCAAGTTTTATGTTAAGTCCGCAAGCTAGAGCCCTGCAATGTGTCATTGAAGATCTAGATAACTTTTCTGGCCCCTCTGGGCTAAAACCTAATCACTATGAAGTGTACCATATTACGTATTGGATCTTTAAAAGACAACTTTTACATTACCCTGCAGTTTACCTAAAATATGGCCTGACAGTGAAGTAGACATACTTGGTATTCATATCACAAACATAAAAACAGTAAATGAATGCTCCACAATGAATTTCAATAGAAAACAAGTAAAAATAGACAAGATCCGGCAACCATGGAGAGGTAAATACCTGTCTATTTATGGAAATATTACACTGATTAACTCCTTAGTCATATCTCAGTTTACTCACAAAATTATAGCGCTGCCTACTCCTGAGGATTCATTTTTCAAATCAAATGAGCAAAAAATATTTCACTGTATCTGGAATGGTAAACCAGACAAGATAAAGCATGCCTATGTATATAATGAATATGAACTGGGGGGGCTGACATTATTAAATATAAAAGCACTAAACGTCTCTCTAAAAGCTTCACTTATTCAAAAGTTTTATTTGAACCCAAAATGGTTCTCAAGTAGATTACTAAGAAAAGCTTATCCCTTGTTTAAAAATTGCTTTTTTGCCTGTGTGCAGATTGCCATTTTTTATTTTTGATTAATGAAACCTTGTTCAAAGTATCTCTCTTTTTCAAACAAGCAATGCAGAGCTGGTTACAATTTCAATTTCACAAAAGATAGAACAAATATTACAACAAATTTGATGGTTTCTCTAAAATACCTGTATTTATGGAAAAGGTGTTTGAGAAGGGTATTCTGTTTTTAAGTGATATTGTACATTGGAATGGAAGTTATGTATTTCCTGGAGCTTTCAGAATTGTATGGGAAGGTCTGCTCAATCCATTCAGACCCCTTGACTTTTTCCACATTTGGTTACATTAGAACCTTATTCTACATTGTAGAATATTAGTGAAGACATCAAAACTATGAAATAACACATATGGAATCATGTAGTAACCAAAAGTGTTAAACAAATCAAAATCAACTTTTATATTCTTCAAAGTAGCCACCCTTTGCCTTGATGAGAGCTTTGCACACGCTTGGCAATGTAGAAAATAGTAAAAATAAAGAAAAACCCTTAAATGATTAGGTGTGTCCAAACTTTTCACTGGTACTGTATATATATTGACATAGTGACTGTGTGTGAGAGAGAGAGCAAGAGGGACCCATTTGGTCATTAGTCTTTACAAAAACTTCTGGTTGTCATTTGTCATGGCACCATCACGGTATCCCCACAAGAGATGGGAAGCCCACCTGCCTGCTCTGTCCCTTCAGTACTCTGACACAATATTTTCTTGAGCAGTAAAGCTGTTCATTGACTGAATATTGTTCAAACTGCAAGCCAAAGTAAGTAAGAGGGTGGCTTTGCACAAGCCTTTGCTTGTGCAAGCCACAACGGCTCATAGGAGCAAGAGCCTATCTCCTGTTTCTGTAGTGTGAGGCAGCACGTACACCCCCTGGATAAGACAGGGATCAAACTGTCCAACCTTCAAATCTCAGGAAGGACACTAACAACAAGGGCACGTAGATGGTTATGCAAGCCATAGGTATAACTATATTGCATATTAAGTTGTTCCATGTCGACTGGAAAATGAGAGGCATGTACAATTAACCAAGACAAAGTATTTTATTAGATAGAGACATTGTCCTACAGGTAATAGTTATTCTTAGAATCTTAGAATCACTGGTGTTCAACAAACATATTACTATCTACACAAAGTCAACATACTGTACGATTGGCAGAGCAATAACATTTCTGTATTGTTTTTTGCAGAACATCTTATTGAACCTGTGACTAGTGGTAGTTGTAATTTTGACTGAACACTTCAGGCAGTTCAGAGAGATTGGATAAGGCTGCCCTCATATTCTTCATCAGTAAAGTTAGAAATATTAGTAGTATCAGTGGGGATGATATTCCGTGTTGGTTTCTATCAGCTATATACGGAGACAAGTCATCAGCCAGAACTGCCTGTGGAAAAAGGAGTACAAAATATGCAAAAAGGTTAGCATGGATGGAAACCTAAAACACAGATGATCAATGTTCAACTCATGAAAAGTGCACTAGTCACAATTCAATTCACATATCCTACTGTTTTTATTGTTCACAATAACTGTATGCTCTAGTTTAGTGCATGCCATAACCAATCAATCATTCACTCAATTTATCCAAGTGTGGTCTTATTGAGTTCAATGAGGTGTTATAGCACAAGTAGGGATGACAAGGTTCACACTGTTAGGCAAGAAAAATGAACACTAAACTAAACAATTGTACAAATCCATTGCTCTTCAATCCATGAAAGGGAGTAGCTGAGTGCAGACCCTTGGAAGAAGGGGAGGGTATCAAGGCATCTTTCAGCCATTTTGATGCCCTTCCAGCCAGCCCTTGCTTTCTATGGGAGAGCATCCTTACCTGTCTACTGGTGGGCAGCTTGGTAAGTGGCATCTGGAAAGACAGAAGGGGGCAGTGTCTGCTGGAGGAGCTGCTGGGGTTGCCCATACACAGCAGTGACATCATAGTTTCCTGAGAGCTGGAACATGAAATAGATACGTTGAAAGGAACACTGTCGGGTCTGGGCCAAATGAACTAACATAGAAAAGGATTTTCTTTCAAAAAACTTGGTAGCCTTCAAATCAGACAAAATGTGTTCCACGATGTCTTGTTGAGACAGTAGCTAGTTAGCTAGGCTAGCCAGTGGGCTAACTAGCGAATGTTAGACAGTAACCAAAGATGTTTTATAACTAACCCAAGATAGACCAGAGCCTGTCGTTTCCATGTGAGAAAATGAATAATAGTGGACAGAACAAGCAAGGAGGTGGGCAGAGCCAAGTATAGAGATCCTATTGGTACATTCTAGCATTTATTTGCATATTTCCATTAGGGAATGCCTACTCTGTGTGTATGCGGTTGTGAAGTAACTCAATTCGCCCTTGCACTTCTAAACCACACCATTTTTAGAAACTTTGGCAAAGGGTGAAGTCTACAAAACGTGTTGGTTAGAGAATCTTGTTTGGAAAAAGAAAACTGTAGTTGAGATCAAATGTTTAATAAAAAATGAGCAGAATGTCGGCCAAAATCCATCTTGATCCATCTCCTCCCACTGCCGGCCAGTGGGCTTCCTCTCATCACCATATTTGGTAGTGAGTGGAAACGCCACCCGGATGCTTCACATTTACACATCCGGTGAGATAGCTGGCTCATTGTTCTATCTGTGGTAGCTGGCTTCATATAATAGCTAATTAGCCATATTAGCTACTAGTAGCTCCCCTCCACTGAGCTCCTGCAAACTCCTCGCACACACTGGCTGTTGTTCTTCTTCTGTGGGGTTTGACACTGGCCGTTGTTGCCGGGACAGCCTAAAAACACACCTCATCGATACAGCTACGACCGAAAGTGACTATTGCCAGAGTCCGTGCTATCCAATATACTTGGGACCTCCCTACCCCATTGAAGTTGAAATGTAAAATGTTTAGGTAAGGTTTATGATTAAGGTAAGGGATAAGGTTAGGGTTTAGGGTAGGGACGTCCTAAGGATCCCGGATAGCACTGACCCTGTTGCCAGCAAGCACAGACAACCTCTTCCATCACATGTTACCAAAGACCCGCCCACTGTGTTTGATTGACAGGTCTAACACACATCGAAAATGAAAACGCAAAGGAGCAATGAAGAAAGGAAATAGAAAAATTATGCAACTCAATTTTAGGGAAGGTGTTCCTAACGTTTGGTACACTCATCAGTGGCGGCTGCTGAGGGGAGGACGGCTCATAATATTGTCTAGAACGGAGCAAATGGGAATGCATCAAACAGAGGAAAACCATGTGTTTGATATATTTGATAGCATTCCACTCCAGCCATTACCACATGCCGGTCCTCCCCAATTAAGGTGCCACCAACCTGCTGTGATACTCAGTGTACATGTGGTCAAATACTTATAGAGCATATGTTGGCTGTATTTCTTTGTGTGTCAGTGGAGATCTGTGCATGTACAAAGAATACAAAGGATATATATTAAAAAAAACTCAAGGTGAATAGTACTGGGGCGGCATGTAGCCTAGTGGTTAGAGCGTTGGACTAGTAACCAACCGAAAGATTACAAGGTCAAATCCCCGAGCTGACAAGGTAAAAATCTGTCGTTCTGCCCCTGAACAAGGCAGTTAACCCACTGTTCCTAAGCTGTCATTGAAAATAAGAATTTGTTCTTAACTGACTTGCCTGGTACAGCAGCACTATGCAGAGACCTTTTTACACACTCCAATTAATTTACAAGCATTTCAGTCTGGAACACTTTTTGGAATCTAAAATGTGCTCGCTAGCTACCTGGGGGATGAAAGCCCTGCAGTTTCAAATCAAATTTTATTAGTCACACCCGCCGAACAACAGGGAAATGCTTTCTTACGAGCCCCTAACCGACAGTGCAGTTTAAAAAAAAAACGGATAAGAATAAGAGATAAAAGTAACAAGTAATTAAAGAGGAGCAGTAAAAAAAAATAACAATATATACAGGGGGGTGCGCCGGTACTGAGTCAATGTCCGGGGGCACCGGTTAGTTGAGGTAGTATGTACAGAGTTAATTAAAGTGACTATGCATAGATGACAGATAGTGGCAGTGGTTTGGAGAGGGGAGGGGGGAGCAATGTGGATGGTCTGGGTAGCAATTTGACTAGATGTTCAGGAGTCTTATGGCTTTGGGGGTAGAAGCTGTTTAGAAGCCTTTGGAATGTCTAATAATGATTGGTAGTGAAGAACTAGCCAGGTCCCATTCTGTACGTGCTGTAGCAAACTATTGTCATGCCATGCAATGTTTGGCATGACAATGAAGGAACACAGAGAGGTTGACTTTAAGTGGAATCAGACTGGACCATCAGGCTAACTAAGAAGTGACGCGCATACCTTTGTTCTCGTGTCCCCCTTACTTCTTCTGTAAGTAGAAATCCAAGCGGAGGGTGGAGTTTGCGGGCAGTGACTCGGGACAAAGGGAGAAGTCTTCCGAAAGCAACAGCTACAGTGACACCAACACTGACCAGGAGGTGGAGGAGGAGGAGGAGAAAAGGGAAACAGAAGAAAACAAAGATACTCTAAATGAATGATGAAGTGGGAAAAAAACTATTGAAATAAGCATTACTTTTAGTTTTATTCAGAAGTCTGTGATGTTGTATTCTTTCATGCCATCAATTCCTGTTTTAATAAAGAGGCGCTATGGCAGAAATGTTTTGTGTCAGTGTGCTAGTGCGTGGTGTAGTGCTAAGTTGCCCCTAGATGCTCATCTTGGATAAGTTTAGCATTTTCCTCATGGGCACTAATGGTTAAGGTTAGGATTGGGGGAGCGGGAGGATCTGTACCTGAGGGAAACTTCACTCCGGAGTGCTCGTGGGTGGTATGCACCTACCTTGACATTGCACTTCTCTCCCATTAGATGGCAGCAAATGCATGAGTATTGATGAGAGGGCAATTTGTATTTCCTTAAGCAGGGCTCTGTTAATTATACAGGGGAATAGAGAGAGAGAGAAGAGAGAACATATATTACCTATCTGAAGACAAATTACTCTTCTTGCCAGGAGAGGAAACATCCAGATCCGAAGAGGGGGTAGGTAACAAACGAGGGGGCATCTCACCCCATTTGGCTACTACTAGTTACTTATTAATCCTAGAATTTCAACAAGGTCCCTGAGGTTTGTACCATATTTAACAGAATGACCCAGGGCCAAAACTCATTGATTATAATCAGGCTTCTTTCTATCAATGTTTTCCTTTTTAAGAGCTTTCTCAAGTCTAGGTCCAAGATTTAAATCAAGTGTTATTTGGAAGATAACATTTTTGGACATCTGCCTTTTTTTGTTCCTTGTTCAATTTTTTGTTGTTAAAAATAAGTATTTTTGGAACAGTAACATTCTCATACTAAATATAAAAGTATTTGTTTGTGAGGGAAGCATTGGCATATGCCTTGACCGTAAATGTTTTAGGGCCAATGGGTTTCCTCTAGTTGTTTAATACTTTTTTCCACAGTGAGTTCAATTCAGTCAAAGTGCGCCTTGCTCACAAGGGCAAGTGCTGCGTTCCTCATCTGGGCGAATGGCCAATGTTTGAGCCAGCTTCTCCAGTCTGTGACCCCGGGATGACACGATTACCTCGCCCAGCAGCTGCCAGGGCTTCACCGCTCTCCTGTCCAACACACCGGGCGGACCAGTCTCCCGGTTTGTGGATTCTTATATTTCTCTATACACACACAGGGCTGGCTGCACGCGGACGGACGGACGGACGGACAGACTGCATCATCTTCACAACAATAATAATGGGCTTCATAAAGAGGCCAGTGCGCCGACAATACTTCTTGGGCCAAAATGTCCGCTTCCGTTCTCGTATTGTTTAGTGTGCTTCCCCTTTCTACTCTTAAGGGTTCCTCCCAGGGCTCTGCCATCTGGCCCATTCATGCTCCCTTTCACTAACAATAAGATATTAATAACCAACACATCTGTGTGATGTCAGCCTCCGAGAGGAGATGGGTCCGACGGCCAAGACTTATCACTTTCGCTTTCCTTTCTAAATTTACAGTCACTCCTCAGGGGGCCTCGTATAGTGTGTGTTTGTGTGCTCCCTATGTTCACAAGTGATAAGCCACTGCGTTGAATAATTCCTATGATGCCTCTATTCAAAAGAACAGTTTCAATTGGAATTTGTCAAGTTCAAGGGACTGTTATTTTTACTTTACAAACCAAAGGATAGAATTACAGGGGATATTTCTTCTTGTTTTTAGGGCTGATTCTGTACACTAGGGAGCCCAACTAACCTGTACTGGGCTGAGTCGGTTACACATCCACCATAGTTGCAGGAACTCTAAAGGACAATGTGGAAAGAAAAGTTCAGAGCCAGTAGTTTGGTTTGGTTTATAGTGTGAAAAGGGAAGGCTACAACTGCAACCCATTCTGTGAGTTGGCTGGTGGGGCTAAAACCAATGTTTCCTGTTCGCCTGTCTGTGTACTGTGCTTGACTGAGTTATTCTCTCAGTCCACGGTTGTCTCTTTTTTTTTGTTGGTCATGTTAGTTTCCAGTTCCCTGCTCTCCTGGTTCACACCAGTTTGCTTAATGATAATTCTTGCTTCCAGATGCACATGAACATCATGACAGTAACGCTAATGCTTTAGTAACAAGCACGGCGAATTAACGTGTACATCCCAAATGCCACCACATTCCCTACATAGTGCACTACTTTTGACCAGGACCCATAGGGTAGTGCATTATATAGTGTGCCATTTGGCCCACAAACTTGTACTTCACTGTACCTGGCTGTCGAAGCAGCAGAGAACCGCTCTCTGTAAGAATGTGTGCTACACAGGAAAGTGTCTCTTCCAACAAGTCATTAGTGTGGCTTTGTGGCTGTAATAATAAAAAAAGGAAGAGGTTTACCAGAGCGGATTAGGAGAGCGCAGTGATTCGCAGTGACCCTGTTTCAAGAGGTGACATTACAGAAGACTGTAGTACCCCTCACTGTCGGATACACGCACGCACGCACGCACGCACGCACACGCACACGCACACACACAGAGATAGATCTAAATTGCATTCTGTAGAATTAGAAAGGTATACTGTGGACTAGCGGTTAATGCAGGGTTTTTCTAACTAGGTCCTCGGGACCCCAAGGGTTTTTTGCCCTAGCACTACACAGCTGATTCAAATAATCAAATATAGTGTAGTGTTAGGGCAAAAAACAAAACGTGCACCTCTTGGGGTCCCGAGGACAGAGTTTGGAAAACGGTGGGTTCGTGCCACCACCTACAGCCACTATCGTCGTGGTTTAGAATCCGGCCCGCTGCCTTCGTGACACACTCTCTGTCTATTTATCCTCTGTCCAATACAAAAATAAATCCTAAAAATTCTATGTAAAAAATTCAATCTTCCATCCTGTGACACTTCATCCATAGAAACATTAATAATTGAACACAGGCTTCATACACATCACGTGACATCTAGAAAAATACATTTATTTTTGTGCATGGATCAAAATGTATTCTGGGCATGGATGCAAGTTCACATAAATGACAAACGTTTAAGGGTTAAAGGTTAATTGATAAAGGTGGACGGGAAGAGCGGTAGGCTCCCATACAGCTTTTACAGTACAGAGGAACAGTTGAGGAGAACCGAGGGCGATGGAAAACCCAAGCCAAGGTCATATTCAGAAGGTATGAAACCATTTTCAAACAGATTGAGCTATCACCTGGGGGTGTATTCATTACTGCACAACGTAGCAAACTGCTGCAAAACGTTTGGAAATGGAAAAACGTTTACCAAAAAAAAAAAGAGTTTCTATTGGACACATTTAGTTAGATCCTTCCCGTTTGGATCCTGGTGAATACACACCTGAAGTATTCGAGCAGAACTTGTCCTTCATTCCAGGGTGACACTAGGGATCACTGCACTCCACTGCACCTGAACTCCCTCATTGTACGCTTTTCGTCCAAACACTTATGTCAAATGTCATAGGTTCCATGCATGTCAAATGGGTCAGTGGCACAAAGCAGTGAAACAAAGAATAAATAGCACAAAAACCACAAGTCCAAAAACACTGTTACAATTATTATTGGCATGGCTGTTCTCTTGGGAATTGAACTTCTAATGCAGAAGGAAAGAAAACAGAAATGATCTACATTTTGCAATTGGGGCAGTCTCTTCAATTCACTCGAGCAAATCTATGAAACGAGCTTTAGATTGAGAGAAACTCAGCATGAAACTTTACAGAGACTTCCTTTGAAAGGCATAAACAAGGGAAACTACTTTTTCCATTTTTACATGTACTGTACACGAATGAACATTACAAAACACCAATCTTTTTTGGAACAAACATTTTCACCCATGTATACTTCCAATAGCCTGTGATAAAATCAAATAAATCCTTAAGTTATCTAGCTAACATATTAACAATCATATATATCTCTTGAATTTTTTTGGTTAATTTAGCTCAGCTTGAATATGCGTTTCTGATTGTTGATTAATATATACTATGCCAATGTCAAGTGTATATTTCTCAAAAATATGGATTTCAGTAAGCTAGCTGGTTAACTCAATGATCCTGCTTTCTGGAACATCCCCAAAGTGCTACTTAATATACACAGTCATTGTTGATGAAGACCTCAATTGATCACAGATTCACACCACATATGATGAACACATTTGTATTGCTATAAGTTGTGCCATTATAACAGCCACTCTAAATACAGTAACGTATGTGAAAATACTGAAGAGTGGGGTAGTCAGCTGATATAAGTCATAGGTAAAGATGTGTTTGGGATATAAACAGTATACATTAAATGCATGTGAGTGCAAGTGGGAATGTGTGTGTGTATATGTGAGATTGTGTGTGAGACTGTACGTGTGTGTGCTTTTGTGAGTGTATATATGTACACCCCCCCCCCCACACAAACAAACAAACAAACAAACAAACAAACAAACACACACACACACACACACACACACACACACACACACACGACCCCATCCCTCTCATCCTCCAACACAAACAGCCCGCTCAGGTGAAGAAGTCTTTGGAGATGGCCTCCACGAAGTTTGGCGCTGACATGAGGATGCCGATGGTGCAGAGGATGGTGAACACAGAGAACGCCATCAGGCACAGCCGGTCAATCACAGACGCCGCAAACTTCCACTCATTGCACAGCGACTCGTCCTCGTCCTGGCCCCGGAAGCGCTTGGCGATGTAGCGCACCTCTTCCAGGATCTTGGACATGTCGGAGTCCACGGGGCTCGCCACCCCCACCCCGGTGCCGCCTGCCATGCTGCCCAAGTTGGGCAGCCCGGCCCCGGGTAGCAGCACCTCCTCATCCCCTGCCCCCACCAGCCTGGAGCAGATGACGCCAGAGTCGGGGGTGGTGGTGTAGTGCATGCCCTCCATGCCCCGGAAGCCAATGTAGAGCATGTTGCCATTGGTGGGCTGGAGGGTCCCCTGGCTCATACTGAGCTCCACACTGGAGAGGCTATTGCGCGGATGCTTGTTGTGGCAGGCCAGACGCACACGCTCCTCGCCGGGCCGCTTCATACGCAGGAACCAGGCGCACCAGTTCAGGAGCACCACGCGTGTCTTTGTGGGGAAGAGAGAGAGAGAGTGAGAGAAAGTGTGTGTGTGTGTATGCGTGTCAGTGTCCGTGTTTGTGTGTTTATGTACACCAGGGGGAGGAGAGACAAGAATAGAATATCAACACCAGAGGAGAGAAACATGCACAGGAGATAATCACTATGCAAGCATTGTGCATTCGCTCCCAATTCTAACATGGACGTGGACAATTTTAACACGGCTTTTCAGTCCGATTATGTTCTCTTGGTATACTGCAGCTATACATGTTTTCGAGAAAAAAATATCACTTTACAATATTTTTCATATTCTATAGATTTAATTTCCTATCTGCTCCATAAAATACAGATGAAGTCAGAAGTTTACATACATCTTAGCCAAATACATTTAAACTCAGTTTTTCACAATTCCTGACATTTAATCCAAGTAGAATTTCCCTGTCTTAGGTCAGTTAGGATCACCACATTATTTTAAGAACGTGAAATGTCAGAATTATTTATTTCAGCTTTTATTTATTTCATAACATTCCCAGTGGGTCAGAAGCCCACAAATATTCTATAGGTTTGAGGTCAAGGCTTTGTGATGGCCACTCCAATACCTTGACTTTGTTGTCCTTAAGCCATTTTGCCACAACTTTGGAAGTATGCTTGGGGTCATTATCCATTTCGAAGACACATTTGCGACCAAGCTTTAACTTCCTGACTGATGTCTTGAGATGTTGCTTCAATATATCCACAATATATCCACATTTCCGTCCTCATGAAGCCATCTATTTTGTGAAGTGCCCCAGATCCTCCTGCAGCAAAGCACCCCCACAACATGATGCTACCACCCCCGTGCTTCACGGTTTGGATGGTGTTCTTCAGCTTGCAAGCCTCCCCCTTTTTCCTCCAAACATAACGATGGTCATTATGGCCAAACAGTTCTAATTTCTTTTCATCAGACCAGAGGACATTTCTCCAAAAAGTACGATATTTGTCCCCATGTGCAGTTGCAAACCGTAGTCTGGCTTTTTATGGCAGTTTTGGAGCAGTGGCTTCTTCCTTGCTGAGCGGCCTTTCAGGTTGTTTCGATATACGACTCGTTTTACTGTGAATATAGATACTTTTGTACAAGTTTACTCCAGCATCTTCACAAGGTCCTTTGCTGTTGTTCTGGGATTGATTTGCACATCTCGCACCAAAGTATGTTCATCTCTAGGCGACAGAACGAGTCTCCTTCCTGAGCGGTATGACGGCTGCGTGGTCCCATGGTGTTTATAGTTCAGATCACAGAAAACATATGACAACACACTCGGTACATAATAAATTAGTATTCCTGCTCTAGAAAAAGTGTTGGATTAACCTCTGGTAACCTGCCGATATAATGGCTTACATCTTGTTATTAGCATGCATGGACCTTTATCATGTCTAATAAGGCTTATAATTGCATCATCCAAATTTTCCAAAGTTCTGTGCTCTCTCCACTCCCTTCCATCTGCCCTTCAAGCCTGGCCAGCAGTCTCTCCTCCCCTCCCCTCTTTTTCAAATCACATTGGCATTCCTCTCACGCCAATACTAAAACTGCCCACTAACCCTGACTAACACACACACACACACACACACACCTCAGAGCAAGGAGCAGCCGCTGATCCGCTGATGTAGAACCCTTAACCTTCAGGTCCAATTCTACCTTAATGGAATGTCAGCATTTGGAATTCCGAGTGTATCTGGCGTTCCGAGTGAATGCAGATTGCGCGAATGGGCGGACATGGACTCACCCACTTTGGCATTTTGGCTCCATCCGGGTCATGATGGTGGTACTGGAGGACCAGGACGGTGGCGATGACGGACAGGCCCACGATGACCATGGTGGTGGCAAAGTACTGGGCTGGAATACAAATAAATAAATAAATAAATAAATAGAGAGAGAGAGAGCGAAAGAGCGAGAGAGAATAACTCGGAGGAATCATAGGGGATTATATACTATGGCAGGAGACCAAGGGCACATTCAGTTAATATATGCCACAGATCACATGCTTTTATCCAAAGCGACTTCCAGTACAGTGAATGCATACATAGTATGTGTATGTGATCCCTTTGGGAATTGGACCCGCAACCCTGGCATTACTTGTGCCATGCTGTTACCAACTGAGCCACACAGCAGGAGGTTTACTGTCTTGCATACTGATGTATGCCCTGAAAAAGAGCCTCTCAGAAATGAGCATCTGAACCGTGCCTGGTGTTCAGTCAGTCGCAATGTTCAGAATGTTGAAGATGGTAATGTAGCTAATAAAGGATGTCTGCAGAAAATACAACATTTCTATCTCTAATCTCTCTGAACGCTACGGCAAGCTGCAGGGCCGACCTGCCCTACACGCAGACTATGCAACACGGGGTGCAATTTCGAAATTTGGTAGTGCAAATGTTCCTCAAATATGTCAGTCAATGACAGACATAGTATGATAAGGTTAGAGCCAGAGCCAGCCAGGCACATCCATTGCTTTGAGCATTGCTCAATATCAATACATTAATCAAATTATAAAAATAGACAGCAATCTATGCTAACTGCAAACTATACTCCCATGCGGCACTGCAATCAACGCCAAGTCTCTATTCTTTCATTTGCTTGTCAAATGAATCCATTGACCCATTTGCTTGCCAGACTGACTGCCTGCCACTTGAGCACGGAGGTCTCAGATACTAAGTAGTCAGGGTTGGTCTATTCATTAGGGCCCAGCGTAGTAAAATGTTTTGCAACGGATAACAAAAACTATCATTTATTCATGACCAAGTTCAGGTAGTCCCTCGCTGTCTCAGTATGTTTCCCCTCCATTTGGTGCTTGTAAATACACCCCAGGTTTCATGGGTGAGTGATCGCACTTATATCTCGTCAGTCCAACCGATTAATGACCTAGTGTATTCTGTAGCGTCACTGTCTGTGACAAATGAGGTGCCACCGAGTTTTGCTTTAAAGGAGCGTGTGTCACTTGTTCTGTTTCATCAGCTCTTTCTACCTCAGTCATTGAGGGCCGGTTCATCTTACCAATGTGGTGACACAGAGGGGACAGATGGATAGACGAAAGGAATGAATGGATGACTGGGATGAACAGATGGCTGGAGAAACGGACAGACGAGAAAATGGATAGATGGAGTAGGGTGAGGATGAAGGTCTCCCTGAGCACTTACCTATGAGAGGAACAGAGTCGGAGGTGGCCGGCATGATCTCGGCTACCAAGAGCATGAAGACAGTTAGAGAGAGCAGCACAGTGATACCTGGAGAAAGGAAGAAAAAGAGGGAGAGACAGACAGACAGACCATTAGAAGACAGAACCTACTGTACATCACAAGGCATGCTGTTATCATGTTAAGGTATCCTAGTGATTAGCATGTTATCATAGTGATTATCAAATTATCACAGTGGTTATTGTGTTATCAAAGTGATTATCGTGCTATCACAGTGATTATCATGGTATCATAGTGATTATCATGGTATCACCATGCTTATCTGTATTATAGTTATTATCATGTTATATTTTAGAACAATTGATGTTATTTATATTTCAATAGCCTAAAATGAATGAATCAATCAATGCACATGCAAAAACATAGATATTGAAACAAACAATTCAAAAAATCTGCAAAAGAACATGCTGGGAAATAAGATAATGAAGGGCATGGTTTTGGTTCAACTCTGGTTATTAACACCAACACTGGGGTTCTTTTACATCACTGAGAGTTCATTTAACTCCTGAATCAACACTAGAAATGTTACACTGAAATTCAACACCAGTTAACACTGGCCAATTTGCTGTGTTCTATGAAAGGGACACATCTGCAGGCCTCCATACATTTCAATAACCTTTTTGAATTCTTTAGACTGTAGATGCACCATTAACAACCCCCCCCCCCCCCCCCCCCCACACACACACACACTTAGCTCAAAGGTTCTTTATTGGAATAGAGATCTCCAAGGAACCTTAAGAAGAAGAACCATTTAAAACCCTTTTTTTTTTCAGTGTACAGTGGGCTAGGACTCACCAGCAGCACACTTCCCAAAGTTTTCTAATGAACTCTGAGGATCAATAAAGCCAGGCGATCGAAGGATCAAGATGGATAGAGCGCTTTCCTCTCATTAACCACTACTGTATTCTTCGATGCATCCAGTCGATACAATTTTATACAGACACAAATGGAAACACACATGCATGCAGACACACAGGAACACACACACAGCACGCACACACACACTATCTTGTGGAATCACTTGGGAAAATGTTACTTGCAGTTTGACTCCGAGTTTCAAGTCAGTTCAGTGCCAGCAGATATTGATTTCAGACCATAAGTCATCCAGTGAATCAGGAGGTGGGAGGGGGAGACGTGGCTCAAGTAGTTAATTGAAGCATCTTGAAAATGTAGTTTTCTATAATACTGTCTCAATATGCTCAACATTAACTATGAGCATAATAAATTGTTTAGGGATGAGCCATGTGCCAGATCCTATCAAACCATAAGCAATTTTTATGCCACATCTTAGTTTTACATACAGAAAGTATTCACACCCCTCAATTATTTTTTTACAGCCTGAATTTAAAATGGATTAAATTGAGATGTGTTTGTGACCAGCCTACACACCATACCACATTATGTCAAAGTAGAATTAGGTTTGTGTAATTTCTTTCAAATAATTACAAATGAAAAGTTGAAATGTCTCGAGTCAATAAGTATTATTTGTATCTATTTTGTTTAACTAGGCAAGTAAGTTAAGAACAAGTTCTTATTGACAATGACGGCCTACCCCAGCCAAACCCGGGCGATGCTGGGCCAATTGTACGCCGCCCGATGGGACTCCCAATCACGGCCAGATGTGATACAGCCTGGATCCGAACCAGGGACTGTAATGGCGGCTCTTGCACTGAGGTGCAGTGCCTTAGACCCCTACGCCACTTGGGAGCCTAAGGTAAGTTCAGGAGTAAAAATGTGCCTAACAAGTCACGTAATAACTTGCATGCACTCACTGTGTGCAATAATAGTGTTTAACATGATTTTGGAATTACTACCTTATCTCTGTACCCCACACATACAATTATCTGTAAGGTCCCTCAGTCGAGCAGTGAATTTCACACACAGATTCAACCACAAAGACCAGGGAGATTTTCCAATGCCTCGCAAAGAAAGGAACCTACTAGTAGATGGGTAAAAAAAAGCAGACATTGAATATCACTTTGAGCATGGTGAAGATATTAAATACACTTTGGATGGTGTATCAATACACCCAGTCACTAC
The DNA here is from genome assembly GCF_013265735.2 of Oncorhynchus mykiss. NCBI lineage: Eukaryota > Metazoa > Chordata > Actinopteri > Salmoniformes > Salmonidae > Oncorhynchus > Oncorhynchus mykiss. The sequence continues at coordinate 54,968,765 of NC_048566.1, read as the reverse complement.
AAAGATCCAGGTGTCTTTCCTAACTCAGTTGCCGGAGAGGAAAGAAACCGCTCAGGGATTTCACCATGCGTCCAATGATGACTTTAAAGTTACATCATTGAATGGCTGTGATAGGAGAAAACTGAGGATGGATCAACATTGTACTTACTCCACAATAATTGACAGAGCGAAAAGAAGGAAGCCTGTTAATAATAAAACAATTTCTCCAAAACATGCATCCTGTTTTCAACAAGGCACTAAAGTAATACTGCAAAACACTTTTTTGTCCTGAATACAAAGTGTTATGTTTGGGGAAAATCCAATTCAACACATTACGGAGTACCACTCTCCATATTTTCAAGCATAGTGGTGGCTGTATCATGTTATGGGTATGGTTGTAAAATCGTTAATGACTGGGGTGTTTTCAGGATAAAAAAAAAATAGAATAGAGCCAAGTAGAGGCAAAATCCTAGAGGAAAACCTGTTTCAGTATGATTTCCTAGTTACAGTTTTGACTTAAATCTTCTTAAAAATGTATGAAAATGATTGTCTAACGATGATCAACAACCAATTTGACAGAGCTTGAAGAATTGTGAAAAGAATAAATGGGCAAATGTTGCGCAATCCAGGTGTGGAAAGCTCTTAGAGACTTACCTCAGAAAGTCTCACAAATGTAATCGCTGCCAAAGGTGCTTCTACAATGTATCGATTCAGGGGTGTGAATACTTTAAGTAAATTAGATTTCATTTTCAAAAATTAGCAAACATTTCTAATTTCTAACATTTCTATTGTTTGCTCAGCCACGTTTCTTACTCTGAAAACTAGAAGCATCTAAAAGTACCTGTAAATAGAATTTGTCATAAATTGTACAATAACATACTGTAGATGTGGTTTGTTGCATACAACAAGAAAAAAACACACCCAAGTTAAACACCTATATCCTATGCATAGAATTGGAATATTAATCATATTATTATGGTCCTACGTAGTTGAACTCATTCTGGCAGTAGCTGCTTCACACACACACACACACACACACACACACACACACACACGCGGACTCACAAAAACACACAATCATCTCCAGGTCTCTCTGGGCAGGCAAGAGAGGGCATTTCCAGTTCACCTGGTCTGAGGATCCAGCCAAAGCTTAAGCCCAGTCATGCACGCAGACAGGCAGACAGGCAGCCCACAGCCACAGCCCAGCTACAGCCAGAAGCATAGAGGTCTTGGGGGACTGGCCCTTGCAGTGCTGCTCTAACAGATATCACAAATATCTGTCCCCCCTCTGCCATCACTGGGAAGACTGGGCGCTAGTCTGGGCAGTGCCCATAGGCAGTGGCTAAATGTGTTGTGTCTTATGCACTGTAGTTTTTTGGGGGGGTTACAGGCTAGGTACTGTACTGTAACTACCTATAGCATATAGATGAAGCTTAAGCATGTCACAAGCTATCTGTGTGAGGATAACATATGCTCTTTTAACTCAGTTTGGCAGTGTGTGTATGCCTGTGTGTGTGTATTACTGTAGGTAGGGATCTGTGTACTGCCAGTCCACCTAAATTAATCAAAGTGGATGAATGAATTCAGATGCAGCCAAGTCAACTGGCATGAATAATGTATTTAGGCCTACCTTTTCAAAATTGCTTTTTGCTTTTGTTTTGGGTAAACTGCAGACATGCCCATCAGTCAAAATGGCATAGGATGAATTATACAGAGACATCTATATGTAAAAACCTTCACATACATAAACATCTCTACTGTATATAAAGTTTGGTTCTGTAATAAACAGTATATTCATGCAGAGTGAAATCAAATAAATTATGGGTGAAATAAATATTTTTCTTCCGACATGTAGACAGAGTGGGTTGTCCGGTCAGTGAAGGGACGCCGTTTAGTTGCCCTAAAATTCAACAGACGGCCTTTGGGCTGAGTTTCGGTCCTGCTAGCATAGATTGAACGCCAGTCAAGAGTGTGCACTTTACAAACCTACTTCCCTCATACGCACGGACACAAACACACAACGAATATTCAGCGACACCACACATTGGGCACACAAACATTCCGTATGTTACTCACGCATTTGTGATAGAAAGCAACAGAGCAGACCATAACAGTAGGGTACAACTGCTGTCTAAAAACGCCTGTTTCATCACAAGAAGAAAAGCATACCCTTGTGCTCTGCCTCATGGTATTTAGTCATGTACCTTACCAACACCGCTCACACACACACAACCCTTTCACGCACACGCACCCACCCGTACCCTCCCCAGTCTCACCCAGTGAGATCTTCTCTCCAGAGTCCGCGGGCAGCAGGAAAACGAGCAGGGCCAGGGTGGAGATGAGGACACAGGGGATGAGCAGGTTGAGGCCGTAGTAGAGGGTGCGTCTACGCATCACCACCGTGAAGGTCACGTCAGGGTAAGGCTCTTTACAGCAGTCATAGAAACGCTCGTTCCGCCGTCCGGGGACCTCTGCATCACACACACGGACAGAGAATTACAGTATAGGCACACATATGCATCCTTATTGTATACACAGATGTTTACTGTTATACTATCTTATACCATGGCATTGTTGAATACTTGTTTCTGATTGGCTGGAAGGGCATTCTAGAGTGCGCATTATGTCCCTATTACCCACGGTACAATTGAACGGTATAATTTAATAGCTATGAAGTTCATTCTTACATGTTCTATGTTTGAGCTGCTTTGAAAGCAAAAGTCGAGCTGAAAACATTACTGGCTTTGTTGAATTAGATTTTTATAATAGCAAGCTAGGATGAAGGTTTGGTTAGCTAAGGTAGCAAGTCTGTTTGGTTCCCCAAAGGAACTACGTTAGCTGTCTAGCTAGCTAGTAAACTTGCTAGCTACTTCAGTGGATGTTGTCACATTTCTACTGGCAATATATTTATAGCGGCAAATATGTTAAATTATAGCCATGGTATGAACGGTTATAATCAACTCAGGGCTCTATGCTTTCTCTGGAAAATAATGCAACTCCGTGGAAGGTTTATTCCACTCCGCTAGCACATCGTGGAACACACCTTCCACCTCATGCATTATTTTCCAGAGAACGAATAGCCAGCCCCTCGTTGATTATTTCTTACAAATTCACTGCCAGAACACACCAATAACAGGCTTCAACGACTAGCCTCTTGTTATCAAGAAAGTACATCAGGGAGTGAATATTGTGAACAGTCCTCTTACATGCTTCACTACTCTTAGGATATGTAGAACACTGGTTTTGATTGTGTATATGCCCATATAGGAGGGAATCATAGAGCATGTTGATGGTGAAATGGCCAGATTACTTCCTGCGATTTCTATTACGCGGGGCCTCAATGCTCCATTGGTTGTTCTCCTAAGGACACATTCCTCACTCTCTTGCTCCATCATCTTGTTGTTTCTCCATCTCTCCGCTCCATTTCTTCAGGGAGCAATGAACAGGCCTTTGTTAATCATTAGCTCCCAACACGACTCCTCCGTCTATGTAAAATAGAGACAGCCAAGGTCTCCATTTATGGAGGGTGAGGGCGGGCGCAAACATCACCTAATAGAACCATTCCATCAGGGGTGGTAAAGCCTCATGTGTTTTTTGTGTCATTCCGATTCTGAATAGAGCTCTGCATGCGAAAGAAACATCAGGGTAAGGCAGCAGTCAGGGAAACCGAAATGCCAATTGCCCGTCACACTTTGTTGCGCTTGATTTGGCAAATAGTGCCTAGATTCGAAGAGACCCCCCCCCCTCAGGTGCAAGGAGCTCCATGGAAGCGTCTGCCAACCCACCCCTGCAGGGGGTTCACTAAATAACAGCAGGACAGTTTTAATTGCTGTTGAATAAATGTAGGAACATAATAATTGTTATGTAAATCCAGTTCCATTCCTCAACAACCAGATGTCTTTAGAGGCATCTAAGCCATTGGTCTTTTGAATATTAGTTCAGAAGTGGCTGCTAGCTGCTTTCTAGTTTTTATTACAATGAATGTGGATCCTCAGAGCTGCCCCAGTTCGCACACTACGTCCAGCATAGATCTTACATACAGGGAACTATGTGATATTTTAAATAGTAATCATAGAACTAAACCTCATACTTCTTCAAGCATAATCCACACTTACAGTCATTTCTTTATCATCTCTTGACTCTGTGCTTTCTATGGCTCTCTGCCATTCGGGACTGAACTTACCCACAAGGTCCCACTCTCCATTAGCAATGTATCCAGTCACATCCGCCTCTATCATCTGCAGGTCTAAAGACCAGCCCCCGTATGTCCACGAGCCAAACTTGAGGTCACAGCGCTGGACATCGAAGGGAAACCAGCGCACGTCGATGTAGCATGTGCTCTTGAAGATTCCTAAGCAGCAAATTTGCTTAATGGCATAAACTGTTCCCGAAGCAATACATCAATAAATGGTAAACAGAATGGAAGGATGGGATGAAAGAGGGATATTAATAATAATTCCCCCTCATTATAAGGGGGCCAACAACAGAGCCCTGGGGAACTCCAAAACTGTTGATATGAGAGGGGGAGAAGAAGCAAGAGTCAAACCAGCCTGAGCATGATGGATTGGGACAGGGCTCTTTGATTTACATGCCCTGGATCCCCCACAAAACAAAATGGCAGAAAATTGGAATTTGTTCCCAATCTCTAAGCGTCTGCACAGCGTTTCCGCAGCAGCCATTCTGCCTTTGTTGGATTAGTTTTCCCTGCAATAAGGGTCTCTCTGGACATTTGTGAATGGCCTATTTGACTGAATTAGTTAGTCGTTGATAGCAGGTCGGCTGTCATGTTTTGCATAGCCCCCTCTTTCCGTCCATCCAGACCCCAAAGTAATTCATGTCCGCTGTCTATCGTGATGCAGCTGTTTGTGGCTCTATTGATTTCTGTCAGTTACAACTCTGTTTTTTTTTTTTTTTTTTACAACTGTGTTTTTCTCTAATTCCTGCAGTCAGCTGGAGGGAGATACTCAGACAGGGTGCCATTTGCGATCACCTTCCTTACACGTAGGTCCTGCTGGTCCCCTGTTGGTGACATACTGTCGAGGACTTGTATGTCTACATCCCGGAGGTTACATTACTGGGTCAGAGAAGATGGGGTCAAACTAGGTGGTAGGGTAGACATGGGAGACATTGTGACAGCTTATAGACATTACCCCCTGCATCCAATTTCCACATCTCAGTCACTGCCTCGTTCATAACTCTGAGATGAATCAATGCCTGTCGTAATGACATTCATAAAGGTCATAAAGCTGATTTACAGACTGATTTGCAGATAGGGAGCTATTTGACTACACTGCACTCCATATCCCGACGGAGACCATGTGTCAGCCAGCCCCACTCGACACACACCCACAGTGGTTCACATGTCTTCTAATTCGGCATGGCGTTGTGTAGAATCTAGTTAATCAGCTCTGCATGACTTAATCCATTAGGTTTGGGAGGTTCATCATCACAGGCACCACTACCTTTGTTTGTGGGAGCAGAAAAAAACTAAATGAATAGCGGAAGCTTGGAACGAACACAGAGTGATTGCATCATCATTCAGATCCATAACTTTTCATGGCTTCTTTTTATTGGCCCAGAGGGACCTCTCTGACCAAATTGACCTGGCTTATTTCCTGACCTCAATACCATTTTGACACAATTTCCAGGCCCACTGATATACACCAGTGGAGGCTTTTGCAGGGAGAATAAGGAGAATGGACCTCTCCCTGTGATCTACGATAAGTGTTAAGGAGGCTTACCTGGGGGGAGATACTGGCAGTAGCCAGTGGAGTTGACTAGGACGTTGGTGTGGAAGGTGGCGTCAAACCTCTCGTCAGCGCTGAGCATTTGGACACAGATTAGCAGTTAGCGTCCATCAGCGCTTTATTTGCACATAAAATCTAACCTTGTAGCTTTAGTGGGAAAACAAGACCGTAAAGAGCTCAGCAGAGCTGGGGTGTCACTGCCGGCGCAAGGGCTGTGTAAATCATAGTTACTCAGCATAGCGCAAAACAAATAGTATAGACCAGGGATCATCAACTAGACTCAGCCGCGGGCCAATTTTTTCTTGAGAGGATGGTCAGGGGTCCGAAACATAAATACAAATAATTTGTAGACGGCAAATTTGCCGCAAGAAGCCCAAACAGATATAAAATTTGACTAAAACATAATAATTTCAAACCTTGCTTACATGTGTATACGATCCCATACATCTAGAGAGCTATTATGTGTGAGAATACATGGAGCTGATTTGCTGGTGTTTTTTACAGTCTTTTATGTCCAACAATAGAAAACATTGGGGGACAAATAAAATCCCGCCAGTTCTGGAACCCTGGCATAGACTAACACACTGTACACACACACACTGTACACACACACACTAGTGAAGAAGTTGCATTAGAATGTGAATGAGCAGAGTCGAGCATGTGCAGATTAAGCAGGCTCAGCTGCTTCACAGACAAAGAAATGACAACGACAGACACAAACACACACACACACAAACAAATCAAGAGCTGCACAGTGCCCCCCCCACTTTGATAATGTATCAGTCTGTGCTTCTCTCCAACATAAATCCATGTTACTCCAGCTAGCTGTAGCACTGCAAGATACAGTCACAGCAGTGCAGATGAAAGTATCTCTTCATAAAAAAGATAAGCATCTGACTCAGACAGCAACCATTCATCTTTCCTATTTACTTATACGTTTCTCTCAAATAAACGTGTCACCTGTATCTGATCAGCAAAATATACGTTTGATGGTCTACGCAGGAAAAACAATTCAGTAGAACACTGTGTGCTAATTAAAAAGTTCCTCTACAACGTCTCCACATTCTTCAGGGCCTCAATGTTCTCTGCCTCTGATATCGCCCCCGCTCGTTACACTACTGACATCAACACATTGGACAAGTTATTGGAGCTTATCTTTGATCGGGCCTCCTCTAAATGCAAATGGAGCTCTGTTCCGTTCCTGATGCTCTTCATAACAATTGCTCAGTATAAGGAAGCATATCCAGACTAGCCTCGGCTGCTAGCGTAGGCACTCTCGTCACATTGATGTTTTTAACAAAGAAATATAAATCATGACAGGCAAATAAGCAAGTTGTACTCTTTTTTTGATGTACTTAACATATTATGGCTCTGATATAAGATGCAACACATTCAGTTCGCTGAATAGCAATTGTGTTGAATGAATGGCATTGAATGAAGACAAACAACACCACACACACACACAAGTGCATCAAATGGACGATGGTTCACCTTCTCTTAAATCCAAATTCTAACAGTAAATGTTACTGGCTAGCTAGCCGACACACTGAATTAATCCCACAATACAGGACCATGATGTATGAGTAGTGTTTACGTACCTGTTGTAGAGGAGAATGTCAGGCCTCCATATCTGGGTGTCAGGGAACCTGACATTGGTAACTCCAGGGTAGTCTGTGGTGTTCCACTGCAGGTAGTAGTCAGTCCAGTACTAGGAGACCACACAGATACAGACTAATGTGTTATAATCAAGTGTGTTATTTACCCATTGTAGAGATTAGACACTTACAAGTGTTGTGAGACATGGTTCAGGTTAACTACATAATAATTTGCACCAGGTGCAATAGGGTTCAATTAAACAATAAGGCCAGAAGCGGAGTGCCTGGATACAGCCCTTAGCCGTGGTATATTGGCCATTTCCCCCCAAAAAACAATGTGCCTTATTATTATTATTATTATTAACTGGTTACCAACATAAATAGAACAATAAACAAGTATTTTTGCATCATACCCGTGGTTGTCTGATATACACACGGATGAAATGATGTCTTCACCCTGTGTTATTCCTTCTTATGACTTTAATTTGGCATTTTTGTTTTACATTCTTTGGTCAATTTCTTCTGGGAAAAAAACTGTTTAACTGTGAACTTGGTACAAATGCTCAGTATATCTGGACCTAATTATCTGCCCACGGGGTAACTGTATAAGGTTACCTAGCTAATGAACAGAGAGAGGCATACAGAAAAGTACAAATTCCCAATGACTGTGAAACATCCGTGTTAAATATCTATGCACTCTGAACGGCTGGTCAGGCACGGAGAGGTATATTATTAGAATTGAGCGGTCTGCCCAGACCTCGTATTTCTACCGAATGACCTCACACAGAAGACGAGCCTATAACTCTGGCCTCTTCCTCCCCAAATGGAGTACATTTTTTGAGCAGCACACCACAACCCCACTCTGGCGAGCCTCTCTCAGTTTCGTTGGAGGCTCACTGACTCGCTCTCCCTTTCTCTAGTCATTATCTCTAATTAAATAATTACCTTCTGACAATGGACTCATCCTCATAAATATTCCCTGGCAAAGGACAGGTACGCTTAAATTTACTTTCGATGAGAGGAGTCCAAATTGGACGACATAAGTGGATCATTTAAATGGACTTATCTTGTGGCAGAAGGTATTGTTTCATCACAGTGGCTAACCAGCTTTAGGAGAGTTATGTATGGGGAGAGGAATCCCCAAAAAATCAAAGTGAATACCTCTGAGTAATCTCTGTTCACTGCTGGGGATGGGAATTCACGCTGTAGATCATATTTTTCTCTTGTGGGCTATTTATGCAAGTTCAATCATTCCCTCTGCCGGCATGAAACCTTTAAAGAGCCGCGGGTAACGGATGTTGACATTTGAAAAATACCCACAGCTCGGGGCATAGAGACATCTCTCCCCTCAAAATACAGACTTCCAGCACCAGAGCCTGGGCGGGATCGCTTTCCAAAACATTGAGAGAGGGAGCAAGGAAATTCATTGAGCCCTTAAAATCAAATTAAGCTAAAAGACTACTTTGCACTGGAGGCAATTTAACAAACAAAATGTGCTGGAGAAAAGGTATGGCTGAGCCTGAGGGGATGAAACAACCTTTCTCACTGGATGAAGAGTGTGAGACGTTAGGAAGGGATTAGTTGCTTCTCTAAATTTTAAACACAACTTTCGTTAAGAGACCGTGAGAATTCTGGGAATTCACAATACTGATAAGAAAGCTCATTAAATTTGAGCAGCTGTATGAAATGGGTTTAAGAAAATAAAACTTGTTTACATACAGTATTTGTATTCATGTCTGTTTTGTCATTATGCATATACTTAAAAACCAATACTATTATTATAAAAGTAGCTTCTAACTGATAATAATCTGCTACAATGTCCTTTATGTGAACTGGAAAAAGCACAAGTCTTCCACCCCATCACTGCCAAAGGTGCAAAAGGAACCAGGCTTTTGAGAGTGTTCTGCCATGTCAATGCCTGTCTGTTAACAACATACAATTGTATTGTTATTCTTTGTTTAGAATGAAAAGCGCACGTTAGTATAAAAAAAGAAGCACCCATCATTCGGTCTGAGCTTTAGCAATGACACAGGCTTTTTCCAAAGGGGACTTGAGTTCACAAAATGGCCGAGTGGAGTAGTGTACCACATAATAATGTGTGCGTGACACCATTCAGTAAAAAAAAAAAAAACTCAAGGAAGGTTATAGATGACTTCCTTCAAAAAAGTATTCAAACTGGCACCATATTGACAAGACAAGCCTGACAGAGCCTTTCAACTCCACATGGAGTGCCTAAAAGGGAAATGCAGTATTAGTAGAAGCAGAGCGAGCATCGCGCGTCCTTTTTCGCTGTTGAGGGAGTTAAAAAAATATATATTTTTTGTTCTACAGCTATTTATCTAGGTCAAATACTAGGGTTTGGAAGAAGCCAATTCATTTATATACTTTGGGAGCCAAGTTGAAAAAAAAACCAGACTAAATAATTTGGCTAAAGGCTTACACTTATCATGAACATTTGATTCACGATTTTCTTCTGAGTCCATCTAGGCACTGTCCCTTTGGCACTCGCCAGCCCATCTGCAATGGTCTGTGAGAGCACGGTTTAATTTTCTTAATGTAGTGGCACTCCCCAGTGAGGGTTGGAAATGGAGCTGAGGGCCAGTTTGTCACGGGTGAGGGGGATAGGATGGGGAGGGGTGTCGGGGGAAGTTTTTGGGATAAAGGGCAGAGCTGACAGACACATCCATCAAGCTTGTTAGGTGTAGTAGATCCTCAAAGGACGTTCTTGAGCATGACCCTTAAAATTCTGCACATTTACTGTTGCTTGGTAATTGAGGAGCATTAGTAGAGTTCATTGATATACAGGGGGGCCTAACTGTCAAGACTCGATAAAGGAGGACTGATGATCACAAAAGACACTCTGCCCGGGAGAAAGAAAGGGGGTGATGGGAGGACAAGTGTCTTGATATGAACCTCTGTCTGTTTTGACGCATATCTTCACATGCCACATACTCTTAGACTCGAGGTTCGAATGATGAAAGAACTCACCAGCTGTAACCAGATGTTGGTCGTCAGGACCTGGTTCTTCTCATCCTGTAAACATGCAAACACAATCAACGTCTGTCACCAACCAATGCTAGAAAATATTCTAATTTGTCGCTCCACCTGCCACACTTAATAAAAGTCTTGCTGGAACAGGACTTTTCGCTAGCTTGTAATTCGTCTTAGATATGGCCACTTGCCGATAAAGGGCAAATGACTATGAATAACGTCACTTTGATAAATGCCCTGCATTTTAAATCCTCTCACCAGCAGGTAGCAAAACATGGAGTTATCGCATCTGCGTAACAACACCACCAAGCGTTTCTATTAAAAGACACACGCTGCTCCAAAGCAATGGTTGAGGTGAAAAGACCTGAGGTAAATGTTGTTTAAAAGTGGGAAGGTTATTGGTCTGTGGGTGCTGGGCGATGGGTAATGTGGCATACTTAAACGTTTACCAGTGGATGCATATCATTTTTTCCCCCTGTTTATGGGCAAACGCTGCAGCCGCCGCAGACCCCAGCTGTTGGCATTGGAGTTCCAGGAAGGCTCAACTGTGTGGCTCCATAAATGGTCACTGGCCAATTACAGTAGCTGCAAACGTGAACCTCATGCTCACGGACTCACAGACTAATTTGATGACTTGTTTTTTTTGAACTTTTTCAAAGTATAGTTGTTTTTTACTTACGTTTTTTTTTCTCCCCCTCACAATATATTATATGTAATGATCTTAAATCATCCTTGTAATATTGTATAATCATGGACGCAATGTGCTCTGTACCCTAAAATGTGATTAGCTAGCAGTAGAATGGGAGCAGGCACGTGTAGTGAATTGTGACTAATGTTTCCCAATCCAGCAGGGCTCCCACTGCACGAAATAGGGTCTCATTTAATCCCAATGCAGCACACAGCTGGGGTCCCCCCCAAAAAACACAATCTCCACCAACAACAGAGTAGAAATGGTGAAACAAAGAATGAAACAAAGAATGACAATGAAATATTCAGTGTAGCTATTTACTAGGGATAGGCAACTATTCTCGAGGGCCCCTGTTACAAAGATTAATGTAATAGCCGGTGTTAATAAATTAACCGTTGTTACAGCCCCTGTGTGCAGACTTTTGTTCCAGCCCAGCACAAACACACCTTTCAACTAATTGTGGTATTTGAAGAAGTTTATCATTTAAAACTGTGTATTAGAGATGGGTGGGAACAAAAGCCTGCACACACTGTGGCCTTTACAAGACTTACAGTGCTATTAGGAAAGAAGCAGCAAGAGTAGTATCGTAGAGAACAGTACGCATGAAAAGTTGAAATAAGATTGTTAAAAATCACTCACTAATGTCACATTTGTCAAAATGCTCTGCCTGGGAAACACGCTCCCTTCCAATTCCGTCTCTGATATTATGGTAAGTGATAATTTCAGCACATTCACCATTCTCTGCCTGTGCTTTCCTCCCATCTCGATTATAGATCTACAGTACGCACAGACAGTTCCATAGAACCAGTATGATATACACTCCACCCAGGGAGGCTGTTTCTGACACAACAGTAGGATTTTGGCCAAAACAGTATGCTCATGATCGGGTGGATTCAAATCCCTCAACTACTGCTACTTTGCCACAAATCCTCACTTTCCTCTTTTTAAAAAAAAAATCTCCTCAATAACAAATACGTATATACTTTGAAAAACAGTGGTATTCTGTGGAGCCAGGGAACGTCGGGGTTGTCAGATGCTGGGTGTAATGGTGGAGAGATGAGGGCCACCGTATGTTGTTTCAGCTCCCCTGCTGGCAGTGCCCTGGCAGGGGGGAGTGCATCAGACACACAGGGGGGAAAAAGGTCTGCTGCCTCTCTCAGCAGCACTGTGGGTGAGCTGAGCACCGACCGGGAAACACAGCCGCACAGGGAGCCTTGTTAATGTGGCTCACACATCCTATCACAGGGAGAGTGTGTATGTGTGTGTGTGTGTGTGTTTGATATCATCTCTAGTCCTTCAGAGGGGAGATCTGATATATCCATCACTATGTGTTACGGTGATGCTGTCAGTGTTTCTTTCATTGCGTGCTTACAGCGTGTGTGTGTGTGGGTTGATAGATGGCTCATCAGACTCACCACATCCATGATCTGCATGAGGCTGAAGCTGAAGTGTACGGTGAGCGAGTGGGAGTCATTGAACACGGGACGCTCCAGAGGGTTGTAGTTTCGCATCAGGTCCTTGTACAGTCTGCGCTGGTGCTCTCCCTGTAGAGACACTAGGGGCCATTCATGCCCGCACACACACACACGTCAAAGACACTGACATCCCACATCACCCACAGGTTGCAACCCTTACATTTTTTTGCGTTTTGTATGTTACGGTCTGGAAAAATAAATGAAAGCTCAACCAAATGTAAATCAAAACTAGACATTGAACTGTATGTAGTCTGTGCCCAGTGGGACAGAGATCTGATACATTTCCAACTCCGAAGAACTTTAATAAACAGTATAACAGAAAGCATTTATTTTTGTAGTGCCAATTTTTGACACATTCAGTAAAGTCAAGGCTTTAAGATACAGCATACATTTTTGAATTTGATACTGGTGTGCAATTTCATACAAAGTTATACAACTATAAAAAAGGCAAACAAAATAATCTCTATTGTCTGTTTTTGAACCCCATCCGGTCTCATCTGCTTCACGTATCTGGAGACACATCAGTCTGTCTCTATCAGCTCAAACGGCAACTATCACCTCAAACGGCAAGGTAGGGCAGTCCGGAAAAACAACCTGGTGTCAGAGCACTTCGTATTATTCTGTACGTAAATTTTGACATTCCATTTAGTATGATATGTTATGGTTCGTATGGTATGTAATCATTTGTGGATGTCCATCGTACATTGTGTATATGTTTCGAATTTGCAAAATGTACAATGTGTTAGGAATTTGCAAAACTTACAATATGTTATGAATTTATAAAACATATGATATGTTAAAAATTCCAATTTGTTGTGGCTAACATTAGCTAGGTGGCTAACGTTGATGTTAGCTAGGCTAAGGTGAGGAATTAGGTTAAAGGGTTAAGGTTAGGGGAAGGGTTATCTAAAAGGGTTTGGGGAAGGGTTAGCTAACATGCTAAGTAGTTGCAAAGTAGCACGTTATGAAAAGCAGCTAATTATCTAAAGTTGTCTGTGATGAGATTCCAACACACGTTATACGCCCACCTATCCACCACTCCTTGCCTTAAGTAAAATTCTGTCTTGTGTAACCATATCAAATATAACATATCACAAATCTTGGCTTTACTGTACTGTTACATCTAGTCTATGAGATCAGGTTGGGGAAAAAAATACCAAAATAGTCAGAATACATCCTCATCATTTACCTTTGAAACTGTGTTTTCCACTTCATTGCTGATCAGAAGATCTGCACCCTTCAGTTTCCACTTGTTTGCTCTAAGAGGCGTAAATTGTACCTGCTGATGCACTACATTACCAAAAGTATGTGGACACCTGCTCGTCAAACATCTCTTTCCAAAATCATGGGCATGAATATGGAATTGGTCCCCCCTTTGCTGCCATAACAGACTCCACTCTTCTGGGAATGCTTTACACTAGATGTTGGAACATTGTTGCGGGGAGTTGCTTCCATTCAGCCACAAGAACATTAGTGAGGTCAGGCACTGATTTTGCGTGATTAGGCCTGGCTCGCAGTTGGCGTTCCAATTCATCCCAAAGGTGTTCAATGGGGTTGAGGACAGGGCTCTTTGCAGACCAGTCAAATTCTTCCACACCGATCTCAACAAACCATTTCTATATGGGATCTTACTTTGTGCACAGGGGCATTGTCATGCTGAAACAGGATAGGGCCTTTCCCAAACTGTTGCCACAAAGTTGGAAGCACAGAATAGTCTAGAATGTCATTGTATGCTGTAGTGTTAAGATTCGGGCTAGATCCAGATTTCCCTGGATCTAGCCCGAACCATTAAAAATACCAGACCATTATTCTTCATGGTGATCTAAGGTTTGTGTGCGGCTGCTCGACCATAGAAATCCATTTCATGAAGCTCTCTGTTCTGTGAGCTTGTGTGGCCTACCACTTTGCGGCAGAGCCGCTGTTGCTCGTAGACGTTTGCACCTCACAATAACAGCGCTTACAGTTACGCAGGGCAGCTCTAGCAGGGCAGAAATTAGAAAAAATTACTTGTTGGAAAGCTGGCATCCTATGACCACGCCACATTGAAAGTCACTGAGCTCTTCAGTAAGGCCATTCTACTGCCAATGTTTGTCTATAGAGATTGCATGACTGTATGCTCGATTGTATACACCTGTCAACAACAGATGTGGCTGAAATAGAAGAATTTTAAGAGTTGTCCACGTACTTTTGTGTATATAGTGTATAGTATGAAGTTGGAATAATACTGTGACTTTGTGAAAATTATGTCAATGCCGTGTTAGTGTAAGAGCTGTTTGAAAATACTGTTTTGGTAGGATGGAGTCTTGGCTTGCCTAGTGACATCATCAGGCGGTAAATTGGTTAACAGACCAATAAGAAAGAGAGTTCCAAACCTTCTCTGCCAATAATGGATAGTTTTCAGTTTTCCCCCTCCCCACTCAGACCACCCCCAGACTCCAGTCCTAGCCCAATTCTTGCTTAGAAGCAATTTTTTACCATTTTGATTGAAAACAATCATAGAACGGTACTTCTTTGTTACGTAGAAATGGGATCAAAACAGCTACATTGGACCTTTAAAAGCATTTTTGTGGTAGAAGTTTACATTTAATTAAAAAAAAAAAACTTTTTTACTCAAGTGTCATTTTCCCTGTTTACAAATACATTAATTCATTCAAGCTTTCCTAAGATCCTGTTTCTGGTTGTTGTGGTCCTTCAAAAACTGCAGTCCGTGTTGAAACAAGAAAAAAAAAATGGTTCTGCAATAATTTTTTTTTGCTTTCTGAATTGGAAGACTTGCTGTTGTGGTGAAAGGGAGGAACTCATAAGGAATTAGAACATTTTAGGGTATTATGTGGGGAGAGAAATATGATGGTGCACCGAGTGATGACAGCTCTTTAAAATATGATTTTGTGGTAGTTGAAGAACTATGTAGAACAATAGGTTTGTATGTAAACCTACTTAGTAGTTCTATCCAAGAAATAAAATATTTAGGCTAACCGTGATCACCATTTCAGCTTGAATAGAGGTGAAGTAGAGGAAGAAGTCATACCCTCTAAGTTTCTGTCTAACCTGTTGGGAAACTGGTCAGAAGTTTGAAAGAAAAGAAAAGTAGAAAGGCATAATACTTTAGCGCAAGCCCTACCCATGTCAGCATCATTCAGGCCCTACTCTACCCGGGCCGGATTGCTCAACATGAAATTTTAAATACAGCAATACAGCAACTTTCTCCATTAGTAGCGGATTCTCTCTCGTCTGTCCGTCTCTCCCTACACTGCCCCATGCACTCCTCTGCGTGTGTGAGTATCCTTGGCAACATTCCGTTTGGGCTGTTCAATGAAGAGACATGACAGAGCGGTTAGCTGACGCTAGCTAGCTACTTTTTCGGCACTCTGAGAAACAGCTGTAACTTTTGATTGGTAGAAGATTATTCTATTCTGATTCCAAATGTATAAAGCTGAGAAGTAGACGAAGGTGTCTAAAACGACGTTTGTGTCTAAAGTGATGGGAAAGTGGTCGAAATGTCAGTTATTTGTAAAAAAAAAAAAAAAATGAAAATAATTTGTTAATGCGGTTACTAATATTGTTAAGATTGGTAGAATATATTTTAATATCGATTTCAGATCGATAGTAAACTTTTTGTGTAAATTGTTGGAAAAGTGGCCAAAGTAGATGATTTGTGTCAAAGGTTACATTGTTTACAGTGAATAGAACAGAATGTTGGGAATCATGACGTCACAGTGGACCCTTAAGAATGTTGCTGGAAATCCCATGAAAGTCGTAGGACAAAAAAGCTTAATAAAAAAAGAGATCCAAAAAAGTTGTATGCAAGCAACTCAAATCAGACCAGTTTGCACTTTTTAAAGTTTGAACGGAGTTTTTAGCTTAAACAGTATAAGAGGAGTAGTGTGTTAAATAATAATAGTAGTAATAATAAGTATGTAACTTATGTCTAAGATTTAAGTGGGGACTCTTGCTACAAGGCGCACTGTTTCATGTACAACGTGTACACAGGTGAGGGACCGTGTCCTTGATGCTGTTAATGGCCGAATTATGGCTGGCCCGCCACGAAGATAAATCTATGTCGATGTAGGCTAAAACAATGTCAGAAGAAGCTACACTTCTAAGTTTCTCATATAACCGAATCAAGGCTAGCCCTCTCTGTAATTGACAAAGCCCTCTCTGTAATTGACAATGAACATCTAACCCACGGTTTCAAAATCTCACTATAATAACATTATGATGACACATGCACAACGTTACCTACCGTGAAACAAGCAGACGATGGTAAGTAAATAAAGGGTAAAAATCCGAGCCTCCATTGCATGACAGACCAAATGTGCGTCCTATGATAGCCTAGACTATGTGACAGTTCCGAGATCACTGTTATACAGTCACCGGTAATTAAAAAACGCCAAAAAGTCACCGGGCATCCCAGACAACGCCTGTCAAACGGTTGAAAATAGTTGATAACGAGGCTTCACATGCGAAGATACGGATTTGTACTTGTGCTCCGGGGGGGTTGGTCGGGTGCTCTTCCTTGAAGCCCTCCAAAATGAAAATGCGAATCGCGACACTAAACTCACATGGCTGTGACAGAACTAGTCATGCTGTCCTTGCAGAGGCAAATCATCGAATAACCGCACTGGCAGCTAATATTTCGAGGAGGCATACAGTAGGAGAGTGTGACAATCATTCACTGGGAATTATTAACATAATGTCTATTGAATATGATTATGACTAGATTACATATGTTTATGCAAAAACGCACAAACACTGCATCACCTGTAGATTTAGCTAATAATATGGCAAAAAATTATGGCGAGAGAAAAATAAATATTAGGACGGATGAATTAACCCACAAGCCTCAAATGTATCCTTTATGAAGTGAAAGAAGCCACTGTACTGGGCTGTTAATTAAAATGACTACCTGTAAAAAGACGATGCGTTTCCATAAAGGAAACAATTACATTTAAAGTGTGAGGCACCATCTGACTAATAATACTTTATTATCTCTATTCCATACTTTAAAACTGAGGTAGAAGTACAGAATGCTCATTTTGTATCTAATCAGAACCATGGACAGCTCTTAAAGTCTCCCCCAGAGATCAGCTTGTAGAACCTTTCTCTCACAGAGAAGATTCTAGAACCTTTGAAGATAGGCCTGGTTCAATCTTCTCTGTACCAGAGGGACCATTTTCCAGATAATCAAACCAAGTGTGTTTGATAATTGGAAGTAGGGGGTATCCAGTTTGTTAGTCTACCCAGCAGCCTCCCGCTGGTTGCAAACACAGTTTCATCCTAAAAACTGAAAATTAAAACATGCTTTGAAACACTAGATCACTCTAAACTATAATACATTGTTTGCATTACTTTACATCTATTAACTGTGTTACAGCAGCATTATGAAAGTATGTTTTCATACAGGTACATGTCTCAAATGATCTTATGACTGTGGTAGCTACTCTAAAATCAAACAATTAGATGGGGAACAGGTGAAATACTCTCTATTTCTGAGATAGTGGTAGCTCCAGAAGTGTTATACACTAATCCAGTATCCAGTAACAAAAAAAAAACATCTGGATAGTTACAATCCAAATATAAATACCTTATTTATGTGCAGTTATATACTTAATATACTAAAGGTGCAAATAGATTGGTCAATGTGACTGATTTATAATTCATTAATTTACTGTCATTATTTGTATTCTAGTGAGAATGAGAAATGTGTAGTATGAAAATTTGTGAGACAGAGTCAAGCTGATGTTGTATCTACAGCCTTGCTATTGGTTTTGTTGAGTTAATGCACTCAAACACATTGATAGGAACTGCAGAAAAAAATACAACATAGCTTTGGGGTATTCAAGCAATGTGTGTGATGAAAAAAGACATATGCATGGGGTTAGTGGACATGTGGGTTAATTGATCTTGAGCAGCCAAGATGATCTATAGCGTACTTAATGCATGTTTGCGGTGGTCTCACTTCTATTGCAGGGAAAGAGCCAAGAGCCTTCTGAAACACAAAGAGAAAACACAATATCTTGCCACAATGCAAGGCTCTTCAACAAATCTGCATAGGAAAGTTTAACTTCAGGCTTCAGCAATGGCATGCACTGCCACTGACATGTCAAAATGTTACTAAGTAACAGATTAAAAGGTTGGAATAAATGGGTGCTGTTGTTGACAACCATATTAATACAAGTGGGATGAATAACGTGGGATCCTTGGGAATGTAAAATGGCTAGGTAAGGGCTATGGTAAGGTTAGGGTTTAGGGTAGGGACGTCTCAATGATCCCATATAGCATGAACCATAACGTAATCATTGTCAAATAATGGGATCATCTTCTCAATGACTAATCATCACCTCAACGTCGTTAACTCACAACGCCAAAAAATAAGCTCTTCATAGAGCGACAGATCAACACAGAACAAAATGCTCCTTTTATCTCTTCTCCATCTCGGGCAGGCTCAAGTTCACGTTTGATTCCCACCAGTCTTCCGTTCAACACATCATCAGGGGAATTTCTATAAATGTAGAGGTTCTGCAAACGTACACACATCTATACATACATACTTTGACGACTCAGCACACTGAATTACGCAGTAAGCATTGATGTAATGAGAAAATGAATTCATGAGAAAAACTTAAGTCTGAAATCGGAGCCTATTATCAATAAACCCACAGAATGCAAAGTCATTCATTATTAAAGGAGTAACAAAAATGTATTTTCAAATGTGAATACTGATAGCAGCTAACCTATCAGTGCATGTGGCCTAGGGTGGTCTAGCAGTCTAGGCCGCTGCCTCCAGCTCACAGACAACGCTGCAGTATGGGTTCAAATCCTCCCCACTGCTAGTTCAGCACACTCTCTCCTCCATCTTTAATCCTATCCAATAAACAAAAAATATGCTAAGGTAAAAAATCTAGGAGCAACAATGGCTCAGCCGCGAAGTGCTAGGCAACAGAAGCTCGGGACCGCCAAGTGCTGGAGCGCATAAAAATTGTCTGTCCTCGGTTACAACACTCACTACCTGCCTCCGGTAGCATCGTCAGCACAAGAACACACACAAGCCTAAAATCAACATGCACAATGCCAAGCATCGGCTGGAGCGGTGCAAAGCTCGCGCACAATTGGACTGATGAATCTGGAGTGATGAATCGCGCTTCACCATCTGGCAGTCCGACAGAGGAACTATAAAGTTTGTTGGAGGAGGAATAATGGTCTGGGGATGTTTTTCATAGTTCGGGCTAGGCCCCTTAGTTCCATTGAAATCTTAACGCTATAGCATACAATTACATTGTAGACGATTCTGCGCTTCCAACTTTGTGGCAACAGTTTGGGGAAGGCCCTTTCCTGTTTCATTATGACAATGCCCTCGTGCACAAAGTGAGGTCCATACAGAAATGGTTTGTCGAGATTGGTGTGGAAGAACATGACTGGCCTGAACAGAGCCCTGACCTCAATCCCATTGAACACCTTTGGGATGAACTGGAACGACGACTGCGACTGCCAGGCCTAAATCACTCAACATCAGTGTATGACCTCACTAATGCGCTTGTGGCTGAATGGAAGCAGGTCCTCGCAGCAATGTTCCAGCATCTAGTGGAAAGCATTCCCAGAAGAGTGCAGGCTGTTAGAGCAGCAAAGGCGGGACCAACTCCATATTAATGCCCATGATTATGGAAAGAGATGTCTGACAAGCAAGTGTCCACATACTTTTGATCATGTAGTGTATGACTTATAAGCACCATAGAGTGGCATCTAGTGAGTATGGCCAGTACTGCAACATCCATCCCCTCTCCTGGTGAATCCTGTAATTATTAATCAAACCAGACAAGGTCATTATCCAACCTTGCAGGAGTTGTTGCTGGCGGCCCATTGATTCTAGTAGTTCATCAAAGCCATGCTATCGCAGTGTCTGGAGAGGACACAGCATGTTTATTCATGAGGGGTCTTCCCCTCAGGGACCCAGACCTCAAACACTCCAAACAAGGAGGGGAATTAACCCTGTATCACTGGCGGAGATTAGGGCTTCATCCCAAGTAGTACCCTGTGGGCCCTGGTCAAGAGTCATGCACTGTATAGGGAATAGGGTGTCATTTGGGACGCACTCTGGAAAATCCTCTGTGGACGTTGCCGAACACAGTTTGATGACTAACATTCACTGAGCGTACAAAATATTAGGAACACCTGCTCTTTCCATGACATAGAGTGACCAGGTGAATGCTATGCCCCCTTATTGATGTCAATTGTTAAATCAACTTCAATAAGTGTAGATAAAAGGGAGGAGACAGGTTAAAGAAGGATTTTTAAGCATTTAGACATGTATTGTGTATGTGTGCCATTCAGAGGGTGAAAGGGAAAAATAAAACACTTAAATGCCTTTGAACAACGTATGGTAGTAGGTGCCAGGCGCACCGGTTTGTGTCAAGAACTGCAACACTGCTGGGTTTTACAGGCTCAACAGTTTTCCATGTGTATTAGGAATAGTCCACCAGCCAAAGGACATCCAGCCAACTTGACAACTGTGGGAAGCATTGGAGCCAACCATGGCCCAGCATCCCTGCGGAAGGCTTTCAAGTCCAGGCCCCGACGAATTGAGGCTGAGGCTGCAACTGAATATTAGGACGGTGTTCTTAATGTTTTATAGACTCAGTGTACATCCCAGATATATCGTGATATGCTTTATTGCTTTGTAAGGGCACCAAAGAGAGTCAGAGGGAATCATGGTCATTGAAACTGACAATCTGCATTTCAGTGCGTTCTTCCCAAGTCTACGATTTGTGTACGAAAGGCTGTGAAGAAATAGTAGTTCATCATATTAGAGCTGTAGCTCTGGCTACTAGTGAAGTGGAGCAGAGCATTCTGGGTGATCTCCAGCTCAGAGTCAGCGAAAAAACGAAGCTACGGGTGTGTTCGTAAATTGCCTCCAGTGTCTCAGTGTGCACTCTGGGCCATTCGTGAATTCAGAGCTGTTCACTCTCGGAGCGTTCAGAGATCACGCTGGATGCTCTGGCCAAGGAGTAGGGCTGATCCGAGCATTCTGACCTCTCAACCGCATTCAAGCAACTAAGCTAACTGGCTAAAGTTGGCTAGTTTGCTAGCTATTTCCAGAAATAAATGAGAGAACACCTCACTCGTACCATTTCAAGTTCATGCAGTTGAGGCATTGCACTGAAGATGGCAGTGCTTTGCTTTATAGTACATGTGCAGTGGCACGCTTTTGGTCTCTAATTATTGCAGGCACGGTCATGTTGTATACCGCTGCATAGTCTTGAATAGCATCAAGATGTTATGGCCATGTTGTTACATTCTTATTGTTTAGTATAGTGAATTGGAGATTGTCTTCAGTTTATATCTATGATTCACTATTGTGTCTTTATTTATCCCTTGTATTTTCAGGCCACACACAACCAAGTTGGTTAACGCTCAAGCTGTCAATCAAGCCATCAAGCCTACACTGTGCTGTGCTTTGCCCTATACTATGTGAATCGTCATCTTTATTAAACCCACCACAACTGTAATCCACTTTACTGTCATCTGTGCCCCGATCAGCACCTGGGAGTGAACACATTAAGCAATACCAAACCAAAGAATATACAGTGCCTTGCGAAAGTATTCGGCCCCCTTGAACTTTGTGACCTTTTGCCACATTTCAGGCTTCAAACATAAAGATATAAAACTGTATTTTTTTGTGAAGAATCAACAACAAGTGGGACACAATCATGAAGTGGAACGACATTTATTGGATATTTCAAACTTTTTTAACAAATCAAAAACTGAAAAATTGGGCGTGCAAAATTATTCAGCCTCCTTAAGTTAATACTTTGTAGCGCCACCTTTTGCTGCGATTACAGCTGTAAGTCGCTGGGGGTATGTCTCTATCAGTTTTGCACATCGAGAGACTGACATTTTTTCCCATTCCTCCTTGCAAAACAGCTCGAGCTCAGTGAGGTTGGATGGAGAGCATTTGTGAACAGCAGTTTTCAGTTCTTTCCACAGATTCTCGATTGGATTCAGGTCTGGACTTTGACTTGGCCATTCTAACACCTGGATATGTTTATTTTTGAACCATTCCATTGTAGATTTTGCTTTATCTTTTGGATCATTGTCTTTTTGGAAGACAAATCTCCGTCCCAGTCTCAGGTCTTTTGCAGACTCCATCAGGTTTTCTTCCAGAATGGTCCTGTATTTGGCTCCATCCATCTTCCCATCAATTTTAACCATCTTCCCTGTCCCTGCTGAAGAAAAGCAGGCCCAAACCATGATGCTGCCACCACCATGTTTGACAGTGGGGATGGTGTGTTCAGCTGTGTTGCTTTTACGCCAAACATAACGTTTTGCATTGTTGCCAAAAAGTTCAATTTTGGTTTCATCTGACCAGAGCACCTTCTTCCACATGTTTGGTGTGTCTCCCAGGTGGCTTGTGGCAAACTTTAAACAACACTTTTTATGGATATCTTTAAGAAATGGCTTTCTTCTTGCCACTCTTCCATAAAGGCCAGATTTGTGCAATATACGACTGATTGTTGTCCTATGGACAGAGTCTCCCACCTCAGCTGTAGATCTCTGCAGTTCATCCAGAGTGATCATGGGCTTCTTGGCTGCATCTCTGATCAGTCTTCTCCTTGTATGAGCTGAAAGTTTAGAGGGACGGCCAGGTCTTGGTAGATTTGCAGTGGTCTGATACTCCTTCCATTTCAATATTATTGCTTGCACAGTGCTCCTTGGGATGTTTAAAGCTTGGGAAATCTTTTTGTATCCAAATCCGGCTTTAAACTTCTTCACAACAGTATCTCGGACCTGCCTGGTGTGTTCCTTGTTCTTCATGATGCTCTCTGCGCTTTTAACGGACCTCTGAGATTATCACAGTGCAGGTGCATTTATACAGAGACTTGATTACACACAGGTGGATTGTATTTATCATCATTAGTCATTTAGGTCAACATTGGATCATTCAGAGATCCTCACTGAACTTCTGGAGAGAGTTTGCTGCACTGAAAGTAAAGGGGCTGAATAATTTTGCACGCCCAATTTTTCAGTTTTTGATTTGTTAAAAAAGTTTGAAATATCCAATAAATGTCGTTCCACTTCATGATTGTGTCCCACTTGTTGTTGATTCTTCACAAAAAAATACAGTTTTATATCTTTATGTTTGAAGCCTGAAATGTGGCAAAAGGTCGCAAAGTTCAAGGGGGCCGAATACTTTCGCAAGGCACTGTACAGTCCACCAAGTCCTCCACTTAGGGTTGCACCTTTCCGGTATCTTTCGTAAAATTCCCAGGTTTTCCAGAAATCCTGGTTAAAAGATTATTGGAATTAAGTGGGGAAAAAAATGAAAATCCTGAATACTCCAACATTCCCAGGAATTTTGGGAATGTTACTATCATTTTGCAACCCTAACTCTATTAAAATGTAGGATAATTTACTTTGTATACCTCGTTTAGGTAGACATCACAACAACAGCTATAATAACAGCCTCCTGTGGATGACCACACAATCGTGTTTAAGTAAAGACAGAAGTCTGTAGCTTCAACCAATGCGAGATTTATTCAGTTAGTCAGTGATTTTGCATGGAGAAAATAAAACATTATTTCGTGAAACTATTCATCTCCATGAAAGATGTTATAGAAAAGAGTTTGTAAAAAATTCCACGTGCATATTTGGAGGTATTTGACAGGGGCAGTGCCGTTTCGAATCAGCTACCTAGTACCTAGCCTGTCGTTTAGGTAACTGCTTGTTTTGGAGTCCTGAAGTAACATGTTGGCCACGTCGAAGAACTTGTGTTCATACGCAAGCTTGTAGTAGGTGTAAACGTCATCACAGTGTTGCAATAGTCTCTTCAGGTTCTGGCCCGCACTGCTCGGAGGCGTGTTGTGAGTCAATCTGAAAGGTAGGACCAGACCAATGATTAATACCAGCAAGAAGATATTCCCTCCTAATTCTGGAAATCATCTGAAATTACTTTTGGGATATGTCTTCAAACAGGCAGGCGGGGAGTGGCCTGTGAAGTCGGAACTCCTCTAGGTAAGAAAAGTCTCCACTGAGGATGACCTTCTGGTAGAGCACCTCCGCCCAGTCTGGACTGTAGTCGTAGGCCTCCGACAACACAAAAGCCTAGAGACACGAGAAACAACACAGTTTAAAATAATGGCTTAAAAGAAGCTTAGCTACATCTCATTATGACATACTACTGGAAATCTATCTACATTTCAGTACATCCTTCCCAAGACTAGGATTGGGATAATTTATTTTTCCTCCCACTATTACAATAGCGCCGGTACCACAAGTCTAGCATTTGGATAACTGATTTAGTATACCACGGTTACATTTAGTGCCATTACCTGGTAACAGCGGGGCAGTGCCACTATGGCACCAAGGAGATCTGATTGGCGCAGGTTGATGACACGTTGGTCTTGACCGTGGTTCAGGAAGTGGAGCTGGAGTGTGGTCAGCTTTGCCATTTTGACACAACGTGCTGCCTGGCGTACACACGAGTCCTGAGGGAGAACACACACGCGCATGCATATATACGTGCACGCGTACACACACGTTTTTTTAATCTCCACTGCAAAGCTATTACTCACGTTCAATTAACACTAGAAAGACCCAGATAATAATGACGCAAAACTAATTTAAATGTTTTATTACTCTGCTATTTCTTAAGTGATCCTTGACTTTTCCTAAATAATTCTATATATATATATATATATATGTGTTATATCACAAATAGAACTGGAGTCACTTTACCCATACCTATATGTACATCGCTAACTCAATTACCTTGTATACCTGCACATCAACTCGGTACTAGTACTCCCTGTATATAGCCATGTTATTTTTTATTGTTATTCATTATTCACTGTGTATTTATTCCTCCTGTCACTATTTCTATTTTTTTTTTTTGATCTTAAACTCTGCATTGTTGGAAAATGACCCGTGAGTAAGCAATTCACTGTTAGTCTACACCTGTTTTTATGTGACAAAAAACATTTCATTTGAGTTGTAACCAGTTTTAGGCGGGCATATCATTTTTTTTAAATGGCTTTCCCGACTGTTGAAGGTGCCATGACCAGTTGATAATCACCCCGATAATTGCCTCAAAACTTAACCTAAACTATACCGAAACAATTATCATTATTATAATTTTTTACATATAACATGAAATAAATGAAGTAAAGTATGATAAAAGGGGGAGAATGGGAGAGTTTATGAGCGAGGGGAAGCGAACGATGCACAAAAAAACAAGCCTGGTAGGCACCATGAACAAAGCGAGACGGGAGCTCCCTCCCTCTGCCCAAAATATGGAACCCACACAGGTCCAAACCTCATGTTCAAAAGTTATTGGAATGTTTACCCTTGTAGGGTGGCCAAAATTAAGGTGACTAAATCAATGGAGCCCAGAGAAAAAAAAGTTGTCAAAATAATAAAAATTGCACAGCATCACAGCATTGCACAGTCAGCTAGGCTGGATGACGTGAGAGAACGATTGCTACCTCACAGGTTCACATTTCCCGGTGAAATCGTCATCTTTCTACTCGAATCCGCAGGACATAAAACAATATGTTTTGGGATAGTATTTTCACATTTTAGTATAAGCTTTTCTAATTAATGAGAAATTCCTGTTTAGAAGATTTTCTCACAAAAACAAGCTTCTCTCTGTGAAATGTCAACGGAGCACTGAACGTACCGCAATCTTTTCTATTTTCAAAGCCTTTCACAATTAATCCAGCTTGTGCCATGCTAATTTAGCTTTTGTGACTCGTCGAAACAACTTTGAAGATGACCACCACAGCATGTGCAATCCTCAAAAGTTGCTGCGAGTAAGCTGCACCGCTCGTCAACAGAATGTGTAGGTAGGTAGGAAATCAGTGTAGGTGTAGGTAGGAAATCCGACTATTTGGACTTACTGTTAGTTTGGCCCTGACCGGGGGTGTCCTCGGATGGGGCCACAGTGTCTCCTGACCCCTCCTGTCTCAGCCTCCAGTATTTATGCTGCAGTAGTTTATGTGTCGGTGGGCTAGGGTCAGTTTGTTATATCTGGAGTACTTCTCCTGTCCTATCCGGTGTCCTGTGTGAATTTAAGTATGCCTTCTCTAATTCTCTCTTTCGGAGGACCTGAGCCCTAGGACCATGCCTCAAGACTACCTGACATCATGACTCCTTGCTGTCCCCAGTCCACCTGGCCGTGCTGCTGCTCCAGTTTCAACTGTTCTGCCTGTGCCTATTATTATTTGACCATGCTGGTCATTTATGAACATTTGAACATCTTGGCCATGTTCTGTTATAATCTCCACCCGGCACAGCCAGAAGAGGACTGGCCACCCCACATAGCCTGGTTCCTCTCTAGGTTACTTCCTAGGTTTTGGCCTTTCTAGGGAGTTTTTCCTAGCCACCGTGCTTCTACACATGCATTGCTTGCTGTTTGGGGTTTTAGGCTGGGTTTCTGTACAGCACTTTGAGATATCAGCTGATGTACGAAGGGCTATATAAATAAATTTGATTTGTTAATGAAATGTTAGTGAAAGATCCCACTGAACGACGTAGAACATGAATCATCATATTTGTCTTGGTCAAATGTATTCTATAACATAAAGAAGTGAAATTTCATCACCAAAGCCTGTTTTCACCCACTCTGTAGATTGGGTGGTAGTACTGAGCCACTAGTGCTTTTTCAGTTCAGTTTTGACACAAATATTTTTAAAAATACCACAGTTTTCAATTAATATTAAATGCATTATGAATAATTACATCAAAATGATTAGAGCTTTTTAATAGAAATTCCAAAGCCAAATATAGTGGACATTCAACTGTCAAAACATGGAAAATATTCCATTGGCTCTGTCAGGTCCAAATAGAAAAATAGGAAATAATAAAATATTGCAATTCTGTAGACTATCATTTTTAATTCCTTAAGAGTCATCATCTCATCTCTGCTCAGGCAGTCGCAGCCAGCCAGTCAGACAACCATCTAACGTTATCTCTGTTCTCCTCACACTGTACTGTCTTCGCTCAGTACTAGTGGGTGGACACCCGACACACAGTGGATTCAGAAAGTATTCTGACCCCTTACCCCTTTTCCACATTTTGTTACGTTACAGCCGTATTCTAAAGTTGATTCAATTATTATTTTTCCTCATCAATCAACACGCAATGACTGATTAATCAGGGCCGATTTCAAGTTTTCATAACAATTGGTAATCGGTATTTTTTTTGCATACCTTTATTTAACTAGGCAAGTCAGTTAAGAACACATTCTTATTTTCAATGACGGCCTAGGAACAGTGGGTTAACTGCCTTGTTCAGGGGCAGAATTACAGATTTTTACCTTGTCAGCTCGGGGATTCGTTTTTGCAACCTTCCGGTTACTAGTGCAACGCTCTAACCACCTGCCTTACATTGCACTCCATGAGGAGCCTGGGTGGCAGGCTGACTACCTGTTACGCGAGGGCAGCAAGAAGCCAAGGTAAGTTGCTAGCTAGCATTAAACTTATCTTAACATAATCACTAGTTAACTACACACTAAGACTCTCTGGTCTGATGAAACCAAGATTGAACTCTTTGGCCTGAATGCCAAGCTTCACGTCTGGAGGAATCCTGGCACAATCCCTATGGTGAAGCATGGTAGTGTCAGCATTATGCTATGGGGATCTTTTTCTGAAAATAGCTGTGCAGTGATGCTCCCCATCCAACCTGACAGGGCTTGAGAGGATCTGCAGAGAAGAATGGGAGAAACTCCCAAAATACAGGTGTGCCAAGCTTCTAGCGTCATACCCAAGACTCGTGGCTGTAATCGCTGCCTAAGGTGCTTCCATTTTTAAAAAAATCATACATTTGCAAATAACATTTTTAAATACTGTTTTTGCTTTGTCATTATGGGGTATTGTGTGTGTAGATTCATGACAAAACAAAAATGTAATCCATTTTAGAACAAGGCTGTTCTAAATAGTTGAAAAGTACAGTAACATAAAGTAATGAAATGTTATGTTCTTTAAAAATATATATTTTGGTATTCTAATGTTAGGTAAGACCTTCATAATCACAACCAAATGATAACTTTTCGGATAGTATATATTAAATCGACTTATTAGACTGTTCGAATGTTGATGTCCATAACATGTGTCATTGGCACAAAGGGGGGTCCAAGGAGACCTTTTCTAGTATTAACAAACACTAAACAGAGGACCTGTGTTTGATAGTTGGAGGGATAACAATACCTTAGAATAGCTCTCTGCAGCATCCTTCAGGAGAGTAAGAACCTTTATCAAGGCACTTCTGAGTTCAGGGGTCACTGCTGTTATGGGATGAGCAGGGAGTGAGTGAAAAACACTGTCTGCATGTCCTGTAGCTCTTCATTGAGTTTGTGTCAATGACTCATACACAGGCTACATTCAGGTGCAAATGAAGTTAAAACAACAGAAAAACTTCACAACAGTCTATTTTAAGAAGTTGCCCTCTATACAACAGGAAAGATACTACAATATTGAAAAACACATCCCTTGACACCAGGGGTTGGGGTCAGTTCAGTTTTTTGACTCAAGTGATTTGACATTCAATTCATAAAAGGAAAATGGTCTACTATTTTCTATGAGGACGTTTCAATTCATTAATTGAATTTCAATTCACTTGCAGAATTGAAAACTTAATTGACCTCAGCCACTATACCATGTTCTTTATATGCGTCACAAATATGTAATATGTCTGACTTCATACTGTAACTGTAGTGATCCTCATACTATAAATTGTAGGCCTTGTCATAGCTCACCCCAAGGCTGGGACTCGATCAGTTTGAGTTGGGTGCGGGCGGCTCCCTCGTGGTTCTCTCCTATCTCTCTGCACATGCTGAAGCACAGGGCCACCATGTTGTACTTCTCACTGTCCCCCGGCAAACACCGCTTGATGTAGTCCAGCAGGGCCGTCTTCAGCCGGAAGTTCTGCAACACACACACACCGTTTAGATACTAGCGTACTATACAGTGGGGCAAAAAAGTATTTAGTCGGCCACCAATTGTGCAAGTTCTCCCACTTAAAAAGATGAGAGGCCTGTAATTTTCATCATAGGTACACTTCAACTATGACAGACAAAATGAGAAAAAAACAATCCAGAAAATCACATTGTAGGATTTTTAATTGAATTTATTTGCAAATTATGGTGGAAAAATAAGTATTTGGTCACCTACAAACAAGCAAGATTTCTGGCTCTCACAGACCTGTAAATTCTTCTTTAAGAGGCTCCTCTGTCCTCCACTCGTTACCTGTATTAATGGCACCTGTTTGAACTTGTTATCAGTATAAAAGACACCTGTCCACAATCTCAAACAGTCACACTCCAAACTCCACTATGGCCAAGACTAAAGAGCTGTCAAAGGACACCAGAAACAAAATTGTAGACCTGCACCAGGCTGGGAAGACTGAATCTGCAATAGGTAAGCAGCTTGGTTTGAAGAAATCAACTGTGGGAGCAATTACTAGGAGATGGAAAGACATACAAGACCACTGAATCTCCCTCGATCTGGGGCTCCACGCAAGATCTCACCCCGTGGGGTCAAAATGATCACAAGAACGGTGAGCAAAAATCACAGAACCACACGGGGGGACCTAGTGAATGACCCGCAGAGAGCTGGGACCAAAGTAACAAAGCAAATCAGTAACACACTATGCC
This sequence comes from Oncorhynchus mykiss, assembly GCF_013265735.2. NCBI lineage: Eukaryota > Metazoa > Chordata > Actinopteri > Salmoniformes > Salmonidae > Oncorhynchus > Oncorhynchus mykiss. The sequence continues at coordinate 54,938,649 of NC_048566.1, read as the reverse complement.
GCCAGGGACTCAAATCCTGCAGTGCCAGACGTGTCCCCCTGCTTAAGCCAGTACATCTCCAGGCCCGTCTGAAGTTTGCTAGAGAGCATTTGGATGATCCAGAAGAAGATTGGGAGAATGTCATATGGTCAGATGAAACCAAAATAGAACTCGTCGTGTTTGGAGGACAAAGAATGCTGAGTTGCATCCAAAGAACACCATACCTACTGTGAAGCATAGGGGTGGAAACATCATGCTTTGAGGCTGTTTTTCTGCAAAGGGACCAGGACGACTGATCCGTGTAAAGGAAAGAATGAATGGGGCCATGTATCGTGAGATTTTGAGTGAAAACCTCCTTCCATCAGCAAGGGCATTGAAGATGAAACGTGGCTGGGTCTTTCAGCATGACAATGATCCCAAACCCACCGCCTGGGCAATGAAGGAGTGGCTTCATAAGAAGCATTTCAAGGTCCTGGAGTGGCCTAGCCAGTCTCCAGATCTCAACCCCATAGAAAATCTTTGGAGGGAGTTGAAAGTCCATGTTGTCCAGCAACAGCCCCAAAACATCACTGCTCTAGAGGAGATCTGCATGGAGGAATGGGCCAAAATACCAGCAACAGTGTGTGAAAACCTTATGAAGACTTACAGAAAACGTTTGACCTCTGTCATTGCCAACAATGGTATATAACAAAGTATTGAGATAAACTTTTGATATTGACCAAATCCTTATTTTCCACCATAATTTGCAAATAAATTCATTAAAAATCCTACAATGTGATTTTCAGGATTTGTTTTTCTCATTTTGTCTGTCATAGTTGAATTGTACCTATGATGAAAAATACAGGCCTCTCTCATCTTTAAGTGGGGGAACTTGCACAATTGGTGGCTGACTAAATACTTTTTTGCCCCACTGTACGTATAAACAAGTGCACTACAAAACACAAACTTTAATACCTCTTTCACAATACTGAACTGACCCAAGCAGAGCTGTACTGGGCTGGCTTGGTTATGCATCCAACAGTTGCTGGAGCTGTGCTGGAAAGGACAATGTGAAAGTAAAATATCCTTTCCTATTGTTCTAATTCTGGTACTCCGAGACACTCCTACACATCTAAAGCATGGTGTTCTCAGAAAACAGCATGTACACAACCCCTGTGATATATATATTTCCTGTCTCAACTAAACTGTCTCTCTGTCTGGCAGGTCTGTTGTGTCTCTGTGGGTGTTCTGTTAGACCTCAACGGAAACTGTTTTGGGAAGAGCGATCTCTATCTGTGTTTACACAAACACAGTGTGCAGTTTCTGTGTTTGTGTGTGTGTGTGAGAGAGAGACAGATCTGTGTGCGTGCGCCTCTTACAGACTCTACTTTTTTCCTGAGCAGCATCTCGAAGCGGTGGTTCTGGTTGAGCAGGTCGAAGATGTAGGTCATGTCATTGTATCTTCCGATGCCAGTTAGGAGACGCACCTGAAGGGGTCAACATAAGGTGAGCGCATACGCAGGCACAGAGAAAAGAGAAAAACAGTACTCATGAACTGACACCACCATGCTTACAGTACATTCATTCGGAGCAATTCGTTTACAGTAAAAACTCACCAGGTACTCCATTGCAAAGCCTGCAACATATATTACGACGTGATTACGATACAATGACTGGGAAGGAGGCCTATGTGTGACCAGGCAGAGGGATTTACCAGCAGGCCGTAGTGTTCGCTGTGGGCCAGGTGTGCGTGGCTGAGGTGGCGGGCAGCCTGCAGCACCCTCACTATGCCCTCCATGTTACAGGTCAGACTGAAGCAGTCGTGGGCCAGGATCAACAGCTCCACCGCTATACAACAAGAGGGAGAGTTAGATATTATGCATCATTATACATGATATTATCCACCAATACACTGCAACGCATTAAAACTGCAAATTAATTAGTAACTGGTTGGCATGACTCATTTCCATTGGTAGCTCTTTACATACGTACCCGTATGTATACAGGTTCGTAATAGCAGATTTTGGATACTGATAAGCGCCTAAATGGTAACGCAGTGGCTGTACAGTAACATGCTACACATGACATCAGAGCTCAAGGTCTCAATATTGGTTTTTACTGACAGCGATTCTGAACTTGAACACCTCACGCGACAAGATGTTGCCCCCATCCCTCCCACTACTTGGGAAACTTTTGCAAGCGCTTTGTTGTCTGAGTGCGGGAAATGCTGTAAATAAAGAGGACTCCATGTATTTTGAAAGGTGAGAAGTTGAGGATTATAACAAATACCGCTTTGATGTCTTACAAGCAAGCCAAACACCCGATAGTTCAAATGTGCACTGAACGTTTCCATATCAAAAAAACTTGTCATATACAGTGTCAACGTTTATGATTACTACTGTATGCTTGATGTACAAGATGACATGGCGTCATCCCCTGGGTTGATCTGAACTGAATAAGCCTATGTTTGCCGTATTGTGAAGAAATTTGGCGGGGAACGCTCACCTGAATGCACTCGTGACTATTATATGCGCTTCAAAATTATGATCGGCTTCTCCGAATTTCCTTGCGAAAGCCTAACACTGTAAGATCATATTTTGTAACGTAGCTAACCATGCTGGCAATAGAGCACGCTTTCAAATGACGCCCACCCGACCAGGTTGCGATTGATTATGGAATGCGGACATTTTGGAATGTGTAAACAACAGTAATTGTGAGAAGGTGGGGACGCAGGGCTGTGTTCCAAAGAAAACAACTACAAGTGTGCTCGCTCTAGTTCCTCAACGTCAAAGCTAGGAGAGCTCAAAACATTACCTTATAGTTGAAGACTCTTCTTTGAGTCATAAAAGTGCATTGAAATTACAGTTGAAGTTTACATACACTGAGGTTGGATTCATTAAAACTAGTTTTTCAACCACTCCACAAATTCCTTGCTAACAAACTGTAGTTTTGGCAAGTCGGTTAAGGACATCTACTTTGTGAATGACATGAGTCATTTTTCCAACAATTGCTTACAGACAGATTATTTCACTTATAATTCACTGCATCACAATTCCAGTGGGTCAGAAGTTTAAATACACTAAATTGACTGTGCTTTAAACAGCTTGGAAAATTCCAGAAAATGATGTCATGGCTTTAGAAGCTTCTGATAGGCTAATTGACATAATTTGAGTCAATTGAAGGTGTACCTGTGGATGTATTTCAAGGCCTACCTTCAAACTCAGTGCCTCTTTGCTTGACATCATGGGAAAAATCAAAAGAAATCAGCCAAAATTGTAGACCTCCATAAATCTGGTTCATCCTTGGGAGCAATTTCCAAACGGCTGAAGTTACCACGTTCATCTGTACAAACAATAGTACGCAAGTATAAACACCATGGGACCACGCAGCCGTCATACTGCTCAGGAAGGAGACACATTCCGTTTCCTAGAGATTAACGTACTTTGGTGTGAAAAGTGCAAATCAATCCCAGAACAACAGCAAAGGACCTTGTGAAAATGCTGGAGGAAACAGGTACAACATTTTCTATATCCATAGTAAAACGAGTCCTATATCGACATAACCTGAAAGGCTGCTCAACAAGGAAGAAGCCACTGCTCCAAAACCGCCTTAAAAAAGCCAGACTACGATTTGCAACTGCACATGGGGACAAAGATCGTACTTTTTGGAGAAATGTCCTCTGGTCTGATGAAACAAAAATATAACTGTTTGGCCATAATGACCATCGTTATGTTTGAAGGAAAAAGGGAGGCTTGCAAGCCGAAGATCACCATTCCAACCGTGAATCACAGGGTGGCAGCATCATGTTGTGGGGCTGCTTTGCTGCAGGAGGGACTGGTTCACTTCACAAAATAGATGGCATCACGAGGCAGGAAAGTTATGTGGACATATTGAAGCAACATCTCAAGACATCAGTCAGGAAGTTAAAGCTTCGTCGCAAATGGGTCTTCCAAATGGACAATGACCCCAAGCATACTTCCAAAGTTGTGGCAAAATGGTTTAAGGACAACAAAGTCAAGGTATTGGAGTGGCCATCACAAAGCCCTGACCTCAATCCCATAGAAAATTTGTGGGCAGAATTGAAAAAGCGTGTGCGAGCAAGGAGGCCTACAAACCTGACTCAGTTACACCCGTTCTGTCTGGAGGAATGGGCCAAAATTCATCCAACTTATTGTGGGAAGCTTGTGGAAGGCTACCCAAAATGTTTGACCCATGTTCAACAATTTAAAGGCAAAGCTACCAAATACTAATTTAGTGTATGTAAACTTCTGACCCACTGGGAATGTGATGAAAGAAATAAAAGCTGAAATAAATCACTCTCTACTATTATTCTGACATTTCACATTCTTAAAATAAAGTGGTGATTAAATGTCAGGAATTGTGAAAAACTGAGTTTAAATGTATTTGGCTAAGGTGTATGTAAACTTCTAACTTCAACTGTACGTAGGAACTGTGCACACTTTTCGTTTTTCTGTCTTATGTTGCACCTACCACAAAATGTCCCGTGAATATTCTTATGTTACTGAATGTATCCAGAGTATTTTCAGATTTTGTTCCCAACAAATGTGGTGAAAAGTACAGTAAATGTAAAATGCACATAAAATCGTCAGTGTCAGTAATTGTTTTGTCCTAACTTTTAGTCTAATAATTTTCCCATAATCTCCAAACTGTTCCCTTTTGATTGCTACCATGGTTATGCAGATGCTTTTCATATTTCTTCTGTAAGAAACATTTAAATGTAGCCCTAACCATATAGGCCAATTCCCACTAGTGCAAGGGGTTTTAAAGAACTATGACTTGACTAGCTAAATAGAGTGGAATAAATCCATGATAATACTATATTACCATTGTTTACCACTACAGTACTATGACAGAGTGTTTATCTAGTATTTAGTGTCTGAAGTAAGACTCAGCTAATAGACTGGAATGATTTCATTCCCATAAGAGAACAGCCTATGTTACTGTAGTATTGAGTAGGGCCGGGATGATATCAGCATCGCAATGTTGTCATCCAGAGTCACACTTATTTATTTTCCAGGCTCTAGCACAATCTATTTTACATACAGCAGGTTTTGCAGGAGCAAAGAGTTTGATCTGCTTCGTGTTTTTATTTTTGCCATGGAAAAAAATATTGCGATAGTGGTATCGTCACAGCCCTAGTATTGAGTATATCTTACTGCAGCCGAGCTCTCCCAGTGGCACAGTGGGGATGTGGTCCAGCAGTTTGATGCCCACCAGGTTGGGGTCCCCACACAGCTTGGCCAGCTGCAAGAAGGACTCTCTCCCTTCCTCTGGACTGAACATCTGCTTCTCTGCTGTGAACACACACCAATCACTACAGTCGTTGTGTCTGACTCAGAGTTTAATAAGATGGTACTAAAGTCCAATAGCAAAGATTGCGCAGGAGGTGCATATTAAAGCTTTGTAACCAATTATCTGAGCTCTTAGCTACGATTATACATTTCCTGTAACCTTAGGACTAAAAATTAATACGTCTGACTAAAATATGGGTTTTAGTAGGTAATAGAACCACAACATATTTAATATACGAGTAGGGATTTAAAAAGTATGCAAAAAATCTTCTAGAGGGACAATTAGTTGCATTTAAGTAGCCATATCAATCAATCCATCATTCCTCTCACCAGTCTCTCCGTCCTGTGCAGAGGCCAACAGGCCCTGGACCACGGCGTTGGATACAAGCTGGGCCACGGTGTCAGGCTGCAGGCCCTGCACACTGATGAAGGCCTGGGCCTTCTTATAGCGCTCCGGCTGCTGGGACAGTAGCACCTTACACAGCACCGCCTGAGGCTCCTCAGCTGAGATCTCACTGTATGAACACTGCAGCTCCTAGGTAGCGGTATCAAAGGGTCAAAGGTTACCATGATCAAGGTTATGTCCATTGGGCACCAAATGGAAGAACTGATTGATATAGTGAGCAAATACCTGCACTTGTACAATAAGAAAAGCACATTTTCATTTTACGTTTTAAAACATCTTCCTTTGTGTGCCCTAATGAACACGACCAAGTTCAACTCATAACGAAATGTTGAAATGGAATGCACTAGATAGGGAAATCCCTGATCCTGTATATTAAAATCTAGGGTATTAATACAGTACATTATAAAAAATACTACACAACAACAATGCTCTCATGAACACACAGCAATGTACATAACTTCAATTCACATCACAAAAATAGGCTCAGTCTGTTGTTTAGGTCTGAAAAGGCAGCAACTTCGATGTTAAGGTCGGAAAAGATAGGGGAGTACCTTGGAGAGCTCGTAGAGACTCAGGACCTGCTTGCAGTAGCTCTTTCCGTGGCGACATTCGTCCACCAGCATCTGGAGCTGAGTCACTGTTTGATCCTCTGGGGAGGGCACCATCACAAAGGAGGACAGGCTGCTAAAACTGGTTGCTGGAGTGGGGTCATTCACAGAGAAACAGATGGACAGCGTTCAAAGAGGGGATATGTCAATAATGCAAAAGGCCAGACAGAGTGAGGTCCAAAAGTGTTTTGGAGGTAACACGTGTTGTCGTTTTGGCTCTGTACTCCAGCACTTTGGATTTTAAATAATACAATGACTATGAGGTTAAAGTGCTGACTGTCAGCGTTAATTTCAAGGTATGTAAAAAAAAAAAAAAGTTTACCCCCTTTGTCTCCCCAATTTCGTGATTACGATCTTGTCTCATCGCTGCAACTCCCCAACGGGCTCGGGAGAGGCAAAGGTCGAGTCACGCGTCCTCTGAAACATGACCCGCCAAACCATGCTTCTTAACACCCGCTCGCTTAACCTGGAAGCTGCACCAATGTGTTGGAGGAAACACCGTTCAACTGACAACCGGAGTCAGCCCGCAGGCACCCGGCCCGCCATAAGGAGTCGCTAGAGCGCAATGAGCCAATTAAAGCCCCCCCGGCCAAGCCATCCCCAAACCTGGATGAGGCTGGGCCAATTGTGCACCGCCCTATGGGACTCCCGGTCACGGCCGGTTGTGACACAGCCTGGGATCGAACCCGCTGCAACACAGCGATGCAGACTTCTGCCCCACTCGAGAGGCCAATTTGAGGGTATTTTAATCCATATCGGTTAAACAGTTTAGAAATTACAGATGCATTTGCAGTTTGATGTATTCATAAACGTATTCATAAACGTTGATGTATTCATTGCATGCTAGGAATATGGTACCAAATGCTAAACTTTTGACTAGTTTAATAGACAGTGAATTGTTCTCTAAAATGGTGGGACTATGTACAAAAAGTGCTGTAATTTCTTAACGGTTCACCTGAGATATCAGTCTGCACTTTAACCTCACTGTCATTGTATCAATGTGCTGGAGTACAGAGCCAAAATAACCAACAAACTATCATTGTCCAAATACTTTTGTACCTCACTATAAACTATGTAGGTGTTGTGACTGTTACTGACAATCTTTGAATTGTTGTTTGGGTGTATGTGAGTGTCGTTTTGATTCTTCAGAGGGTTGTTTGGATGTGTCTTGAGTGTTTTTTAACTTGTGACCTCTGCACATGAAGACTGGGATATATTTTGGGTAGCCTCTGAGAGTAACATCAACGAATACACGACACGGTGACTGAGTTCATCAGGAAGTGTATAGGAGATTAAACCTGTTAAGAACTACCAAAACCAGAAACTGTGAATAGGCGGCAGCTTTAGCGCAAAACTGAAAGCGCGAACCACCACATTTAACCATGGCAAAGTGACTGGGAATATGGCCGAATACAAACAGTGTCGTTATTCCCTCCGTAAGGCAATCACAAGCAAAACGTCAGTACAGAGCCAAAGTGGAGTCGCAATTGAACGGCTCCGACATGAGGCGTATGTGTGGCAGGGTCAACAGACAATCACGGACTACAAAGGGAAAACCAGCCACGTCGCAGACACCAACGTTTTGCTCCCGGACAAGCTAAACAACTTCGCCCGCTTTGAGGATAACACAGTGCCACTGACGCGGCCCGCTCCCAAGGACTGTGGGCTCTCCTCCTCTGTGGCCGAAGTGAGTAAGACATTTAAGCGTGTTAACCCTCGCAAGGCTGCCGGCCCAGAGAGTATCCCTAGCCACATCCTCAGAGCATGCGCAAACCAGCTGGCTGGAGTGTTAACGGATTTATTCAATCTCTCCCTATCCCAGTCTGCTGTCCCCACTTGCTTCAAAATGTCCACCATTGTTCCTGTACCCAAGAAAGCAAAGGTAACTGAACTAAATGACTATCGCTGCATAGCACTCACTTCTGTCATCATGAAGTGCTTTGTGAGGCGAGTTAAGGATCATATCACCTGTACCTCACCTGAAACCCTAGATGCAATTCAATTTGCTTACCGCCCCAATAGATACACAGACGATGCAATCGCCATCGCACTGTACACTGCCCTATCCCATCTAGACAAGAGGAATACCTATGTAAGAATGCTGTTCATTGACTATAGCTCAGCATTTAACACCATAGTACCCTCCAAGCTCATCATTAAGCTCAGAGCCCTGGGTCTGAACTCAGCCCTGTGCAACTGCTGAACTCAGCCCTGTGCAACTGGGTCCTGGAATTCCTGACGGGCTGCCCCTGGGTGGTGAAGGTGGGGCCGAGAGACTGAAAAACAGCTTCTATCTCAAGGCCATCAGACTGTTAAATAGCCAGCTTCCACCCGGTTTAGCAACCCTGCACCTACATACATAGACTTGGAATCACTGGCCACTTTAATAATGGAACACTAGTCACTTCAATAATGTTTAAATAATGTCTACATACTGCTTCACTCATCTCATATGCATATGCTGTATTCTATTCTACAGTATTTTAGTCTATGCCACTCCGACATTGCTCAATCTAATATTTATATATTTCTTAATTCCATTCTTTTACTTTTAGATTGGTGTGTATTGTTGTGAATTGTTAGATACTACTGCACTGATGGGGATAGGAACACAAGAATTAAGCTACACCCACAATAACTTCTGCTAAATATGTGTAGGTGACCGATTTTATTTGATTTTGAACAAGTCTGACATGCGCCAAACAGTAGTTTATTGTTGTATCTAGTAGGTTAACTGAGGGTCGTGTGGAGCTTACAGCTGGGTATGCTCTTCTTGGGCAGGCCCTCGAAGGTGAGCATGTCCTGCAGGCCAGCCTGGAGCTCGCCTGAGGCCAGGCCTCGGCAGTGCAGCACTACCCACATGTCCCGGGAGCAGAAGGAGAAGTAGCGGCACACACGGCTCGCTTCGTGGATACACCCTTCGTCCAACAGCTGCCCCACCAGGATAGCCAGAGCACCCTGCTCCTCCGACCCAGTCTTCTCCCCACCCTCTTCCTTAGGGGAGAAGCTGGGCAGGCCGTCCAAGCTTAGGTACCTGGGCTCGTTGAGCACTGCCATCTTGGAGAAGGAGAACTCCCTGATCAGGGCCTCGTAGGAGTTTTCCTCGGGGGCTATGGTGGGCGCCGGGAGGGCGAACATGCTCTCCTTCTCCATGGCGGTGAGCAGGACTTGCTGGCGCACTCGGTTTTTCCACAGCTGCTTTTCCAGGTCCTCGAGACGTGCCAGGGGAGCTTGGGCGAGCCAGGACAGCCAGTGGCCGGCCAGGCTGAGGAGAAGGCACCTCTCCTGGACACACAGCAGCTCTGTCCCGGCCACGGAGCCCCGGGGAGGCTCAGAGGCACCTGCTTGGGCCAGGAAGAACTCCGAGGCAGCCCCAGGACCAGTGCTGTTAGTCCTGAACTGCTCGTGGCATTTTCTCCAGAAGGACACCCGGGTCTCCCTCCTCTCCCAGTGCCGCTTGGCCTTCAGGGCACCGAGGTCTTGGAGTAACTTTACCAGAAGAGGGATATCAGAAGGAGCGTCAAGCCACAATGCTCCCCGTCTCAAAACATGAATCATGCACTGTGCCTTCAGAAAGTATTCATACCCCTTGACTTATACCCCATTTTGATGTGTAACAGCCTGAATTCAAAAAGGATTACATATATGTTTTCTCTCACCCATCTACACACAATACCCCACATTGATAGTGTTTTTAGAAATGTTTGCAAATTTATAGATAATAAAATACAGAAATATCTCATTTACAGTGCCTTTGGAAAGTATTCAGACCCCTTGACTTTTTCCACATTTTGTTACGTTACAGCCTTATTCTACAATGGATTAAATTAATTTGTTTCCTCATCAAATCTACACACAATATCCCATCATGACATAGCGAAAACAGGTTTTTCAAAATTATATTAATAATAAAAAACTGGAATAAGTATTCAGACACTTTGCTATGAGACTCGAAATTGAGATCAGGTGCATCCTGTTTCCATTGATCATCCTTGTGATGTTTCTACAACTTGATTGGAGTCCACCTATGGTAAATTCAATTGATTGGACATGATTGGGAAAAGCACTCACTTGTCTATATAAGATCCCACAGTTGACAGTGCATGTCAGAGCAAAAAGCAAGCCATGAGGTCGAAGGAATTGTCTGTAGAGATCCGACACAGGATTGTGTCGAGGCACAGATCTGGGTGAGGGTACTAACATATTTCTGCAGCATTGAAGGTCGCCAAGAACACAGTGGCCTCCATCATTCTTAAATGGAAGAAGTTAGGAACAACCAAGATTCTTCCTAGAGCTGGCCTCCCGGCTAAACTGAGCAATTCGGGGAGAAGAGCCTGGGTCAGGGAGGTGACCAAGAACCTGATGGTCACTCTGATAGAGCTTCAGAGTTCCTAAGTGTGGGGATGGGAGAACCTTCCAGAAGGACAACCATCTCTTCAGCACTCCACCAATCAGGCCTTTATGGTAGAGTGGCCAGACGGAAGCTACTCCTCAGTAAAATACACATGACAGCCCGCTGGGAGTTTGCCAAAAGGCACCTAAAGACACTCAGACCATGAGAAACAAGATTCTCTGGTCTGATGAAACCAAGATTGAACTCTTTGGCCTGAATGCCAAGCGTCACGCCTGGAGGAAACCTGGCACCATTCCTAATGTGAAGAATGGTGATGGCAGCATCATGCTGTGGGGTCGTTTTTCAGTGGCAAGGCCTGGGAGACCAGTCAGGATCGAGGGAAAGATGAATGGAGCAAAGTACAGAGAGATCCTTGGTGAAAACCTGCTCCAGAGCACTCAGAACCTCAGACTGGGGCAAAGGTTCACCTTCCAAACAGACAATCACCCTAAGCATACAGCCAAGACAAGGCAGGAGTGTCTTCAGGACAAGTCTCTGAATGTCCTTGAGTGGCCCAGCCAGAGCCCGGACATGAACCCGATTGAACATCTCTGAAGAGACCTGAATATAACTATGCAGGGACACTCCCTATCCAACCTGACAGAGCTTGAGAGGATCTGCAGATAAGAATGGGAGAAACTCCCCAAATTCAGGTGTGCCAAGCTTGTTGCATCATACCCAAAAAGACTCAAGGTTGTAATCGCTGCCAAACGTGCTTCAACAAAGTAGTGAGTAAAGGGCCTGGATACTTATGTAAATGTGATATTTTCGTTTTGATTTTTAATACATTTTCAACAAAAAAAAACACAAAAATTGTGTGTAGATTGATGATGGAAAAAACTATTTAATACATTTTAGAATAAGGCTTTAACATAACAAAATGTAGAAAAGGTCAAGGGGTCTGAATACTTTCTGAATGCACCGTACATAAGTATTCACACCCCTGAGTCAACACTTTGCTGAAGCACCTATAGCAGTGATTACAGCTGTGAGTCTTTCTGGGTAAATCTCTAAGAGCTTTCCACACCTGGATTATGCAACATTTGCCAACTATTATTTTCAAAATTCTTCAAGCTCCGTCAAATTGGCCACTCAGGAACATTCACTGTCTTCTTGGTAAGCAACTCTAGTGTAGATTTTGCCTTGTGTTTTAGGTTATTGTCCTGCTGAAAAGTCAATTAATCTCCCAGTGTCTGGTGGAAAGCAGACTGAACTAGGTTTTCCTCTAGGATTTTGCCTGTGCTTAGCTCCATTCCACTTCTTTTTTATCCTGAAAAACTCACCAGTCCTTAATGATTACAAGCATACCCATACCATGATGCAGCCACCATATATATTTATTTAATATGGAGAGTGGTAATCTGTAATGTGTTGTACTTGCCTCAAACATAACACTCTGTATTCATTAAAAAAAATACATGTATTTGCCACATTCTTTGCAGTAGCACTTTAGTGCCTTGTTGCAAACATGATGCATGTTTTGGAATATTTTTATTCTGTACTGGCTTTCTTCTTTTCATTCTGTCAATTAGGTTAGCACTGTGGATAAACTATAATGTTGTTGATCCTATCACAGCCATTAATCTATGTAACTGTTTTCAAGTCACCATTGGCCTCATGGTAAAATCCCTGAGTGATTTCCTTCCTCCCCGGCAACTGAGTAAGGAAGGACACCTGTATCTTTGTAGTGACTGGGTGTATTGATACACCATCCAACGTGTAATTAATAACTTCACCATGCTCAAAGGGATATTCACATTTTTTTTTACCCAACTACCAGTAAGTGTCCTTCATTGCGAGGAATTGGAAAACATCCCTGGTCTTTGTGGTTGAATCTGTGGTTGAAATTCACTGCTTGACTGAGGGACCTTACAAATAATTGTATGTGTGGGGTACAGAGATGAGGTAGCCATTAAAAAATAAATGTTAAACACTTATTTCACACAGAGTGCAACTTATCTGACTTCAATTTTTACTCAGACAGGGCCTGTGGAACAAGTCAAGGGATGTGAATACTTTCTGAAGGCAGTTTAGAGTCTAGACCAAATCTACTTACATTGAATATACCAAAGGTATAGGGCAGTGAGAGTTGAGTTTACACTGAACAGGCTGCACATCATGATCTAGTTGATGAGCATTGAGGACCCACGAGCTTACCTCGTTGATGACCAGGCTGTCAATGGGCAGCCCTGCCAGCTCGGCCACCTGGCGGGCCTTGTGGAACAGCCCGCTGTCTTGCAGCTTCTCCAACATGTTCTGGCACTCTCCCTGCAGGATGTCAGGGGAATAGCTCTCAAGCAGCCTGGGAGAGAGAGACACCGAGGTGTCCTGGAGAACCTGGCTGAGGAAGCTGAGCTTCTTGAAGTCCGGGCCTGCTCACAGAGAAAGAGACCGATGCATACATAGTAGCAAAGACTGGTCAAGTCCATGAGTCAACCAGAACATCCTGTTTACAGTATTGCATTCTCAATACCTCACGCAAGCAGAAGACAGTGATTAACAAGCACAGATACAGACTCAAACATGAAGTGCCTGAGTCAGACAATAAGCTACAAAAAAATAATACAGTTTTCTCAACACCTCACACAAGTGGAAGACAGTGATTTAAATCCATGATGAAAAGGTGTTCTGCCTGCTCTCGTCAACCATACCTGGAGGGTTCCGTGGTAATCATGCGGGAAAAATGTCTGTCTTCATAGTTTTAGTCATGTTAAGCGACACTTTGTTTGCACAGTGTTATGAAGAGAAGTCAGGCTTAACAATAAACACAGAGATCGTTGCTCTGGATATAATGCAACACTATTGACCAAACTCTTATGGACGTCATTTAGGTTTTAAGTCTCACTTAATTGACAGGTAACTAGCTAAATATGATGATCCAACACAACAGCTGAAGACTCGGTGTTACTACAGTGTTAATACTGGGGTCTCACCGTTAGACTTGAGCAGGCGCTCCATGTCTGCGAGCAGCTGCAGTAGTCTGCGCAGCTCGTATTGTGTGGAGCACTGTTGCATCATGGTCAACAGGAGGACTGAGGCCTGGCACTCCACCCACTGGAGAGGGATGCCCGCTGGCGCATGAGCACCACTGCTCCTCAGCTGTCAGAGAGAAAGAGCGAGAGGATAAGGGAAAGATGAAAGAATAAAGAGAATTGAGATTGGACTACATGCAACACACACATACCTCATAGGAAGTATGGCTGTATAACCTCTCGCGTACAGAGAACACATCAAACACTCATGCTAGAAAGTCTTCCTCTCCTCATTTCTTCCATTAACTACAATAGAGGATAATGAAAAGTAACAGAAATGAGGGCATGTACCTTTCACAAGGACAGGAGATCACAGTGAATACAGGAATTAAATAAATAAGTAACATCAAAGTTAACTATGGTCATCGAGAGGGAGGACTTGGTTGAGACTACGACCGCAAAAGTTTGTGCGCAACAATGTGAATTGGGATGGTGACCATCTCAAAACACGCAGCAAAAGACGGCAAGAGGCCAGGCCCCGAACACAAGATTACAGCCAAGGTCACCGCTTTGAGGTATGAGTGCTGTTGTGCTTGACACACTCGATAAATTGGCCCTGGCCTTGTGGCTTGGCTGGCATGTGTGGCACCAAATTCATCCCTCTTAAGACATCTCCAAACAGTACCGGCAAGGTCAGACACAGGCACCCCTTTAACTCCCCCTGACAACGGAGGGCATCAATTTCCCTCACAACCAACCTGTCAGACTTAAAGGGACATGACACGGACACGCTCTGCTTCTCTAATGGAACGTCATCCGCGCGGACATAGATAATAAAAACATAACCTTCCGCCCCGGCACCACACGTTACAGTACATGTACACAGTCCATTTCCTTTTCCATTAAAAAAACTGAATTGGTTTGCAGTCAAATACACTACCACTCAAAAGTTTGGGGTCACTTAGAAATGCCCTTGTTATTGAAAGAAAAGCTAATTAGGCTATATAATTTTGGCAATTTAATTCAATATACTTTAGGGAAAGCTTCCCCTAGCCTTATGGACCTACTGCCTATGCCTTTTAATGTGGCATAAACACAACCAGTCATCTAGACAGAGTTCCTCTGTCCAGTGTCTGTGTTCTTTTGCCCATCTTCATCTTTTATTTTTATTGGCCAGTTTGAGATATGGCTTTTTCTTTGCAACTCTGCCTAGAAGGCCAGCGTCCCGGAGTCGCCTTTACTTTAAGACAATGTTTAATTCATTAAAGCGTTCTTGTTTATTAGTGTGCTTGTGGTGCTTCAGCACAAACACTTATGCATTCTTATTCACAGTCATAGATGGTACAACTTAAAGATTTGTCTAAGATAAACTGAACAAGTGTTTTGTATTTACTTTCGTATTTATAGAGGATATCGTTGTTGTTGGTGGTTATCATGTAAACCACAAATAAAATGTTCTTAAATAATGTTAATGTTCATATTCAGTTGAGTTTTTCATTCCGCCCCTTATAAAACCATATATCGGCATATTTTGTCTCCCTACAATCGCTATCGGAACCGAAAAACCCATTTAGGTCGGGCTCTACTTCAGAGTCAGTCTGTGTCCTTTTCGGGAGAGTTAGACAGTGAGTGTGGGAAATGGGAGTGGAGAGAAGAGGCAGAGGGGTGAAGGAGCTTACCGTGATCAGGCATTTCTGGAACTCAATGAGTTTCTTCTTGGCTTCAGGGTAGTTTTTGTAGTCGTAGCACAGCTCGTACATGAGCAGCACATGGATCAGGGGAGAGTCCTGTCACACACACATAGAGAGAGAAATGTGATAAAAGACCATCCAAACTCATGCAGAAACAGACATGACAGCCATAATACATGAGGCAGACCTCCCATGATGTCTGCTGGGTTAATGAGAGGAGCTGGTCTAAGCCTCGAAGCTGTTTGAAGATTATGCATACAGCGTAAAATTGCCGACGAGGACATATCATTCGGGTCACTTCTGAGGAGGGAAGCTGCCGTGCAGGTAGATTAGTATTCTAAATGAACGCAACACTAATGACTAGGCCTGAAGGAAACCGATAAATGAAATGCAAATAACAACGAGGGATTGGATAGGCAAGCAACCATCTATGTGCTTTCAATTGCTTGAATGAAATTAAAGTTTAAAGCCATTTCTATTGGTTTCATCGGTTAGTGATTGACAGGAAATAGTGGAAAGTACCGCCCATCTTAAGCCTGCTGCAACCTCATTTGCATGTAGTCTATTCAATATGCACTAAGAACATACATTAAGAACACCTGCTCTTTCCATGACATAGAATGACTAGGTGAATTCAGACGAAAGCTATGACACCTTATTGGTGTCACTCGTTAAATCCACTTAAATCATTGTGGATGAAGGGGATTTTTAATCCTTGATATAATTGAGACATGGATTGTGTACGTGTGCCATTCAGAGGGTGAATGGGCAAGACAAAATACTTAAGTGACTTTGAACGTGGTATGGTAGTATGTGCCAGGCGTACCGGTTCGTGTCAAGAACTGCAACGCTGCAGGGTTTTCACACTCAACACTTTCCCATGTGTATGAAAAACGGTCCACTACCCAAAGGACACCCAGCCAACTTGACACAACTGTAGGAAGAATTAGAGTCAACATGGGCCAGCATCCCTGTGGAACGCTTTCGACACCTTGTAGAGTCCATGCCCTGACGAATTGAGCCTGTTTTGGGGGCAAAGGGGAGGGACGGTGCTTAAGGAAGTTGGTCTTAATGTTTTGTATAATAGAACAGTTTTTAAAATGTTCACCGGACTGATATTTTTGTTCTTCCTTTAGATTCAACACATTTGTGATGTAGTGCCTCGTTTCATTCTCTAGTCTCAGATACATGTCACTCTCAAATGTGCTCGAAAACTAATTATAATTGTTTTGGTGACTACAGCGCCAATGATAAAATGCAATAATAAAGACGTGTTCTAATTGAGCGGAGCGTCAAAGGGGACAGAGTATTCACTGCATTACAATGCATTCTAAAATCACTTGTTGATTTAGGCCTATAGCATGGTAGTGCTCAGACCGCAAAATGGAATAAGGCCTGTCAGTTAAATTGCTGCAAATGAACTGCCCTTGGGGGGAAAACATTTAGATTTGGGGCAGAATCCTAACTTTATATTTGTGTGCATAGTTGTGTCTAAATCATGCATGTGTGACAATGGGAGATTTGAGATTTGTATTTTTTCCCAAAAGGGCAGTTAATTTGCAAGACCTACAATGATATGTATCACACATGTTCTATTGAATTACCCTCTGGAAGAGCTGGAAGCCTCGTATGAGAGGCCTGATCCTGCATTTCCTCAGCAGTGTCTTCCAGATGATTGACAGGTCGTGGAGGTTCCACTCATGACGTTGCGGGCTCTCTTCCAGGTGGGCGGTAGCCTCTGTGGCAATGACCTCATCCACAGAGGTCAGGACCCAGACGCAGAGGCACTGGAGCAGGTCGGCTTCCTGTCAATCAAATCCATGGCACACACACCGTACAGAGAAAGACACACGCAATCAAACATACACACAGTCAGTTAAATAACGTTTTTATACTAAGCCTTATAATACAAATTCTCATAGACAGAGAATCCTTACAGACAGAGCCCCACCTGATGACAGGCAGCTAGTATGGTGAGCGTGGGGCAGTGCTGTGCCAGGGCCTCCCCCAGGAGGTGTCTCCAGGGACTGGCCTGCTCCTGGCTCTGCAGCAGCACCTGGAACAGCTCCTTGGGGGGGTCGGAGGCTTCCTCGCTGGGCAGGGTGACTTGACCCTGGGCCTCCCTGTCTTCCACCTCCCCCACCCTCCACTGAGAGCTGAGCTGCAGGTTCTGGAAGGCCAAGGTCAGGTGGGCCTGCAGGGCTGGGCTGAACTGGGTCGCCAGGGACCTCACCTGTCAATCACAAGTAGGGAAAGAGGGAAGAACTGAAAACATACAATCGCTACAGTACCACAGACAAGGGGGCGATTGGAAACCACCAGTCTTTATTTTCCATCTAGAGAACAATCCTTACAGTTTAGGCCCCTGTAAACGATACAATTTAATTCAAATAACATATTTCCCTGATAGGGATCTTCAGAGGAAGAGAACCTGAGAGCAGTTTTCATCCCATTTTAGAGTGAACAGAGAAAGTAGGTGTGGTAGAATCCTTCAGTTGTATGGGTTATTAAAGGCCCAATGCAGTCAAAAATTATTTTCCCGTGGTTTATATATACATTTCCACTCAACGAGGTTGGAATAATACTGTGAAATTGTGAAAATTATGATAATTGCCTTTTAGTGTAAGAGCTGTTTGAAAAGAGTGCCTGAATTTTTGGCCTGTTTCGGTGGGATGGAGTTTCAGCCTGCCTAGCAACACCACCAGACAGTGCAAGTTAATAGACCAATAACATAGACTTTCATACCGCTCTGCCAATAACAGTTAGTTTTCAGGTTGCATATCCCTCCCATTAGGCTTGTCCAATTAGGACCCTCACCATTCTAAGAAAGTCCTAGTCAAAATTCTTGCTTGAGAAAGTGCTCTTGCTAAGGAGTTATTTTTGTTTTTTGTTTCTTTGTTTTCGATTAAATTTGTCAAAACCACACTAAGGTACTTCATTGTCACCCAGAAATGATTTGAAATTGAGTTAAAAGCGGCTGCATTGGATCTTTAAAGGGTTTTCTAGTGGGGTGTTAATGATAGTTAAAGGGCAAGTCCACATATTCATTATCTCCAGCACCATACCAGTGTTTACATATGTGAAAGCGTTTCTGCATCGTTATTGTAGGCTACTACCACTTTTAGTCTTAGCCTTTACCACACTACTCACTGTTTAGCACATGACCTCACATGTGAATCCTTAAAGAGATGGGTGGGGCTGGCTTAAGAGGGTGTCAACAATGCTGAATGGGTGTAGACAAAGGAGAGCTCTCCAGTAGGTACCAAAACAAAGGCCCTTTTCTCAAAAGTGAGTTTACAAGTTTATCAACGTTCAAAGCAGAATTACTTTCCCATTGTTCCTCAAAAATGCTGTGTATGATATACCATTTTGTAGCTCTTTACATTACCCAATGTAAAAAGTCCAATTTCAAATTTTGCTTCATAAGACACGAATCCAGGTGGTGAGTCACATTTGATGGAAATTCTTCACAGTGATGGAGAACTTAAACCCCTGCATGATAGACTCAGTAAACCGGAGTGTTAACTTCAAAATGTAGAAATGTGCTGTTTTCACACACTGATTGGTGTGGTGCTGGAGATAATGAATAGGAGTTGCAAAAGTGTTCGAATGGGCCTTTAAAGATTTAGCATGTGTGTGTTTGGCAGTGGTGGATATGTACCTGCTGAGGGGGGTAGGTGTGCAGCTGGACAAAGAGCAGGAAGTGTAGCCACTGGCTGTCGGCTGCACAGTCCTGCGGGTACACACTGCTCAGGGGCAGGGCATGTAGCTGGCAAAACTGTATGGGCAGAGCCCACTCCTGACCTGCCTCATAGGATGACCTGGAGAGGGCATTTGGAGTTGAACAGACTCACACAACAAATTGTCCATAAAACTATGGGATACATTTCCTTGTACCAAACTGTGTATAAGAGTGTTTCTTCTCGCCCCTAGACCATATGCAATTGCTGAGATCCGACAGTATTTGACAGGTGTAAGCAATATGGTAACATCTCCACCTTGCCCTGTGACATGCGAGATGTACGTTTCACCATATTGCTTTTACCCATCAAATCTTCACAATGCATAGGTCGATTTGGGATTGGGCCTGTGCCTAACCTGCTGGTGCCCTTCCTCTCCAAACTGTCCTTCACAGCTTCCTCCAAGTCAAAGAGCAGCTCTTCCGCTGTCTCCCTCTCCACCTCCACCAGCTTACTGCCTTTAGCAGCTGAAACACAGAAAAGGTCAAACAAACGTCACAGTGTGATGTGTGTGTGTCTTTGCAAATAAAATACAATCGTATTGGTCACATACATACAGTTGAAGTCGGAAGTTTACATAAACAAGTTTTAATGACTCCAACCGAAGTGTTTCAACCACTCCACAAATTTATTGTTAATAAACTATAGTTTTGGCAAATCGGTTAGGACATCTACTTTGTGCATGACAAGACATTTTTACAGCAATTGTTTACAGACAGATTATTTCACTGTATCACAATTCCAGTGGGTCAGAAGTTTACATACTGACTGTGCCTTTAAACAGCTTAGAAAATTCCAGAAAATAATGTCATGGCTTTAGAAGCTTCTGATAGGCTAACTGACAACATTTGAGTCAATTGGATGTGTACCTGTGGATGTATTTCAAGGCCTACCTTTGCTTGACATCACGGGAAAATCAAAAGAAATCAGCCAAGACCTCAGAAAATAATTATAGACCTCCTCAAGTCTGGTTCATCCTTGCGAGCAATTTCCAAATGCTTGAAGGTACCACCTTCATCTGTACAAATAATAGTACGCAAGAATAAACACCATGGGACCAGGAAGCAGTCATACCGCTCAGAAAGGAGATGTGATCTGAACGTACTTTGGTGTGAAAGGTGCAAATCAATCCCAGAACAACAGCAAAGGACCTTGTGAAGATGCTGGAGGAAACAGGTACTAAAGTATCTATATTCACAGTAAAACGAGGCCTATATCGACATTACCTGATAGGCCGCTCAGCAAGGAAGAAGCCACTGCTCCAAAACCGCCTTAAAAAAGGCAGACAACAGTTTGCAACTGCATATGGGGACAAAGATTGTACTTTTTGGAGAGATGTCCTCTGGTCTGATGACACAAAAATGGAACTGTTTGGCCATAATGACCATCGTTATGTGGGTGTTAGTATCATGTTGTGGGGGAGCTTTTCTGCAGGAGGGACCGGTGCACTTTACAAAAAAGATCGATTCATCATGAGGATGGAAAATTATGTGGATATATTGAAGCAACATCAAGACATCAGTCAGGATGCTAAAGCTTGGTCACAAATGGGTCTTCCAAATGGACAATGACCCCAAGCATACTTCCAAAGATATGGCAAAATGGCTTAAGGACAACAAAGTCAAGGTATTGTAGTGGCCATCACAAAGCCCTGACCTCAAACCGTTTTCCCCTCAAAATTCAAGATGGCAGCGCAGTAGGACGTGTATATCTGTCTCTGTCTTATCCCGTGTCTTATCCCTTGTAAATAGCAGTTTATCGTATATATCTTAATCTCACTTTCTATCAATGAATTAAAAATACTTTCCTGCAACCCGCCTCACCCAATGTGATACGGATCTGCTATTTTTCTTCCTTATAACTCAAACTTCCATTAGGAGCTAGCCAGCTAACTAGCTACTACTCTTTGTTAGCCACGGCTAGCGGTCCTCACCCTTTTTTCCCCCACGGAATCAGCTAGCCGTAGCTTGGACAATCACCTGCCAGTCTGTACAGCGTGATATCAACCCAGAGCATATCAGACTGCTTCTCTCTACCATATCACCGGTTTTCTGCCGCTCTGGATCCTTACACCGGATCATTACGCCGGATCATCGCAGCCAACTAGCTGCAAACAGTGGCTACTGTTAGCTAACGCCTCTGCCCCGAAGCTAGCACCAGCTAGCCTTGAGCTAGCCTCGAGCTAGGCCCATAATATTTTTAGGGCTACAAAACCTCCTTTGCCAATTGGCCTGGACCCTTTATTGTCGACACGGAGCCCCGCCGATCCATCACGACTGGACTGCCGACGTGATCGCCTGATGTGGTCTCAACAGGCTATTCTGTTAAGATATCGCCGCAGAGCCATACTTGCCGCAGGGCCATACTTGCCCCGGCCCGCTAGCTTTTCTGAACGCTGTGTCCCCTGCTTGTTCAGCGTAGTTTTGACTACCGAATTGCATCCTGACTCACCTATTGCTGCTCTTTTGACCATATGATCACTCGACTACACAGCTGATGCCCCCTGGACTGTCTCTTTTTACCCCATTTTTTCCCCAATTTCATGGTATCCAATTGTTAGTAGTTACTATCTTGTCTCATCGCTACAACTCCCGTACGGGCTCGGGAGAGACGAAGGTCAAAAGCCATGCGTCCTCCGAAACACAACCCAACCAAGCCACACTGCTTCTTAACACAGCGCGCATGCAACCCGGAAGCCAGCCCCCCCACAGACTGTTTCAATAACACGGTACCTCATTTTGTTTACCTGTCGGCCCCAGCTTCAAACTCAGGTCCTGTATGTACATAACTGACTCGCTCTGCCCATTCATTGCCATTTACCCGTTGTTGTCTTAGCTCTCCTGATCAACACATGTTGCTTTACGCCTCTCTCTAATGCCAATATGCCTTGTTTACTGCTGTCTTGGCTAGTTTTTATTGTTTTATTTCACTGTAGAGCCCTCAGCCCCATTCAAAATGCCTTAGATAGCTCTTTCGTCCCACCACACACACATGCGGAGACCTCACCTAGGTTAATTGATGCCTCCAGAGATTGAACCCCTCTCATCGTCACGCAACGCATATGTTTACTTCCACTGTAACTCACATCCTACATTACCCTTGTCTGTACATTATGCCTTGAATCTATTCTACCACACCCATAAATCTGCTCCTTTTATTCTCTGTCCCCAACACATGAGACAACCAGTTCTTATAGTCTTTAGCCGTACCCTTATCCTACTCCTCTATTCCTCTGGTGATGTAGAGGTTAACCCAGGCCCTGTAGCCCCCAGTTCCACTCCTATTCCTCAGGCGCTATAATTTGTTGACTTCTGTAACCATAATAGCCTTAGTTTCATGCATGTTAACATCAGAAGCCTCCTCCCTAAGTTTGTTTTATTCACTGCTTTAGCACACTCCGCCAACCCTGATGTCCTAGACGTGTCTGAAGCCTGTCTTAGGATAGCCACCAAAAATTCTTACATTTCCATCCAACTACAACATTTTCCGCCAAGATAGAACTGCCAAAGGGGTTGGAGTTGCAATCTACTGCAGAAACAGCCTGCAGAGTTCGGTCATGCTATCCAGGTCTGTGCCCAAACAGTTCGAGCTTCTACTTTTAAAAATCCACCTTCCCATAAATAAGTCTCTCACTGTTGCCACATGTTACAGACCCCGCTCAGCCCCCAGCTGTGCCCTGGACACCATATGTGAATTGATTTCCCCCATCTATCTCCAGAGTTAGTACTGTTAGGTGACCTAAACTGGGATATGCTTAACACTCCGGCCGTCCTACAATCTAAGCTAGATGCCCTCAATCTCACCAAAATTATCATGGAACCTACCAGGTACAACCCCAAATCCATAAACACGGGCACCCTCATAGATATCATCCTGACCAACCTGCCCTCTAAATACACCTATGCTGTCTTCAACCAGGATCTCAGCGATCACTGCCTCATTGCCTGCGTCCATAATGGGTCCGCGGTCAAACGACCACCCCTCATCACTGTCAAACGCTCCCTAAAACACTTCAGCAAGCAGGCCTTTCTAATCGACCTGGCCCGGGTACACTGGAAGGATATTGACCTCATTCTGTCAGTAGAGGAAGCCTGTTAATTCGTTAAAAGTGGTTTCCTCATCATCTTAAATAAGCTTGCTCCATTCAAAAAATGTAGAGCCAAGAACAGATATAGCCCTTGGTTCACTCAAGACCTGACTGCCCTTGACCAGCACAAAAACATCCTGTGATGTTCTGAATTAGCATCGAATAGCCCCCGCGATATGCAACTTTTCGGGGATGTTAAGAACCAATTTACACAGGCAGTGTCAAAAAGCTAGCCTTGCTTTCCTAACAGAAATTTGCATCCTGTAAGCGCAAACTCCCAACATTTCTGGGACACTGTCAAGTCCATGGAGAATAAGAGCACCTCCTCCCAGCTGCCCACTGCACTGAGGCTAGGAAAGACTGTCACCACCAATAAATCCACGATAATTGAGAATTTCAAGAAGCATTTTTCTATGGCTGGCCATGTTTTCCACCAGGCTACCCCTACCCCGGTCAACAGCTCTGCACCCCCCATAGCAACTTGCCCAAGCCTCCCCATTTCTCCTTCACCCAAATCCAGATAGCTGATGTTCTGAAAGAGCTGCAAAATCTGGACCCGTACTAATCAGCTGGGCTAGACAATCTGGACCCTCTCTTTCTAAAATTACCCACTGCAATTGTTGCAACCCTTATCAACCTCTCTTTTGTATCGTCTGAGATCCCCAAAGATTGGAAAGCTTGGAAAGATTGCCTCGCCTGGTTCACCAACTACTTCTCAGATAGAGTTCACTGAGTAAAATCGGGGGGCCTGTTGGCCGGACCTCTGGCAGTCTCTATGGGGGTGCCACAGGGTTCAATTCTCGGGCCAACTATTTTCTCTGTAACCATCAATGAATTCGCTCCTGCTGCTGTTGATTCTCTGATCCACCTCTACGCAGACGACACCATTTTATATACTTCTGGCCCTTCTTTGAACACTGTGTTAACTAATCTCCAGACGAGCTTCAATTCCATACAACACTCCTTCAGTGGCCTCCAACTGCTCTTAAATGCAAGTAAAATAAACAGATCCTTGACTTAAACAGATCCTAGACTTCGGCGATGTAATTTACAAAATAGCCTCCAACACTCTACTCAGCAAATTGGATGCTGTCTATCACAGTGCCATCTGTTTTGTTACCAAAGCCCCATATACTACCCACCACTGTGTCCTGTATGCTCTCGTTGGCTGGCCCTCGCTTCATATTCGTTGCCAAACCCACTGGCTCCAGGTCTTTGCTAGGTGAAGCCCCACCTTATCTCAGCTCACTGGTCAACATAGCAGCACCAACCCATAGCACACGCTCCAGCAGGTATATTTCACTGGTCACCGCCAAAGCCAATTCCTCCTTTGGCCGCCTTTGCTTCCTGTTCTCTGCTGCCAATGACTGGAACAAACTGCAAAAGTCACTGAAGCTGGAGACTTATATCTCACTAACTTTAAGCATCAGCTGTCAGCGCAGATTATAGATCATTGCATCTGTAAATAGCCCACCCAACTACCTCTCCCCATACTGTTATTATACTTTTTTGCTCCTTTGAACCCCAGTATCTCTATTTGCAAATTCATCTTCTGCACATCTATCACTCCAGTGTTTAATTGCTAAATTGTAAATATTTCACCATTATGGCCTATTTATTGCCTTACCTCCCTAATCTTACTTCATTTGCACACACTGTATATAGTCTTTTCTATTGTGTTATTGACTGTACGTTTGTTTATTCCATGTGTAACTCTGTGTTGTTGTTTGTGTCGCACTGCTTTTCTTTATCTGGGCCAGGTCCCAGTTGTAAATGAGAACTTGTTCTCAACTGGCCTACCTGGATAAATAACGGTGAAATAAAAAAACACATTTAAAAAATCTTATAGAAAATTTGTGGGCAGAACTGAAAAAGCGTGCGCAAGCAAGGTGGCCTACAAACCTGTCTCAGTTACACCAGCTCTGTCAGGAGGAATGGGCAAAAATTCACCCAACTTATTGTGTGGAAGGCTAACCAAAACGTTTGACCCAAGTTAAACAATTTAAAGGCAATGCTATCAAATACACTCAATTTGTATGTAAACCTCTGACCCACTGGGAATGTTATGAAATAAATAATCTACTATTATTTTGAAATTTCACATTCTTAAAATAAAGTGGTGATCCTAACTGACCTAAAACAGGGCATTTTTACTAGGATTAAATGTCAGGAATTGTGAAAAACTGAGTTTAAATGTATTTGGCTAAGGTGTATGTAAACTTCTGACTTTAACTGTAAATGTATTTAGCAGATGTTATTGCGGGTGTAGCGAAAAAACTACACACGTGTGTATGTGTAGGTTTACCCAGTAAGTCTTTAAGGGAGAATGTGCTGGTCCCACCAGGCCTCTGGGTCCGGAGTCGGAGGATCAGACTGAGGGCTTTGAGGTCCACCCGCAGCTTTAGGCTACACACACCCAGGAGCTCGCAGAAACACACACATGCAGCTGCCACAGAGGGAACGCTGAAATGCAGCATGGCCAGGCTGTAGGCCTGCTGCGCCGCATGACTGAGCCTGACACAGGGAAAAGACATACAACATATTACAACACAATGTGCACTGAGTGCGCAAAACATTAGGAACACCTTTCCATGACATCGACTGACCAGGTGAATGCTATGATCCCTTATTGATGTCACCTGCTAAATCCACTTCAATCAGTGTAGATAAAAACGAGAAAGGTTAAAGAAAGATTTTTAAGCCTTGAAACAATTGCGATATGGATTGTGTGGGTGCCATTCAGAGGGTGAATGGGAAAGACAAAATGTTTAATTGCCTTTGAACTGGGTATGGTAGTAGGTGCCAGGCGCACCGGTTTGTGTCGAACTGCAATGCTGCTGGGTTTTTCACACTCAACAGTTTCCCGTGAGTATCAAGAATGGTCCACCACCCAAAGGACATCCAACCAACTTGACACAACTATGAGAAGCATTGGAGTCAACATGGGCCAGCATCCCGGTGGAACGCTTCCGACACATTGTGGAGTCCATGCTACGACAAATTTAGGCAGTTCCGAGGGGAAAAGTGGGTGCTCAATATTAGGAAGGTATTCCAAATGTTTTTTTTACACTCAGTGTACATGACTTGTATACCGGGTCGTCCTATATGAACTCAATCGCTTTTCGAACAAAGTCTTCTATACATGTTTGCCCATGGTAGAAGAATTCAAGAGAATACTTTCTTAACCGACGACAGGCATTAAACACACAAACACCTCAGATGATGTAAAATAGTCTGAGCTACAACATATGCGCAAATGAATTTAAAATGACGTGTGCCACCGAAGAGTAACAACGACAACAGAGGGAAAAATAAAACAAGGATAAGTGCTTGCCCAAGCCTCTTGTTTTTATGTTAAACAAGTTTCAAATAGTTTGGTTAGTGACGTTAAAAGGCACTGAGGAGAAAGGCGTCTGACACTTCGAAATGTAGTCCGGTCTGCTTGTCCCTGATAAACCTCAAAGATCATTGTAGACATCTGAGTGCTTCGTTTTTTGTTTCCAGGCATAGTCATCATGTCCTCAGGTAAGATGTTTTTGGGGATGTACTCCGCTTACTGCAAAACATATCGTCTTTGTAGTGTGCCGTCTATGTTACTCTGGTGTCAGTTGAAATTTCCTAACAGAGTCCGATATACTCACTGTGACTTCACTTCGTTGGAGTTGGCTAGCTGTTGGACGAGAAACGTTCCGTAGGCGAACGATGGTCGTCCGTGACGCAGATAGTAGAGGAAGTCGAGGTTCTCAATTAGGGCGTATTTACTGACGAGGTGAGGACTAGAGAAATGGGGCAGCTCCACTGAGGTCTCTATTGGGGGAATTCAACACTACATATCACACAATGTTTTGAAGACACAAATTATCACCAAACAATCTACAGCCTTAGTTAAACCCTAGGGTACGTCATCCTATGCTAGGTGAGTTACAAGAGCATACATTGATATTCAGAAGTGAGCTTAAAAAAAGAATATGTTCTTTCCGTGAAATACCTACCGGTGGAGCCTAGTGTATTGGCAGACTGCCACCCGAACAGTCGAGATGGATCCAATGGATGTAAAGACTAAAAGGAAAGACAAGTAAAATATATTGTCAGCAAAAATACTTCTGCTGCATACAAAGTCTTTATTTTACATTGCACTTAACACCACCATGTACACAGTCCATAACAAGTGCCCGTACAAATATTCAGTTTCGGACAAACAACATTTCCTTTAAAAGCACATTGCTCAGCCTACTCCACAGGTTTCTCCATTTGAATTATGCCCTATTGAAACTGTGGGAGGATGGGCTGACATATCTCAATGTATTTTCCAGCAACATATTTGTGCACTGGTTTCATACCTCATCAGGATAAAAGTGGAGCCATGCATATCCACCACTCATTAAAGTGATTGCTCCCTGCTGTCTGTAGCCTGAGGGGAAGCTAGCTGTCCGAGCGCTGGCTGTTTAGCCTTTAAGCGGTGAAAAGGCAATTACCGTACCACAGCAAAAAAAAAAAAGCGCAGGCCAGACCAGACATAAGCTATCTGATGCAGACACATTGATGAGTTTCAAGGATGACGAGTTGCTAATACACACTCAAAGTCAAAGTTTAGCTTCGAAGCTGAGATAGTGTGTTGTGCGCCGTGCTGTGAATGCAGAGTGTGTGTGTGTAATGTGCTGTGAAGGTGCTGTGTGGTTCTCTATAATGCTATGATTAGAGCCTAGGGCCTTTGTTTGCTCAGTGATGAGCTGAATGCTAATGGTGTACTCAGGACCAAACCCTATTATTCAGTTCCTTTATGCATGTGGTAAGTTACTGTATGATTTGTAAGACAGCAAACACACACAAGACATTTAGCAAACAGATGATCTGGACGGTATGGATGTACCTGCATGAGGTGGTAGACGGAGATATCGGATGTGGTGGCGGTGGTCCCTCGTGTTCCGCTCACAGGGAAGAGCGCTGCCTTGAGCTTGGGGTAGGGGCTCAGGGCCATCTTCAGTAGCTGGGGGTCCACCCTAGACACAGAGCTCCCAGCCCTCTCCCCCTGACTCACCACCTAAACAACACACAGACAGGAAAACTCTAATTCATTATTACCAATCCTGGTGTTTGTGAGTGTGCTCGTTTCGCCCTTGGAAAATCCCTTTGGGCTGGGGTCGGGAGCTGAATTTGTATTTATTAAGGATCCCCATTACTCTTCCTGGGGTACAGATACATTAAGGCAGTTATATACAGTCGTGGCCAAAAGTTTTGAGAATGACACAAATGTTAATTTTCACAAAGTCTGCTGCCTCAGGTTGTATGATGGCAATTTGATAATACTCCAGACCGTTATAAAGAGTGATCAGATGAATTGCAATTATTGCAAAGTCCCTCTTCGCCATGCAAATGAACTGAATCCCCAAAAACATTTCCACTGTATTTCAGCCCTGCCACAAAAGGACCAGCTGACATCATGTCAGTGATTCTCTCGTTAACACAGGTGTGAGTGTTGACGAGGACAAGGCTGGAGATCACTCTGTCATGCTGATTGAGTTTGAATAACTGACTGGAAACTTCAAAAGGAGGGTGGTGCTTGGAATCATTGTTCTTCCTCTGTCAACCATGGTTACCTGCAAGGAAACACGTGCCGTCATCATTGCTTTGCACAAAAAGGGCTTCACAGGCAAGGATATTGCTGCCAGTAGGATTGCACCTAAAACCACCATCGGATCATCAAGAACTTCAAGGAGAGCGGTTCAATTGTTGTGAATAAGGCTTCAGGGCACCCAAGAAAGTCCAGCAAGCGCCAGGACCGTCTCTCAAAGTTGACTCAGCTGCGGGATCGGGGCACCACCAGTACAGTGAGGCGAAGACTTTTGGAGGATGGCCTGGTGTCAAGAAGGGCAGCAAAGAAGCCACTTCTCTCCAGGAAAAACATCAGGGACAGACTGATATTCTGCAAAAGGTACAGGGATTGGACTGCTGAGGACTGGGGTAAAGTCATTTTCTCTGATGAATCCCGTTTCCAATTGTTTGGGGCATTCAGAAAAAAGCTTGTCCGGAGAAGACAAGGTGAGCGCTACCATCAGTCCTGTGTCATGCCAACAGTAAAGCATCCTGAGACCATTCATGTGTGGGGTTGCTTCTTAGCCAAGGGATTGGGCTCACTCACAATTTTGCCTAAGAACACAGCCATGAATAAAGAATGGTACCAACACATCCTCTGAGAGCAACTCCGCCCAACCATCACAGAACAGTTTGGTGACGAACAATGCCTTTTCCAGCATGATGGAGCACCTTGTCATAAGGCAAAAGTGATAACTAAGTGGCTCGGGGAACAAAATATCGATATTTTGGGTCCATGGCCAGGAAACTCCCCAGACCTTAATCCCATTGAGAACTTGTGGTCAATCCTCAAGAGGCGGGTGACAGAATGCCAGGGCGGATTGCAGAGGTCTTGAAAAAGAAGGGTCAACACTGCAAATATTGACTCTTTGCAACAACTTCAGGTAATTGTCAATAAAAGCCTTTGACACTTATGAAATGCTTGTAATTATACTTCAGTATTCCACAGTAACATCTGACAAAACATATCTGAAGACACCGAAGCAGCAAACTTTGTGAAAATTAATAGTTGTGTCATTCTCAAAAAACTTTTGGCCACGACTGTACACACACAAAAAACACTTTTCTCAACACATTAAGTGTACTCTACTACCGCATACAGGTATCTACAATACAAAATCAATGTGTATTTGTATGCGTGTGTCTCGGGGTGGGTGGGGTCAAGGAACCAACGGACAACAGTAGGCGAATGATACACTGTTTTGTTTGCACATGAATGTGCTATCTATGTGCCTGTCCGTTCTCGGGACAAAAAAAACACCATGAGGTTTACTTCCGTGTCGGTTTATCTTCCTCACAACACTGGATGTTTGTTTTGTTGTTTTATAAAGGAAGAGATAAATATCAGTAAAGTGGCCAACACATAAATAGGCATTACTCTCTCCCTTTTTCCACACAGTTTTTGCTTCTTTAATTTTTTTTATTATTAAATTAATTTAGTATACATTTTCTTTGTAAATTGAACCCATTTTGATTTTCTTTAGGAGGGGAGCGGGAACCAGGCAAACCCCAACTACAGAGCATATGGGGTGGGAAATGCTGTTTTCATATTGTACATGGGGAGCTGTGGGTCAGGAAGTGCACAGATAGGGCTCTACCTGTGCAGAGCACAAGCCCCTTTGCTTTTCCAGTATCTAAAGTGCCCTTTTGGGTGGTGGCAGTGCTTAATTTGAGCCAGATCCTGTTCGGCACCTCAGTTTTGGATTGTTTTGTTCTGGAATCCATTAGCCAGGATCCGGTACCTCTCGTAACATAAAGCATTATTTTTACTGTTTGCAAAGTAAAAATGATAATAAAAGCAATCAAGAGTCAATTCAAGTTAATCCTGTGTTATTCTCCTGGCTGCCCCCTAAAAAAAAGTAATGTGAAAACAGTGCCTGATATTCTAAGAATTGATCAGTGTTGGCCTGGCCCGGGTTTATGTTTTGCACAACATCGTAGCTTATTTCGACCAACGCATGGCCATTGCTGTGGTGAGAGAGAGAAGTACGCCTGTATTTCTCACCGAACCAGAATGAGATTCACTTTCTGTGATGTCTCTCCCTGCTCTGATAGAAATGAGCATGTAACTCTCACCTCTCCAGCGTTGCACTTCATCATTTATTTCCTTACAGAATCACAGCCGTGGTGAGGGTGCTGGAGCTATCACAGCACCACTGATACATTTAAATACATTTGCCAAAGTTATGGAATTACTGCGGTCAACCAATACAGGATCTTTCGCAAGATTTCATATACAACAGCAGGAAAACACAGATCCTGCTGAAAAGAGAAGACTAATCTGTCTGTAGGCTACCAAGTTATCAACTTTCAAATAGACCTATTGTGCCGAACAGCATTGTTTTACAAAGTAAAACAAGAGAGAGATGAGCTTTTGGCATGAGCGCATTGGCCATCGCCGGTGAGTGAGCTGCGCAACATTGGGTGAGTCAGTGAAACTGGATAGCTTTTTTAGGACTATAAAATCCTCCTCATATTGTACAATATGTGTGTCTCCATAGGCTATTGACGGATTTAAGACAAGGTTGTTTTCATTGATCTCAGATTCTCAATTTGTCCGTGTCAAAGTATAACCTGTCATTTTGTTCTAAAGTCTCTAGTCATCTAAAATTATGTAGAATTATGTAGAACCACTAAAAATGTTCCTTTTCCGCAGTCTGAAAACTTGCTCCAGGACCTCAGACTGGGGAGAAGGTTCACCTTCCAACAGGACAACGACCCTAAGCACACAGCCAAAACAGCACAGGAGTGGCTTCGGGACAAGTCTCTGAATGTCATTGAGTGGCCCAGCCAGAGCCCGGACCTGAACCGGATCGAACATCTCTGGAAAGATATGAAAATAGCTGTGCAGTGACGCTCCCCATCCAAACTGACAGAGCTTGAGAGGATCTGCAGAGAAGAATGGGAGAAACTCCCCAAATACAGGTGTGCCAAGCTTGAAGCATCATACCCAAGAAGACTCAAGGCTGTAATCACTGCCAAAGGTGCTTCAACAAAGTTCTGAGTACAGGGTCTGAATACTTATGTAAATGTGATATTTCAGTTTTTAATGGCATATTATGGGGTATTGTGTGTAGACTGATGAGGAATGAAAACATTTGAATAAGGCATTTCAAATAAGGCTGAGGAATGAACACATTTGAATAAGACATTTCAAATAAGGCTGTAACATAACAAAATGTGGAAAAAGCGAAGAGGTCTGAATGCTTTCCGAATGCACTGTATATTTAGTTGGCTATTGGCTACTGATGGATTCTGGGTTCTAACTCCTAAACTGGGGATAGGGTTAATTATCAGGTATCTATTGAAATATTGGGTGCTTAGGGTTAGAGGGTCTACACCAGAAGTTAATGGTTATCTGTAGGAGGAAGGTATATAGTGTGTGCAATTAAGCTTGGAATGTACTGAGTGTAGGGAAAGCGATCACATGGCAGGCAATGAGAATGGGAGAGAGCTATGGATTAGTGATGAAGGGGGTTGAGGTCAGGTCAGGTCAGGTCACGTTAAGGGAAAAATAACAGTTTATTTCCCGTATCACTTATTTTCCTGCCTAGCAATGAAGATACAATGTTTAGCGAGGAGCAGACTCCACACAAAGTGGGGTACAAATACCACCACTAATGTAAACATGTTTTTGTCTGTTCCGCTGTTCGATCCTTTGGGAAGAATACACTTGGTTTAAGCTTTCATAGTGCCAGTCTAGTTCTTACTCTGATAATCAGAACCTAACACTACTCAACCTTTAACCAGCCACACAGGTTTAAACTTTATACGGCCTGCATATGGTCTAAATAGACAAAAGCCTGAATTCATGTAATAATTAACTATATTATTGTAAACAAATACCTGCTTGCACTTTTGCAGGCTGTCCAACTACCAGGTTGTTGTCTTCCTTGTCCACAATGACAACAAAAGGAATGAATGAATCCAACGAATTCTTCCAAATTGGGGATTTCACTTGCGCATTATCTGTTTCCACGATAGTGTAATCCCCATCATAACCTTTCTTTTTTTAACCTTTCTTTTTATTTCTCTTGTTATGTTGGCTACTTTCACATGAGCTAGGTGGCTGGTAGTCTCGGCTATTTCTGCATTATCGCTCACATAATAGAATCCGCAACACTTTTCAACACAACAAGCTCCTGGGTTTGTAAAAAATATATTATTTTAATTTAAAGGGAAATTTCACTTTTTTTCAACTTCATAATCATCATCTCCAGCACCAATGTGAAAATGGCGCGTTTCTATGTTTTGTAGTAAAAAAGATGTGTTTCCAAAAGATAAGTATTAACCAATTAGTAGACAATTAGTAGGCAATGCCTATTCATAATTGGTTAAAATCACATGATGAACACCAATGACGTCATTCGTCTGCCTCACTCTTCACATAATAGAATGCGCAACACTATTCAACCCAACAAGCTTCTGGGTTTGTAAAGAAAAAAAGTATAATATTTAGATTTAAAATGTTTCCAAATGGCAATATAGTTTGTTAGAACTGCAAGCCGACACACTGGTTGAAATTCTTTTTTATTCCACCTGCCAGCTGATTTGTTTGCGGGTCAACCTCAAGGAAACGTAAGTATCAGAACCGATGCAAGACTAATGTGTACTGCCTTTTTTCTACTTTGATATATTTTTGCCTTATACCTACGCTGAACTAGCATAGGGCCATAGGGCCACAAGGCGACCACAAACAGTATTATGGGTAACAAAGAATGAGAAATGATGTGTGTCATGGAATGTGAAGGGAACAGTGAACTTATTGAAGCATTACAAGGTATTAACTCATGGGAATAACTTGAAAGCAAAGATAGCATTCCTTCAAGAGAGTCATCTCTGACCATCAGGCTACACCCATTTAAACAGTTCATGGAAAGGGCAGGGTTTCTGCCCAGGTTACCAAAGTAGGGCTCGTGGGACAGCAATTTTGATTAAGAGTAATGTCTCCTCACGTGTTATTTCCGATCCAGATGGCAGGCGTGTTATTGTTACAGGATAACTTAATAATAGGCCTGTAGTGCTGAATAAGGATACGGATGAATAAGGATGACAGCAACTTAATCAAATCATTATTTTCCTTATTACCAGATTTGAACTCCCGTTATGTGATTCTGTGTGGGACTTTAATTGTTTTTTGAATCTGGTACTCCACCGTTTAACAAATAAGAATATGCCTTTATCCCACAGAGCTCAGGATATTATGTCTTCTTAAGTTTGGTGTCTTTGATTTGTGGAAGCAGTTAAATCCCACAGAAAAACAATACTATTTTTTTTCCTCCCGTCCACCACTATTTTTCACATATTGACTACTTCGTTGTTGATGATAAAACTGCATCTAGTCATATCCGATCACGCCCCCCTAGTACTACCGTCAGTACTACCATGAAAAATAAGCCTCATAAAACATGGTGTTCTGTGCTGCTCTCTGAGCAGAATTTCATTAACTTTGTCTCAGAGCAGATACAGCTTTTCTTAGAAGTAAAAAAAAAAATCAGAAGACACTTCACCCAGCCATTTATGGGAAACATTGAAAGTGTATATTAGAGGGCAATCATTTACGTAGCCAACAGTAATAAAAAGCGATCCAAGGACTTCAAAATGGATATCAAAAGGGAGACCTTTCTGACAGACCAACAGTATGTGGAGCACCCCTCACCAGAGCTACAGAACAAGAAGCTTAAATTAAAAAATGGACTTGATCTCTTATCAACAAATCAGTTCGAGATTATGCTTCTGAAGATCTGTCATTTGGTTAACAAGCAAACAAACTTTAAGCCTGTCAACTGTGTCAAACTACTGCATCTCAATTAATTTCACAAATCTGCACGCAATCTGATGGTATATAGAGTGATCATACAGAGATTGACAATGCATTTAAGAATTTTTACTTTTTACCAATCTGAATCCAGTGGGAATGGTTCTGAAACTGAATTTTTTTCAAGATCTGCCAATGTTGACTTCGGACCAAACTGTAAAATCAGGATTAGATGCTCAACAGGCCATCCATCGCCTGTCTTAAAATGGTCTACTAAGATAACATATGGTGTTTGTTAAAGATGGTCATATTTTTTAAAATAAAATATTGAATTTGGCCATCACTACTATAGCCCATAGAAACGCATTGAATAACACATTAAATAATAAGGAAGAAGGTTTTGAAGTGTCTCTCATATATCTAGGCAATATAAGACAGCTCAGGAACATATCTATATATTTTTAGACACATTTAACCCCTTTTTTTGTTGGCACAAAAATTCCATACATGAAAACAAAAAACGGTACCCTCAGACGAGTCCCGTTACACTGATCGGGGTCGTAGGACAAAACGGAGAACACCATCGTGTTCGTGAGACTCGATCTTTCATTTCAGTTTGTATATTAGTTTGTGCTCATATTTTGGAGGCCAAACCATTCAGACGTTTTCAGGATGTCTCCTGGTCTGACAAACGACCGCTGTAGCTCTGCCACTTTCCACCACATGTGGAAGGACGACATAGGCGGATGAGGTGGATTGAGAGACAGCCCATATATATATATATATAAATAAAAAGATTTCCCTAGTTTAAACAGACAGATTTTGATGGGGATTTTTGTATTATGTTAACTTGATTGATGCATGCGAGTGTCAATCGACTCTTAAGGATGAATCATATTGTAATAGAATAACCGCTCTATTACGCAATACCTTTTTACATTGCAGTGCTGAATTATCAATATTAATATTGGGCTGCAAACATCATGTCATAGTGGCTACTCTATCACTGCCAGTAGCAGTTTATAACTAGGTTAAACAATGAGATTGTCACATACATACTGTCACATACACACAGAGTAGACTACTGTATGATTACTGAGATATTACATTTACCTACAGAAATAAATAAAAAAATCCACTTTAGAGACATTCGAGGCACGCAATCTTTGGAGAGTGCTGCAAACCAGATTAGGAGAGCATACACAGATATGCTGTAGATCCAGACGTAGCAGAGCTGCTGAGGGAGGATGACGATGCTGTCATAGATGAATGTCTATTGTTTGATGGCACTTGACACAAGAGAGGATTCACTTCCAACTACGGGAATATGTGTGTGCATAGACATTGCAACAGGTCCAGTGATAAGACTATGAAGTGTTGTCTTCATACTGCCATGCATGTGTGATGAAAAGGAAAATAGGGTTTACTGAGGAGTTCAGGGAATGGAAGGAGTCACATGCAGATGACTGTGCCCAAAACTTCTCAGGGTCTAGAAAAGTAATAGAGCAGGAGGCAGCAAAACGCACGTGGGCCAGACCAGTCAGTCGCCATCGCATTTGTTACACAGAAATGCTCTCAGATGGTGACAGTACTTCTTAAGTTTGTCACATTAGATCCCTACCCAGGAATTGAGATACAGTGCCCTGCAAAAGTATTCATCCCCCTTGGTGTTTTTCCTATTTTGTTGCATTACAACCTGTAATATAAATGTATTTTTATTTGGATTTCAAGTAATGGACATACACAAAATAGTTCAAATTGGTGAAGTGAAAAAAAATTTACTTGTTTAAAAAATAAAAAATTTAATTAAAAACTGAAAAGTTGTGAGGGCATTTGTATTCACCCCCTTTGCTATGAAATTCCTACCTTCAGAAGTCACATAATTAGTTAAATAAAGTCCACCTGTGTGCAATCTAAATGTCACACGATCTGTCACATGAACTCAGTATATATACACCTGTTCTGAATGGCCCCAGAGTCTGCAACACCACTAAGCAAGGGGCACCACCAAGCAAGCGGCACCATAAAGACCAAGGAGCTCTCCAAACAGGTCTGGGACAAAGTTGTGGAGAAGTACAGATCAGGGTAGGGTTATAAAAAAATATCCGAATCTTTGAACATCCCACGGAGCACCATTAAATCAATTATTAAAACAATTGAAAGAATATGGCAACACAACAAACCTACCAAAACTCACGGACCAGGCACGGAGGGCATTAATCAGAGAGGCAACAAAGAGACCAAATATAACCCTGAAGGAGTTGTCCACAGCAGAGTTTGGAGTATCTGTCCATAGGACCACTTTAAGCCGTACACTCCACAGAGCTGGGCTTTATGGAAGAGCGGCCAGACAAAAGACATTGCTTAAAATAAGCAAACACATGTGGTGTTCGTCAAAAGGCATGTGGGAAACTACCCAACCATATGCAAGAAGGTACTCTGGTCAAATGAGACTAAAATGTAGCTTTTTGGCCATCAAGGAAAATGCTATGTCTGGCACAAACCCAACACCTCTCATCACCCCGGGGGACACCATCCCCACAGTGAAGCATGGTGGTGGCAGCATCATGCTGTGGGGATGTTTTCCCATCGGCAGGGACTGGGAAACTGGTCAGAATTGAAGGAATGGTGGATGGCGCTAAATACAGGGAAATTCTTGAGGGAAATCGGTTTCAGTCTTCCGGAGATTTGAGTCTGGGACGAAGGTTCACCTTCCAGCAGGACAATGACCCTACGCATACTGCTAAAGCAACACTCGAGTGGTTTAAGGGGAAACATTTAAATGTTTTGGAATGGCCTAGTCAAAGCACAGACCTCAATCCAATTGAGAGTCTGTGGTATGACTTAAAGATTGCTGTACACCAGCGGAACCCATCAAACTTGAAGGAGCTGGAGCAGCTTTGCCTTGAAGAATGGGCAAAAAAATCCCAGTGGCTAGATGTACCAAGCTTATAGAGACATACCCCAAAAGACTTGCAGCTGTAATTGCTGCAAAAGGTGCCTCTACAAAGTATTGACTTTGGGGGGTGAATAGTTATGCATGCTAAAGTTTTCAGTTTTTTTGTCTCATTGTGTGTTTGTTTCGCAATAAAACATATTTTGCATCTTCAAAGTGGTATGTTGTGTAAATCAAATGATACAACCCCCCCAAAATGTATTTTAATTCCAGTTTGTAAGGCAACAAAATAGGAAAAATGCCAAAGGGGTGAATACTTTCGCAAGCCACTGTAGGGAAACTGGAATGCATCCATCATGCCCACAAGAGGATGGGAACATCTCTATGTAAACTTAGTGCAGAAATATGCCTTGGGGGCAGAGTTGTAGGAAAACTTACTTCACTAAAATGTAAAAGTCTACAAAACTATTACAGGAGAGCAATTCCTGACATCAAGGGTGATGTAGAGAGCATGGAGACTGCCATCTGGGCTGGTCTTCTCCATTCCATGTCAACAGACGAAACCCCTAATCACGGCAGATGCTCGTCATCTTGGTGCTGGTACCAGCGAGCCCTAGAAAATGGTTAGAATCCACCCAGTCACAAAAACCATCCAGGCCATACATTTTTTTAATCGAGAAGTTGCACAGAAAATGGTGCCTGTATACCATAGGATGTTAAATGACAACCTCCTCATTTTTTCTCAGCCTTCAAAGGAGCAACTTCAAATCCAAGATGGCAGCATGTCAAGTCGTTAGTCTGTGACTAGTACATTTTAACCTTCTAATAACCTATTTATTTATGGTTGCGTAACTTCGTTGTTGTGTAGTGCAAACTATTTTAATTCTGCTGGTGTAAAGATCACAGGTCCTCCTCAACTCGGCACTTCATTACTTGACGTTTACCAAAGTAACGCCATCTCTGGCTGGCCTGAGTTCCTTCTTCGTCTGCGGAGTGTCTTGTCCAAGCTGCTCCTTTTTGCTCTTCGCCTGGCTGTCAGTGGCAGCTCAACAATCTCAACGTTCTCTCTATCGAACTCAACACCCAATCTACTCACACGTGCAAACACTCACATTCAGACTCATACATACACGCTGTCTCTCTCTCCCCTTACCTTCGTTGGCCTCTAATTTAAAAAAAATTTTGTCAGAGAAAATGACAGTTATCGTGGTATTGCTTTGTGCACTGACTTTACTGAACTCTGGAGAAAACGAACATTGTCGCTGGGTGAGTACATCTGACAGTGTGCTCTCCCGTCCATTGGACATTTTGTCTGCAGGAACTCGCTCTTTTTCACTTGGTCCACTTGTCCAAGAGCCGATGTATTTGTGGCATGATGTAAACAGTACGAATGTGTCTCTTCCAAAGTCAAATGGTTTTAAATGACTGTTTTTTATTGTCTGGAAACTCACTTGTAGAATTTGCTTGCAGTAGGTCTCTTAAAAAAGAGAAGCCGTGCAAGGTTATTAAACAGAGGTGCCTAGTTATTCTTCTTTTGTTGATATCAGGTAACGTGTAACCTAACCCTGGCCCTGATATGAAATGTCTCCAAACCCCCTCTGATTTTAAATCAAGTTGTTTTTAGTATTTTTAATTTAAATGTACGCAGCCTGTTGTCAAAAATTGATGTGGTTAAGATTTGGGCTAAATCAACTGATGCTGATGTAATTGTGTTTTCTGAAACCTGGCTCAGCAAGTCTGTTTTTGATAAGGATATTTGTATAAGTGGTTACAATGTATATCGCACTGATCGGGTTAAGAAAAGTGGGAGTGTGGCAATATATGTAACTAAATTCCCTGTAATTGTGGCAATTTGGAAACAGTTGGAATTTCTTGCTTTGAATATTGAGGTTTCTGTGATTGGCTGTTATAGACCCCCCTCTGCTCTCGGTGATGCATTTTCTTCTTTGACGCACCTTGTGTCTAAACTTCTTTACAGTGAAATGATCTTGATTGGTGATCTCAACTGGTGTTGGTTAAAGCCGGTGTCTGATGATTTAAAAATGTTTTGTAATTCTATGAATCCCAGTTGATTAACTCACCCAAATCTTAAATGTCCAGATAAGTCTACCCTAATCAATTTGATATTGACAAATGTTCCACATAAATATTGTGCGGTTGGTGTTTTTTGTAATGATTTAAGTGACCATTGTGCTGTTGTTGCTGTTAGAAATACTAAGGTTCCAAAGACAAACCCACGTTTTATTCGTATGGGAAATATGAAGTGTTTTAATGAGCAGGCTTTCTTTCATGATTTGTTTTATTTTGACTGGAGCAAGATTGAGTTTATTCCTGATGTGGAAACTGCCTGGAAATTCTTTCATGATGGTTTTTCCCAAAGAGTAAACAAACATGCCCCATTCAGCAGGTTCAGAGTTAAAGGGTGGGATAATCCATGGTTTTCTTCTGAGCTGTCTTGTATTATTCACGACCGTAATCTAGCCTGGGCTAAAGCTTGGAAATCATGTTCTGATGCTGATTGGCTTATTTTTAGGCAGTTCTGAAACAAGTGTTCTTTTCTTCTCAGGAAGGTCAAGTCTGGCTTATTCTTAGGCAGTTCCGAAACAAGTGTTATTTTCTTCTCAGGAAGGTCAAGTCTGGCTTATTTTTAGGCAGTTCCGAAACAAGTGTTCTTTTCTTCTCAGGAAGGTCAAGTCTGGCTTATTTTTAGGCAGTTCCGAAACAAGTGTTCTTTTCTTCTCAGGAAGGTCAAGACTGGCTTATTTTTAGGCAGTTCCGAAACAAGTGTTCTTTTCTTCTCAGGAAGGCCAAGTCTGAATATTTTATGTCTGTTACCACTGATAACCTGATTGACCCTAGAACGTTTTGGAAGGCTATTAAGTCTATGTCTGGTAACAGTAATTTTAATGAATTACCGTCATGTGTTTTGAAGGACTCTGTTTTATCAGGGCAAGGAGATTGAGGTTGTAACCTCATATAAATATCTTGGGATTTTAATTGATGACGGCCTCTCTTTTAATTAAATTGCGTATTCAACAACTTACAAAAAAATTGAAGCTGAAATTGGGATTTTATTTACAGAATAAGGCCTGTTTTTCTTTTGAAGCCAGAAGGAGGCTAGTATCAGCTAAATTTATGCTGATATATGAATGCTTCAGCTCAGTGTTTGAGATCAATTGACACTCTTTACCATGGCACTTTGAGATTTATTTTAAACTGCAAAACCCTTACACACCACTGCACTTTGTATACCAGGGTTGGCTGGCCTTCTCTAGTCACTCGTAGGCTCAGTCAGTGGTATACTTTTATATACAAAGCCATTTTGGGTTTACTACCTTTTTATTTGTGCATTTTTATTGAAATGTGGTGGGTACTCTCTTCATTCGTTGGACTTTATCCTGCTAACTGTTCCAAATGTCCAAACTGAATTTGGTAAAAGGGCTTTTATGTACTCTGCGCCATCGTCTTGGAACACCTTACAAAATACTTTTAAACTGGAAGAACTTGTCCCGATTGGTGTTTTTAAATCACTGATGAAGGATTTTGAGGCTGATTCCCTGACCTGTCAATGTTTTTAATTTGCTGTTTTATACTCTTGTGAATTCAATGGTTTTTACTAGATTACTTGTAGTTTTTCATGTTGTCTGTCTGTATTTTTTTTGTAATGACTTGCTGCTGCCTATCTTGGCCAGGGCGCTCTTGAAAAAGAGATTTTAATCTCAATAAGCCCTTCCTGGTTAAATATAGGTTAAATAAAAAATATTCCACACACTGGTTCTTAGGACTTTTTAGATCTTGTGTAATTTTGATTTTAAGTAACATTTTATTTGTAAATCTATGCAAAATTTGCATCTGTCGTACGTGTGAATAGTGTTTTTTGTAAATAAATCCATGAAATAACAATATTTATTTTGATAAACTATTCTTGGTAAGTCTGACCACTGGGTGTGTTATCACAATAAAACAAAACAAAAATCACTCTGACTTGAATCAATGTGTTGAAAAATTGATTTTCGTGTGGGGATGAACATGTCATTTTTGAAACAAATAGGGAATTATTTAACAAAAGTGCAATGGTGCCAATATATTTGGCTGCAACTGTATAAGGATAATTTAGTTACTACATAATAACAGCCTGCAGTAGGCCTTCTACTTGAGTTATTCAATGAAAGGGGGCAGCACTAAGCTAGCCTGAAACATCACTACCTGGAGTACCTCAAATTGAGCATGTTATGTCTCCATGAGACGCCATCTTAAAAGCTGCAATAAGTAACTTTAAGGATGACCTTACCAAATTCACATAGAAATGGGAATTATAGACCTGTCATTCGCATTGAAAGCAAGTCTTAATAAGCAATAGATGTGCACCATTTCTATGCTTCCCATGCTTATGTTTTTGTCTTTTACTTTTGGTTTTGTACACTAGCTTCAAACAGCTAAAACTACAATATATTTGGTTATTGAAAAGATATAGCACAGCGTTTTAGAAGATGCAATGATTTTCTACTTTTGCCACAAACTGAAATTAGGCAATCTATTAGAATTTTTGCAACCAGTAAATGGCGGAATGATTTCAGCATATTGCACCTTTAACCGGCTTAATTTGATTTCAATGCACTGTTGAGTCTTCACATAGGAATGAATGGTGTCACGTTATATACGTCATATCTAGTCATTGGACATACTGTTATGGGATTTTTATTAATCATGACTAAATGATGTATACATTTAGCTTAGAATTACAACTAAACAGAATACTACTCTGTTACTGTATGAATGTATGAATCTTATTATAATCATAATACTGAATATAAGGTGTGTAGTTTTAGTCAAGAATTAGAACAAGGACTTTCTGTTCCTTGGTAGAAACAAATGGAGCTATCGTCAGACCGGCTGGAATACTGTGTTCCTTACAGGACATTCTGTCTCCACCCAGGGAGGGGAGAGACCTTGGGCTTGTAGTAGATTGTTAAACAGGTGGCAGACAATGTGAGGAGGCTTGTGAACTATATTGCCATTGTATCTGAGAGTAGGAGGGACATTTATGACAAAATTTGAGGTATATAAACCAATGTACATGGTATTATAACCGGAGCCAATAGATTAGGTTTTGTCTTGCACTGATGGAGCTGTTCACCTTTTGGCCAATAGCCTGGTGGAACCAGCCTGATCACCGCATTCCAAAAAATGGCCACTATGAGAAATAAAACAAACTATATGCATGAAATTCCTGTTTCCTGCCTAGGAAATCGCTGAAGGCAGAATTATAAGGTGAGATACCCTCGTGCAGTTATCACATAGCATCACGCGGTTACCAAATATAAGGCTTTTGAGGAGAGAAAAGGTCCAGACCTGGTCGATGCCACCCGGGGCAAACATGATGGTAGCGAGGGCCAGAAGACTGTGTCCTTCCAGGAGCATGCTGCTAATCATGGCCTGGCTGCCTGGGATGAGGACCTGGGCACTGGTCAGACTGGCCTGGAACACACGTTCTGGATCTACAGGACAGAGACACATAATTATTTAATGGTTATTAATGACTCGTCAAACTACATGTCAAAAACAAATAGGGCTGCATGACA
Source organism: Oncorhynchus mykiss (assembly GCF_013265735.2). Classification (NCBI taxonomy): domain Eukaryota; kingdom Metazoa; phylum Chordata; class Actinopteri; order Salmoniformes; family Salmonidae; genus Oncorhynchus; species Oncorhynchus mykiss. The sequence goes on along the minus strand of NC_048566.1, from coordinate 54,895,654 downwards.
TCAGCAGCCTGGTGTTCCAAATAGCATACCTGCTCTATACCAATAAACCCATCAGTTTAATTTTTTTTTTAGGATATGCTAATCTAGCAAGTCAGGCAACTGAAAGCAACTTTCCAACAGTGTTTTAGTTCGCTGTTTGCTTGCTAGACAGTTCAAATGACGACCGAACATATCTGTTTAGACTGTAGACAACTTTTATTTTAACAGAAATGTAGAACTTCTTGATGCTGTCAAAATCAGGCTATCCTAACAATGGTCCCAACGACAGGTTCAAAGTTGAAAATATTTCATGCCTATGCAACAAGGAAAATGACAGTCACATTGACAGTCTACAGACAGTCGGCATGAGTATAAATTCAATGTAGCTTTGGCCAATGACACTTGTCGCATTCTAATGGTCTAGAGACATTTCATAAGACGGACTATAAATCAACCTTAAGCACCAACAATAAAACATGACATACCACTATTAGGTTAAAAATAAACAGACTAAAAAAAACTCACGGATGCTTAATCGAGCTCAAACCAAGTTTATTCAACTACTGGGTCATACATCTGCAAAGAACATATTCACACAAACACTGACATTTAACCCTTTCTCCTAAGCTGGGCCCCTTCTTACACATCTGGACAGCCAATACACCTCTGTTGCTATCCAGAAGTTATTCCTCACTTCATCTAACCTGACCACTGCCCAAATTCCTCACTCCTCTCCAACTCATGGCTGTCATGATGACTGGTACCCGACTGTCTCTTCTCCTCCCATAGGATCCCTGATGGCTAACAATAACATATCCTGACATAATGTAAACGTTATACATTACCCTCTCTCCCTCAGTGAAATGAATAAGTATATTTCATGATTCCAAAGGTTAAGAAATCAGAACCCATCACCACATAACTAAAACTGCCATACCTGAGAGGTCTCTGGTAATCTCTTGCATTTTCACCAGCATTTCAAACCACGGGTGACTTTCATATAGACCATTATCAGCTAGAGCAGGGCAATTCCTGGGTGTCAACCTGATACAAAGAAAGAAAACAAAGATGGAGCACGAGCTACAAAAACATACAGTATATTTCACAAATGCAGTTTCATCTGAGCCACAAATAGCTTCAATTGGAGATTGTTTGTTTGACAATTGAAAGTACTTTCAAAACCAAGATCAGTAAGCTCCTAATACAATAAATACAATACATTAGCTGAATCTCAAACCGAACACAAGTCAATCTCAACGGTTAGTTGTCGAGTGATCGAGGGCTCTACTGTGTCTTTCAGCAACCTCTCTACCAAGTGGGCATCCTGTGCCAACTCGGCTCCCGAGGCAGCAAGTTCTACCCACAAATCTTAGCGTGTTACCTAGCAACAACAAAGCCACTACTAAAGAAAAATATATTTGTTTTATTGTCACAAATTGTTTTTCCAGGGTGAGCCAAAGTAGTATGGCACCCCTGGAGCAAATTAGGGTGAAGTGCCTTGCTCAAGGGCACAAAGACAGATGTTTTACCTTGTTAGCTTGGGAATTTGAACCAGAGACCTTTTGGTTATTGGCCCAATGCTCAAACCGCTGGGCTACCTGCCGCCCTCAAAATAGTCTGAATGAATCATCAAGAAATCTGTAATTAATTTGAACGTTTTTGCATCATGAGGATGCTCAATACCACGATGTCTCGCGAAAACAACGATGTGACCACATGAACAGATTGTTAATGTAGCTAGAACATGCTGTGGCTCAAAGCTGCCTCTGCCATACAGAGATGAAATATCTAGCCAATACAATTTGAATTTGATAACAGTGCTTGTGAACTTCAGAGCTGTAACAGTTTTACAATTTGGCTTCTAAAAGTATAAACGCATACTAGTAGTAGTCATCGCTCCTGCTCGAAAGTCTACACATTCTGGGTGATGCAAAGTCATCATCTTACTGGCGAGCTCACTGGCCATTTCTGATCACCGTTCTCAAAACTTGTCATTCGTTGCACATCTCACACTACAAGAGCATTGTGCCGACAAAGACGGGATCGCGAGCCCTAAGATTGTGTCTCTGATCTGCTCTTATTAAACGAGCGTTGATGATGGCAGAGCGTTGAGTAGGCAACGACATGGGGATTCTGTCTCCGATCTCAAAAACATGTCTGGGACAGCTAAATTGGGGCCAAAAATCGTGCAGTGCACGCCCGGCTTTAGTCGCACAAGTTTACATCTAGCTAAGGAGTTGTGCTTGAAGGTGCAGTATTTCTTAAAAAAAGGTATTGTAGCACCAATTTCTCATTGCCACATGTTGAATGAAAAACTTCATAAACAGCGGGATACATTTGTGAGAATGAGGCGGGCGAATTGAGCATCTACCCACATTTCATCTTATCGTCCAAAAGCAGTGTATGCAGCGGGCTATACACTCGTATCCCCCATGTACCGGTTCGTACTGAAAACATCCCCTCCTTAACTCGATTTAATAGCATGGTAGCGAGAGAAAGAAAAAAAAAACGGGGAAAATATGCATACTTTCTCTATGAAACCTCATTTTACACCACCATGCTAGAATGGCTAATGCTAATTCCTGATGTTGTACCCTGCGTTCAGCCAGACTGCAACCTGATTGGCTGAACAAACTGCTGCAACCTGATTGGCTGAACGCGATACACAACATCCAGGACTAGCATTCCTAGACATTTAATAAAGAAAGTGTGCATATTTTTTTCAAATTCCCCGCCTTCTCTCCTTTAAATTGAGGTAAGGAGGAAATCGACGCCTTTACAGGCTGAATGGAGAATGTTTTATGTACGAACTGGCTCACGCGGGACACGAGTGTAATCACAGCTGCTTACATTGCCTTTGTACAGTAAGATGAAACGACTCAATATCACCATCTGCCTGTCTTTGGGCTAGTAGGCTAGAGGGATTAGGGATGCAGGCAGAAGTAAACTTTTTTTTTTGCTCAAATAAGTAATCATTACTGATTTGCATTGTCTCAATTATCTTCCAGTCACTGCATGACAATGCACATAAACTCAGCAAAAAAAAGAAACGTCCCTTTTTCAGGACCCTGTCTTTCAAAGATAATTCTTAAAAATCCAAATAACTTCACAGATCTTCATTTGTAAAGGGTTGAAACACTGTTTCCCATGCTTGTTCAATGAACCATAAACAATTAATAAACATGCACCTGTGGAACGGTCGTTAAGACACTAACAGCTTACAGACGGTAGGCAATTAAGGTCACAGTTATGAAAACTCAGGACACTAAAGAGGCCTTTCTATTGATGGTCGGATTCTCGTTTATATTTGAAGGAATGAGCGTTACACCGAGGCCTGTACTCTGTACATTCCACAAGCATTGCCTTTTTCACCTCGTAGCTGTGTAATCCAAAACCTAAGTTGCATTGTGATTGGACAAAAGCAATGACTGTACAGCCCCTCCCTAGAACTTATTGTTTTCAGACTGAGCTTGATGTCATTGCAGGCAATCTCAGCTCTGTGTGTTACAGGGAAGACATCCTCCTCCCTCATGTGGCTCATCCTGACATGACCCTCCAGCATGACAATGCCACCAGCCATACTGCTCGTTCTGTGCATGATTTCCCTTCCTTTTTTGCTGAGTTTATGTTATAGCCTACAATTGTCGTCTTTGAAGCCAAAAACAGGACATGTATATTTTTGCCTAAACAGCTGACTGGCAAAGCACACTGGCACACTCTGCATTCTAAAAGTGAGAGAAAAGGAGCCCAGGCCGAGCGATGTTCCCCATGGTCCTAAAGCCAGCCAAGCAATACTCTAAACAGCTATTGCATGTTAAATCTGGATTGGAATGATTTTAGTTCCCGCAAAAAAATGGCCTACTTTAAATTGTTGGTCTTGAGCTAGGGTATGGCGACTGCCATACTCAACTGACGCCCGCACCTGTGCCGCAGCAAGGCAAATTGGTGCTGTGACTTTGTTGCGGCAATGGCAAAATGTCATCTAGCGACAAATTAAGGAGCCAATAGTGATTCTCAATGAAAAATTGCAGAATACTGCATTTATAATGGCCTCCTATCCAGACCAGCGTGTCACAGCTCTCCTTCGCTGTGAGTCGAGTGACTCGGATTAGCCAGGCTATCGTAGAAATTATCACTGAAACATTTTTGGAAACACTGAACACATCAGCAAGTGGCCACTCAAGAAAAAGTGCTCTGGGGCCAAGTGTTCGGTTTGAGATTCAGTCATAGCCTCCTCCTAGCAAATAGTCATGAAATATTGATTGTCCCTTTCCCTCACCTGTTGTGCTCCAGGTAGGTGTAGAGCAGGTAGCGAAGGCCATTGTCCAGGCAGTGGTGGATGAAGCGTGTGTGTAAGTCGTGTCCTTGAGGGGAGCGGTACTGGGGAATGGGTGGGCTGGCCTGCATCACCCCACCTGCCTGGCCCAGCCTCCACAACAGCTGCTCAAAATCAGCCATCTCGGCCTGGATGAACACTCCTCTCCTGCAAAGAGAGTGGTGGGTGATGGAGGTTAGCAGCTAACATAGCTTTCTTACATATCTAGTGTAATATACCGTATATGACTATTCATTACGTGTATTCAGCAGTGTAGGGTGCAATACCAGTTTGGCCACAAGAGGCCGACACTTGCCTACATTTTTTACTGTGAGTTTGCTTCTCTGCTTCTACTATGGTGGGCTCGCAAGTAAGCCTACTAATCCAGAAAGAAGCACCTTAATATAATACATTTATTTTCTTTATTTTTTAGATTTTGGCTCCAGTATTTCTTCTACTAAACATACAGTGCCTTCAGAAAGTATTCACACCCCTTGACTTATTGCACATTTTGTTGTGTTACAGCCTGAATTCAAAATTGATTACATTTAGTTTTTATCTAACCCATCTACACACAATACCTCATAATGACAAAGTGAAAACACGTTTATAGATTTTTTTGCAATTTTATTTAAAAATTAGATAAAGAAATCGAATATACATAAAGTAGTCACACCCCTGCGATAATACATGTTAGAATGACATTTGGAAGCGATTACAGCTGTGAGTCATTCTGGGTTAAGTCTCTAAAGCCTTGTTCACATTGGCAGTTTGAAGTGACTCAGATCTAAGTTTTTTGCGTAACCGATTCAAATCTGTTCTTTTTCCTACAGTCTGAACAACCAAAAAGCACATGGAATCTGATATTTCAATCCACATTTCAGATCACTTTCGTAGGTGGTTTGAAGTCAAATCTGATTCCTGGCCATGCGACTTTGATCTGAACAGTAAAATCTGATTTATTTGCCCTGAAGTGTTTTTTTTTTAGACGGTTTCTTGGCATACGTTGTTGGTTGCTAGGTACTCAGTTGACAGTTTGACAATAACATGTGGTAGCTAATTAGCTTGTAAATTGTTTGGAAACAAATTAGTGAATGTGCTAGAAAGCTAAACAGCTACCTAGCTAGCTAGTTGACTGTTGTGGCTAGCCAAAAAGGACTCAATTTGAAAGTTGGATCATCTTATCCTTTGAGGCTTTAAAAGTGCTCTTACCTTATGATTTTGAACATTCAAAACAACTGGCAAACATACATGGCAGGCATTGATGTCACCTAAGCTTGCTACATAACTTCTAAGTGATAGGAAACAGGAGAACCACCACCAATCAATCTACATCCCTGCACACACACACACCTGTTGTCACTATGACAACTAGGGTAGCCATGTCAGCAAATGACTGCTGTCTGAACATACACAAATCCGATTTGGTCACTTGTAACTTGCTGTTTGGACAAGCATTACTCCAAAACTGATTTTAAAAACTAAACTGATTTGAGCATTAAGGGCTGCAATGTGAACAAGGTTTAAGAGCTTGGCACATCTGTATTGTACAATATTTGCACATTATAACTCTGTCAATTTGGTTGTTGATCAGTGCTAGACAGCCATTCAAGGTTTTCCAAAGATTTCCAAGCTGATTTAAGTGAAAACTGTAACTAGGCCACTCAGGAACATTCAATGTCATCTTGGTAAACAACTCCAGTGTACAGTCATGGCCAAAAGTTTTGAGAATGACACAAATATTAATTTCCAAAGTTTGCTGCTTCAGTGTCTTTAGATATTTTTGTCAGATGTTACTATGGAATAATAATTACAAGCATTTCAAAAGTGTCAAGGGCTTTTATTGACAATTACACGAAGTTGATGCAGAGTCAATATTTGCAGTGTTGACCCTTCTTTTTCAAGACCTCTGCAATCTGCCCTGGCATGCTGTAAATTAACTTCTGGGCCACATCCTGACTGATGGCAGCTCATTATTGCATAATCAATGCTTGGAGTTTGACAGAATTTGCAGGTTTTTGTTTGGCCACCCGCTTCTTGAGGATTGACCACAAGTTCTCAATGGGATTAAGGTCTGGGGAGTTTCCTGGCCATGGACCCAAAAATAGATGTTTTGTTTTGTTCCCCGAGCCACTTAGTTGCTTCATGGCAAGGTGCTCCATCATGCTGGAAAAGGCATTGTTCGTCACCAAACTGTTCCTGAATGGTTGGGGGAAGTAGCTCTAGGAGGATGTGTTGGTACCATTCTTTATTCATGGCTGTGTTCTTAGGCAAAATTGTGAGTGAGCCCACTCCCTTGGCTGAGAAGCAACCCCACACATGAATGGTCTAAGGATGCTTTACTGTTGGAATGACACAGGACTGATGGTAGCGTTCACCTTGTCTTCTCCGGACAAGCTTTTTTACGGATGTCCCAAACAATCGGAAAGGGGATTAATCAGAGAAAATGACTTTACCCCAGTCCTCAGCAGTCCAATCCCTGTACCTTTTGCAGAATATCAGTCTGTCCCTGATGTTTTTCCTGGAGGGAAGTGGCTTCTTTGCTGCCCTTCTTGACACCAGGCCATCCTCCAAATGTCTTCGCCTCACTGTGCATGCACTGGTGGTGCCCCGATCCCGCAGCTGAATCAACTTTAGGAGAGCCCTTTTTGTGCAAAGCAATGATGACGGCACGTGTATCCTTGCAGGTAACCATGGTTGACAGAGGAAGAACAATGATTCCAAGCACCACCCTCCTTTTGAAGCTTCCAGTCTGTTATTCAAACTCAATCAGCATGACAGAGTGATCTCCAGCCTTGTCCTCGTCAACACTCACACCTGAATAATTTTGCACGCCCAATTTTTCAGTTTTTGATTTGTTAAAAAAGTTTGAAATATCCAATAAATGTCGTTCCACTTCATGATTGTGTCCCACTTGTTGTTGATTCTCCACAAAAAAATACAGTTTTATATCTTTATGTTTGAAGCCTGAAATGTGGCAAAAGGTTGCAAAGTTCAAGGGGGCCGGATACTTTCGCAAGGCACTGTATAATATTAATTCCAGACAGCTACCCAGCTAACGTCCTGAGGGAAAATGCTAAGGGACCAACAGGGAACGTTGTAAGGTGCTGGGTAAGCATTTGCTGGAGTGGCAGCACACTTGACCAAAACCAGGCACAGTCATCAAGTTACTTTATGTTCATTGTCAAAATTCCTGAAAGATGTTTGGCTGTTCGAATCCATGGAAAGCAGGTATTCAACATTCCAGTTCTGGAACATTGTTCTTGAATTTGAAAGACGAGTGATGATTTTTGTCTGTACACACATAACTAGAGATCTTGGTCTTTATGTTGGAACATTAGAGGCCTTGGTTCTTTGCACTGGACAGAACAAACTATGCAAGGTGGATTTCTATCCACATGAGACATGAAAGCTCTACCAGCTAACTTTAGCAAGATTCTCAGACTTCCTGGTCTTGCCAAAAACACAAAACAGGTTCTAATGCATGCCACTTGACCAAGCCCATGTGCAAAACAATTAGCTGGTAAAAGGAACAGGGGAAACCCACTAAAAGGAACGGAGAACCCTACTGCCTTCTGGAGATGGATGGTAGTAGCAGGACATACTACTGGTTGATTTTGAATCCCAGCTTTTGAATGTAGTGTCCCCTTTTAACACAAAACCTTCAACACGAGCAAAGTTCATCACACCAGACATCAAATGGTCAGCTTGTGCAACAATTTCATGTAAGGGGAATCCATTCCTAGATAAATGTCCAGGGCTTCTGGTTTTGGATACATGCAATTGTGCAAGCAAAGATTTCATTACCACTGAGAAACTCGGCCCTTCTCAATCTCTTAAGGAAGTCATTGTGGATAGGAACACATCCATCCACCAGAGCAATAAGAGGGAAAATGTACCACTCTTTAAAAATGTTAAGGCAAGGCCAGTCACAAAGGAGAAAAAGCTAATATCAGCATTAAAATGTGATTGTACACGTTCAACTTTACATAGCGAGCAAGTTTCGCGATGGAAACCTGAACAAGTTTTTCTCTCATGAGAATAACCCATGTCCTCCAATCCTTACAACTACCGGAATGCTTAACCTGCTAATCAAAAACTCTGATCTGCTAGGCCTGATTGCTGTAGACTCCTTCCCACCACGCCCTCTTCTTCTGATGTCAAAATCATTGACATATTTGTCGAATATGGCAGTAGTATCTTCCTGCCTTGGGTAGAGCACCTGTTGTAAAACTGCAGTAGAATCAATAGTGTGGGACACTCAACGAGAGAAAAGTGAGGGAAAGGCATCCGATAGAAAGCTTCCATGTAATTTCTGACTTTCCCATAAATCCTACTAACAAACAGGAGCTTTTCAAAATGTTGACACATTTGGTGTGTGGGAATGAATTTGAAGAAGGAAAAGATCTGTTACAACTGATAAGTCTGTGGTGCTAAAGAGGTCTCTGACATCAATGTCAGAATGTGACCATGAAGAGTGAGACACTAGAGCAGGGGTGTCCAACCCTATTCCTGGAGAGCTATCATCCTGTAGGTTCACTACAACCCACCTGATTCTATTAATTAGCTGGTTGATAAGATGAACCAGTTTAGTTACAACTGGTGTTGGAGTGAAAACATACAGGAAGATAGCTCTCCAGGAACAGGGTTGGACACCCCTGCACTAGAGTATGCCTTCATATTAAAGATGCCCTTCAAAAGGGTGCACAGACCATTATCATTTCAACAGTGGATACAGACCTCATTGCTGGGCTGTTCTTTGATCTTACCAAGGATTATCCAACCAAAAAGCTGTGGGTTGCTTTTGGTATGCCTAAAAACTAACAGGAGATTTGCATCAATACCATCTGCGAAAAGATTGGAATGCACAAGAGTTTGGCTTTGCCAGGCTTCCATGCGGTTTCATGAAAAGGGCAAAAGGGCAGCATGGAGAGTATTGAAGTCATTTCCATAGGTGACTGATGGCTTTTGTTTTCATGGAAGCTGAACCATTTAAACCATTTGATCTGGATTCGTTCACTTTCACATTGGTTGACAGATACACCTATGTTCTCTTTGACAAGGTCCCATGTGGCTCAGTTGGCAGAGCATGGCGCTAGTTACGCCAGGCTTAAGGGTTCGATTCCCATGTGGGACCAGTATGAAAATGTATGCAGTTGCTCTGGAAAGGGGCATCTGGTAAATTACTAAAATGTTTTGATTTATTAGCCAACGGCGACAGCTAGTCATACTGGGGTCTGACATTACAGACAAAATACTTTACAATTTAAAACAACATGTAGTGCGTGTGTGTACATCTATCAGTTACACATACAACAAGTAGGTCACATGGGGGAGATGCATTGTGCCGTGAGGTGTTTATTTATTTTATTTTTTTAAACCAGGATGCTGTTCACTTGCGCTATATAAGATAAAAGGGAGTTCCACATACTCATGTCTCTATATAATACTGTCCGTTTCCTTGAATTTGTTCTGGACCTGGGGACTGTGGAAAAGTTTATTTCGTTACTTGTTTTTTTTATGCATGGGTACGATGGCTTACTGTTCGTTGTGGCATTTCATGCCTAAGTTTGCCAATTACCTAATCATTCAAATACTTGGCAACATCTAATAGTTTTGTGATGAATAAGCCATTTTGTTAGGATACAGCCTTTGCTAAAATGTATCAAGTTGTTTTCCCCCTAATCAATCTACACACAATAGCCCATAATGACAAAGCAAAAAGTTTTCAAAAAATGTTGCTAATGTATATATAAAAAAATATCACATTTCCATAAGTATTCAGTCCCTTTATGCAGTACTTTGTTGAAGCACCTTTGGAATCAATTACAGCCTCAAGTCTTCTTAGGTATGACGCTACTAGCTTGGCACACCTGTATTTGGGGAGTTTCTCCCATTCTTCTCTGCATATGCTCTCAGCTCTGGCTGGGACACTTAAGGACATTCAGAGACTTGTCTCGAAGCCACTCCTGCATTGTCTTGGCTGTGTGCTTAGGATCGTTGTCCTGTTGGAAGGTGAACCTTCACCCCAGTCTGAGGTCCTGAGTGCTCTGGAGCAGGTTTTCATCAAGGATGCTGCCACCATCATGCTTCACCGTAGGGATGGTGAACTCAGGCCAAAGAGTTCAATCTTGGTTTCATCAGACCATAGAATCTTGTTTCTCATGGTCTGAGAGTCTTTAGGTGCCTTTTGGAAAACTCCAAACAGGCTGTCATGTGCCTTTTACTGAGAAGTGGCTTGATTGGTGGAGTGCTGCAGAGATGGTTGTCCTTCTATAAGGTTATTCCATCTCCACAAAGGAACTCTGCAGCTCTGTCAGAGTGACCATCTGGTTGTTGGTCACTTCCCTGACCAAGGCCCTTCTCCCCCAATTGCTCAGCTTGGCCGAAAGCCAGCTCTAGTAAGAGTCTTGGTTGTTCCAAATTTCTTCCATTTAAGAATAATGGTGGCCACTGTGTTCTTGGGGACCTCCAATGCTGCAGAAATGTTTTGGTACTGTTCCCCAGATCTTTGACTCTACACAATCCTGTCTCGGAGCTCAAATGACAATTCCTTCGACCTCATGGCTTGGTTTTTGCTCTGACATGCACTGTCAACTGTGGGACCTTATATAGCCTTTCCAAATCATGTCCAATCGATTGAATTTACCACAGGTGGACTGTAATCAAGTTGTGGAAACATCAAGGATGATCAATGGAAAAAGTACACCGAGCTCAATCTCGAGTCTCATAGGAAAGGGTCTTAATAGTTATGTAAATAAGGTCTGTTTAAAAAAAAATATTTAATACATTTTCTAAAAACCTGTTTTCGTTTTGTCATTATGGGGATTGCTGAATATTTTTTTGTGTCCATTTCAGAATAAGGCTGTAAATGTAACAAAATGTAGAAAAAGTCAAGGGGTCTCAATACTTTCTGATAGCACTGTATATCATTGATCTTGGCTTTATAATACTGTTTCTTTTTCTTTTTATTGAGTTTAGTCACATCATTTCTCAATTTGCAGTAAGTCAGATGTCCAGCCAGATTCATTAGAAACTCATCAATCCATGAAGCCTTCACAGTTCTACCAGTCAGTTTTTTAACAAATGCATGTTTATCAAAAATTGGAAGAAGAAATGTCATATATTCATGAAGTGCAGTGTCTGGAAGCACTTTATAATCACATCAGACTTAAAAGTATTTTTAACATCATCCACATAAGAGTCACAGCAAAATCTTTTGGATGATCTAATACACTATTTAAGGACCAGCTTTTAGAACTTTGTCTTTCCTAGATATAGCCACTATATCGTGATCCCTGCATCCAATGGGTACGGATACAACTTTAGAACAACGTTTTACAGTATTAGTACAAACGTGATCAATACATATGAATGATATTTTTCCTGTAGTGTTTGTAAACACCCTGGTAGGTTGATTAATAACCTGAAAGAGATTACAGGCACTGGTTCTCACACAGTGAGAAGCTTCCTCTTGAGCGGACAGCATGCTGAAAACCAGTTAATATTCAGGTCCCCAAGAAAGTAGACCTCTCTGTTTACATCACATACACTATCAATTTCACACATATTATTTAGATACTGACTGTTAGCACTTGGTGACCTATATCAAGTGTGTGCAAAGCTGTCATTGAGGCAAAGGGTGGCTATTTGAAGAATCTCAAATGTAAAACATTCTGATTTGTTTATTAACACTTTTTGGGTTACTACATGATTCCTTATGTGTTATTTCATAGTTTTGATGTCTTCACTATTATTCCACAATGTAGAAAACAGTAAAAATAAAGAAAAACCCTTGAATCAGTAGGTGTTGTAAAACTTTTGACCGGTAGTGTACATGCTGTACATGTCTTATGATAAACTTGGGCAAATACTTTTTCTAATAACTTCAATACTTTTAGATGATTTAAAAAAAAAAAAAAAATTATAGGGCAAATACATTTTCTAATAACTTCAATACTTTTAGTTGATTTCACAAAAAATTATAGTAATGAACCAAGCTTCGGTGTACAGTACAACACTAGTTGCCTACAAATATCTTCACTCACCATCACTTCGTGTCGACGGAGTTTGTGTCTGGTAAAACGTTTTTACATGAATGCGCATTGGGCACAAAGTTCGCCTAAGAATTCGTTCTTAACTGACTTGCCTTGTTAAATAAAGGCTAAAATAAAAATAAATACAAAAAAGTGCACTGTACCCAGTATAAGCCACGCCCACTAAGATGTAACCCGGGCGAAGTGCCGTGTTTTTAAGGAGTCTTACGATACCATCCTATTTTACATGCATCCACGAGAGATGAACAGATAGTTAATACTTTACTGTCCTCAAACAGGACTAAGATGATCCCAGAATAGGGTCTACCTGGCCAACATGTAGAGGATGTGGTTCCTCATGTGGGTGCTGCACCGGGTGTTGTTGTTGACCACCTCTGCCGTGAGGGCGGGCCACTGGGGGGCGCTGGAAGGGTCACCATTCTGGGCGGCTAGGCTCTCAATCCACTCGGTGACCCTCCGCTGGTCGTGGTGGGAGGTGAGGTATGACCACAGGACCCCCGGGTCACAGGAACTGACAGCTGCTGGTCAAACATAAACACAGGTTGAAAAGTGTCAATTGCTCATTTAACTGCTCAATACAGTATTGAATTTGAATAAAAACATAATATTTCTTAAATATCACCCTTCCACACTAAAGTTGTAGTTAATGAGCGGAAGATATGAAAGTAATTAGAGACATAAGTGTACAAGCATGTAAAGTATGATTTGCACGTAAAATTTGTGACCCTTTTCAAGAATTGAGTCATATGTCACACGTCACTACTTCACAGGAGGCAATTTTACATTTTATTATTTATTTATTTTTTAAATCAAAATGCGTTCTTTGGCAGAAATGCCATCTGGAACATGTGAACTTTCATGTGCCTTAATAACAAATGTGTATGCCATCTGTAAATATGAATATAATTGTTTAATTATGAGCCTGGTTGGTTTAGCCATGAAAAAAATGAGGAACCATCCTGCTAGCCATATTTGGCTGAGATAATGGATGGGCTGGATATGCTGAGAGGAGTTCGGACTGCTCTGCCATGTAGAGTGCGTCTGTCTATAACGTGAGCTGCTCAGTATGTGGAGGTAATTCTGGCTACCGCAGGTTTTTTTAAAGACCTAACGTTGGACTGCTCTCTACAACATGGACTGCTCTCAACAACATTGCTGACCTGAATTTTTGTTGTAATGGACTACAACTACGGTGAGTGTGAACCGGAGTCACTTGACACAACGCAGGCCAAACCAGGTGTAACTACAAACAAAATGGAGTTAAAGGGGTAGCAGTCTGCCTGTGATGCGTTCATCCGTGTATACGGGTAAGTGTCTAGCTACATTTTCAGATATTATACGTTTCTAATTTTGTCAGAAAGTCATTTTCATTGCAAGTAAAAGCGTACTGTTAGGTAGCTAGCGAACGTTAGCTTGCTGGTTCTCTAGCTGACATTACGTGTATGATCTGCGTAATAATATTATTTGTGTATCAGAAAACAATTTGCATTGCTAATTATGGGGGTGATTACGGCCATCTATTGTATTTCATTAACATGTGTACATGTTTACATGTCTAGACAATAGTGACCCATCCACTTAGCTGGGTGGTTGTTATAGTATTTCTTTCACATGACCCATCAATTTAGACAAGTGTGCCTGGGTAAGAATAATATACAATTATTGTATGCATATTTTATCATTGTTATCTGGACACTTTCTATTTCAGCAACCATTTAACTGTAGCGTTTACACCTTCGGTATCCTGTGCATGTGACAAATAAACATAGATTTTATTTGATAGTGTGTTTACCAGAGACTGTAATAAGAAGAACAGCATGACCTGCACCAAAGTCAGATTAGGATATAGGCCAAGAACTAGATAAAGTGTATTTGTGCTACTACTTTTTGCTACTACTTTCACCACTTTTAGTCGTGAAATATTTGGTTGTTTCCTACATTATTCACTCTGTTTAGCACATGGCCTCACATGTGAATCCTAAAAGAGATGGGTGGGGCTAAGGCTTAAGAGGGTGCGAACAACGCATAATGGGTGCAGACAAAGAAGAGCTCTCCAGTAGGTGTACCAAAACATTCAAGGGACATTTTCTTCAAAGTGGGGTACAAGTTTATCAACTTTCAAAGCAGAATTAATTTCCCATTGTTCCTCAACTGCAGTAGATGATATACCATATACCAGTCTCTACTTTTGTCCAATATAAAAATACAATAAAAAAAAATTCTATATAAGACCCAATCGAGGATGGGGAGTCACATGTGAGTTGCACCTGTATAATCAGTTTTGTAGTTGCAAAAAATATTAGCAAACATGTAACTTCTTTTGAGAATAAATGCAAAAACACTCGCAAGCACGTAACTTTGTGTGAATAAATACAACACTTGCAAACGTGTAACTTGAAATGTGTTGAGGATGAATGAAACTAATTTACTAAAATTGCGACTGATTAATCTTTTTCTGTGAATCAAAATTACATTTGCTGATGTTGAATCTGCGCGCTCAGAGTTTTGTAACTAATTTAGAGATTAACCTGTGCCAAAATTATTTGTAGTTGTAAATCGTGGGGTTTGCACAGTTGGAACAAAAGTCTGTGCTTGTAAATGTGTGCAGCTCTGGTGGGCAAAGTTCTTTATTCCTACTAATTAGGTGGCCATTCTGGAAAGTGCAGCGCCGTGTTTCAACTCAGAGACAAGAATGCCAAATCGAGGCAAAGGTAAAAATCTCAAGATTAACTATCTAATTTTAGCAACATTTTGTAATAAATACACTGGCTCCATTTTTAATGAACAATTATGTGAACTGTCTTGGGCAAGTTTTCAAGTTTACACAATACCCGTTATCTAGCGAGCTAGCTGATGATTGCTAGCTTGTAAGCAACATTAGGCTGGCTAGATGGCTACATTAGCTTACTTTGGCTTTTATAAACTAACTGTCTAGCTTGCTAGTTAACTAGCTAGCTAACCTAGATGGTGAGGCTAAGCGTTCTTGATAATGTTTGTTTGTGTCTGTAGGGGAGTACTTCAAGTACTACCTGCCTTGTAGCAACCCTAGCAGCTAGCTGTATTATTTTGGTCTAGCTTTTTGAGAGGTTTCAGAGATGGACTGATTAGCATCCTTTCTCAAATCAAATCTAATTTGCTTGTGCTTCTAGCTCAGACAGAGCAGTATTATCTAACACATTACACAACATATACCCAATACACACAACTCTAAGTACTGTAGGAATGAATTAAGACTAAATACATATGGACAAGCGATGTCAGAGAGTCTGTATAGAATACAGTATATACATATGCAATGAGTAACTCAAGATATGTAAACATTAATTGACTAAGATACCGTAGAATAGTATAGAATACAGTATTTACATATGCGATGAGTAATGCAAGATATGTAAACATTATCAAGTGAATGAGATACCGCAGAATAGTATAGAAAACACTATATACATATGAGATGAGTAATGACAGATATGTAAACATTAAGTGACTAAGATACCATAGAATAGTATTGAATACAGTAAATACACATGAGATGAGTAATGCAAGAAAAGTCAACAGTGTGCCAACTTTACTAGGGGGAAAACATTGATCTGTTTGCTGTTACCCTCTGGACAGCAGATGCTTATTAGTAGTAGGCATGTTTATGTAACCTTATTTAGTCCAACCTGCTATGGTGCGGTTTACATTAATTGATATTCACACATTTGTTTTTTTAGTTAGAATTACTGTCACGTTATTGACGCCAAATTGCAAACCTTAATTGAACCTTTTCTATTCCAGAACCAATGGGTCTGAGTCTTATCACCTCTTAACTAGGTAAGCTGTTTCAACCTGGAACAACTGTTCTCCTGCTTTGGTCTGTTTCAGTCATTGCAGAAAGTCTTGAAGAGCAAGAGTGTGTGAAGGGTTTTGTCCCAGCCCAGCTTTAACACCGGACTTAAATAATCAACTTAACAAATCATGGCAATTGGGTAAGATTTGTAATCAGTTATGTGCTGGGCTGGAAGAAAAGCTTACAGACACTCTTGCCATTCAGATCTGGAGCGGTCCAGCTTTTTAAGTAATTATTCTGCACTATGGGCACAAATGGGGGGGGGGATTGTTAATGTCCTCCATTTTGGACTTGACCTTTAAAAATGCAGACCCGAAGACATTCAAGCGGAATGACATTGAGGGACACACACTGAGACAACGAGAATGACTGGATATATGATCTTGTCGCTAGTAAGTAGCAACTAACGTCAGCTAGCATAACTTGCTAGCAATGTTCAGTCCAAAGCCAGTCAGCTAATAACTTTAGCTTGCTTGCTATCAACTCAAAAATTGTCTAACTAATCCAATGTATTTTAAGTTATACATTTCCCAGTCGATTCATTTCTACAATACGGTGCCTTTTGGGCCACATAACTTTTGAAATCCATTTAGCTATTCTATCAGAAAAAGGACTGTTTTACTGTCAGAAAAATGTATTGGTCAAGCTCAGGCACTTACATTTTTTTAGGTGCATTTTCCAACCAGCACATAATCCTAACAAGGTGGAACCTAGCTGGGGGAAACGTTGTTCCGATATTAGCCATAGCTCTGAGTGAGCAAGATTGAGCTAGCATAATGGTGAACACCTGAACATGATTTTTACTTCTCTATCAAACATATTTCAACATTTTGAAATTTGGCTAATTTCTCTATAATTTAGCCTAACAGGGTAGAAATGTATGAGTGGTACATACAGACTAACAAGATGAAATTCAATGTGAGGGAGATGTGTCACGCTGTATGAGGCAAATGGTGGTCACACCAGATACTGACTGGTTTTCTGATCCACGCCCCTAAATTTTGTGACCAACAGATGCATATCTGTATTCCCAGTCAAGTGAAATCCATAGATTAGGGCCTAATGAATTCATTTCAATTGACTGATTTCCTTATATGAACTGTAACTCAGCAAAATCTTTGAAAATGTTCCATGTTGCATTTATATTTTGGTTTAAACCGCCCAGCTCTTGGTATAATCTCTTCCATTTTTCGGCATTGGCATTTTCGGCAAAATCAACTTGATACCCTTGTCAGATCCAAATGCACTATGGCTTTCTATTCATCTAACCCCGCTCAATCAACGTTAAAACCTGTTATGGCTGTGATCCCCGTACAGGGATCAACATCAGGGGAAATTTCAGAGTGACAACTAAAAATACAACTTCGTAACATTAAACATTCTTGAAAATGCAAGTGTCTTACACCCTTCAAAATATTAGAATCTTGGTAATCAAACTATGTTTAAAATAGCTATTACAAATCCCATGCTTTTGTTTGAGAAGAGCAATCAACAACAGAACATTTTTTCGCCATTACAGTTTTTACACATTCACATCTGAAGGTAAAATTATGACTTACATTCTGATATCTTGCTCTTATTTCTCTTCCTGAGGGTGCCAGTGATCAAATGAAGTGCCGTTTTCTTTGATAAAATCAATTTTTATAGCCTAAATCGAAACATTTTGTAAACCGTTTGTGCCGTGAATTCCATCTCTATCAATTTACGGAGCATTCGACGTGATTACACCCCGTAAACAATCGTTTATCTAGTCATGGTTGGTTTCAGTGCATTCCTCTGGATGTTTGCAACACAGCCAAACGTCATTGTTTTTTTTGTGGGGAGTATTGACCGAAGTGAGCTGATTTGAAGACAATGAGCAATGACTACCTTACGCACCAATAATTTTAGCGAAGCTTCAATGATTGACTATATTTCTGCCCAATGACCACTGATCTTCTTGAAATCTAGCTGGATAGATAGCCAATGAGCTGAGGTAAACGCCAGTATGTAATGGTTTTGGGTTGGACCACAATTCCTTGTTTGTAATCGCACGCGCAGGGAACTCCATTCTCGCCTTGACGATCAGAGGAGTTGCTGTAAGGCTTTTTACGCGCAGCTGTATTTCAGAAAGTTGTAGTTTCAACGATTTCATTGAAGATATGGCGAATAAATCAGGTAAAGCAAAGTCAAAGTCTAAAGTGAAAGTGAAAAAGTGAAAGTGAGACAGATTTTTTGTTTGAGGAATCTTGGAGTGTTATGATTCAAACTAACTGAAGAGCTGTTTTTGCAAGGACAGGACGTACTTCTGGACGGGTAAGTGTTAATGCCGTTTTATGAAATATAAATATATATATATACACATATTATATATAAAATTAAAAAGTTTTTTTTTTTTGCAATGAAATGTGTTTGTTTGTTTGAGTGTGTGTGTGTGTGTGTTGGTTGGTTTGTATATATATATATATATATATATATATATATATATATATATATATATATATATATATATATATATATATATATATATATATATATATATATATATATATATATATATATATATATATACATACACACACACACACACACACAAACAACAATGGCCGGAGTTGAATGGAACAGCACTTCACCTTAGTGACTGTTCCCTCTGCTCTATACAATACATATCTGTTTATTTTATGTGATGATAAAAGGCTCATACAATACAAATATTTGTTTTATGTTTTCTTTCACAGTGATAGCGACTCCGACTGGGAGCCCCCGGTGCCAAGCTGCCCGCTCTACCTGTGCCCCCAGTGTTCATATGCCACAGTTCATTACTGCAGGCATGACTGTGCCTCAGGGCCAAAAGGGCACAGCATGGAGGCGTCGTTGTGTTCTGTGTCACATGAAATGCACCACTTGTTCAGTTTGCCTCTGCTTTACATCAGAAAGAGACTGCTATGGGACATGGCACAGACAGCAAAACATTGTGACGAGGACTTCCAAGGGGTGTACTGTTTTTTTTAAATATTTATTTTCTAATATTTTTAACATTTTTTGTGTGTGTGTGTGTTAGAATTGCTTTTTGATATGTTGTATATAGTTATTTGCACTGCTGTATATAGTTATAGGTCATTTCACCACTTCGGCCACTTGGGTACATTTGGGCAACTTGTGTGGGACACCTGGGTGACTTCATGCTAAATGTCATGTAGCTCACCCATTCCTGAAGTTATCAGTCTGAAACTTTGCACACCTACAGTTGCCCTCTTGTGTTATCCATCAAAATTATCTCCAGCATCCTATCTGACTGTGTGGCTATTCTAGTACATGTGAAAGATGATACTACAACAATAACAAACAGAAAACGTATGCTCTTTCTTTCTCTTTTCTTCCACCAGATCTACTGTGTTATATTCTCCTACATTCAATTAACATTTCCACAAACTTCAGAATGTTTCCATTCAAATGATACCAAGAATATGCATATCCTTGCCTCTGGGGCTGAGCTACAGGCAGTTAGATTTGGGTATGTCTTCAGGCGGAAATTGAGAACAAAGGGATGCAGCCATAACAGGTTTTAAGAGAGTCCGTTTCTATGCTGATTTAAAATGGTAAGACTCAGAAATACCCCATGAAAATTGGAACATATTGTCTTCGGGGAGGGTAAATATTGAAATTCGGTCTTTTAGCTTTGTACATTTCTAAATATAAAGACCGAATTTAGCTTTGTATTCCACAGATGTCATTTAGAAAAACCCCATGTTATCACACAGGAACCTGCAGCCACTAGCTAGACTGTCAGTTGAGATTTGAAGTTAGCACCGGCGGAGCAGTAAAAGTGTTCTATTGAGCAGTGGCCACTTTTTGAGCATGGCTACAATGACATTCTATTTACTCTAATCATGTTAAATTCTAAGTAGATAGTCTGTAACTTGTGAAGAGACATAGGGTATGCGCCATTGTTTTTTTTTGTTGCAATTCTCTATGATGTTCTGAAAGAGCTGCAAAATCTGGACTCCTACAAATCAGCCGGCCTAGACAATCTGGACCTTCTCTTTCTAAAATTATCTGCCGAAATTGTTGCAACCCCTAAAACAACCTCTCTTTCGTATCGTCTGAGATTCCCAGATAAAGGACTGACCATCCTACAGATCCTTGACTTCGGCGATATCATTTACAAAATAGCCTCCAACACTCTACTCAACAAATTGGATGCAGTCTATCACAGTGCCATCCGTTTTGTCACCAAAGCCCCATATACTACCCACCACTGTGACCTGTACGCTCTTGTTGGCTGGCCCTCGTTTCATACTCGTCACCAAACCCACTGGCTCCAGGTCATCTACAAGTCTCTGCTAGGTAAGGCCCCGCCTTATCTCAGCTCACTGGTCACCATAGCAGCACCCACCTGTAGCACGCGCTCCAGCAGGTATATGTCACTGGTCACCCCCAAAGCCCATTCTTCCTTTGGCCGCCTATCCTTCCAGTTCTCTGCTGCCAATGACTGGAACGAACTGCAAAAATCACTGAAGCTGGATACTCATATTTCCCTCACTAGCTTTAAGCACCAGCTGTCAGAGCAGCTCACAGATCACTGCACCTGTACATAGCCCATCTGTAAATAGCCCATCCAACTACCTCATCCCCATACTGTATTTATCTTGCTCCTTTGCACCCCAGTATCTCACCTTGCACATTCATCTTCTGCACATCTACCATTCCAGTGTTTAATTGCTATATTGTAATTACTTTGCCACCATGGCCTATTTATTCCCTTATCGTACCTCATTTGCACACACTGTATATAGACTTTTTCTACAGTATTATTGACTGCATGTTTGTTTATTCCATGTGTAATCTGTGTTGTTGTTTGTGTCGCACTGCTTTTCTTTATCTTGGCCAGGTCGCAGTTGTAAATTAGAACTTGTTCTCAACTAGCCTACCTGGTTAAATAAAGGTGAAATAAAAAATATTAAAATATAGATTGAATATTTCTTTATAAACACTGAATTAAATAATACTCTTATGGGTAAACACCCTACAGAGTAACTAGCAAGCAACAAGATATGTCAAATAACCGTCTAAAAACCACCTGAGGGCAAATAAATCCGATTTGACTGTTCAGACAAATCGCAAGGCCAGGAATCAGATTTGTATCTGATTTCTAACCACCTAAGAAGATTTCAAACCACCTACTTATCTAATCAAGGTATAACATTAATCTTTAAAAAATATATAGAATTTTTCTTCCACTTTGACAATACAGAGTAATTCTATCAATTTTAATCACACTTTGTAACACAATAAAATGTGAAGAAAACCAAGGTGAATACTTATGATTAGGTCTGATATAGTTGCTTTCAGTTGTTTCCCGCTGTTTCAATTGACAGGTGCTCCACTGTCATGTTGCACACTCTGCTATTATGTTGCTCAATTTGCGGTAGCATGGTAATTTATGAGGGAGACAACACCGAATGTTAGACTCAAACTGTTGATGGCTTTCCATACAAAGCAAAAAAATGCTGGTTAAATGACAGTATACTCCAATGAGAAGTGATAGATTTGTATTAAACATCTGGTAGCAGACAGTGCATGTCAATATGGATTTTTGGACAATATTGCACATCAATTTTTTTTTAACATCAATGTTTGGGGGGAAAAAAGTGACAGCCCTAGCACAAACAGAACTTATGCCGCATTCACAACCTATCAGAGGAACGACTTGTCAACTCGGAACAACAACTTGGGACCATTCACTTGCTAACTAGCTACGTAAACCATAAATTAAAAGTACAGCTATTACATTATGGGATAAATAACGTTTTGCTGTTGTCCTTCAAGGAATAATACACCCAAAACCACAAATTCCTATGATTTACAGGGTTAAATAATACTAATATGGGAGAACAATACTTTTTATAATAGAGCTCATCCTAAAAAAAAAAAAAAATGTTAACATTTTCTACCTCTGGTTTGTTGGCCATTCCAATTGGGGATATTAATGGGGAAAGAATGTTTTGGCATATATGGCGAAAATAATGCATGAGGTTAACACGGGCTTAGAAGATCTTATAACGTTTTGTTAACAGTTAACATTACCTTTATGAATTATGAAGCCTTTATCTGCTTGTGTTGATTACTGTACATAAATGCTTAAAAAAAAGTGATGTTATCTGATGAAGATTAGCTCGTAGAACAAAGCATATAAGATCTCTACTGAAAAAAATTGCCACTCTTCTGGTCTTTGTAAGTGCGCATTGCCTCTCTCATGTGAGCATGCTCTCTCGCATATATAGCAACCAGCAGGCAGAGACAACAGCTTCAGGCACTTTGAAAACGAGCACAGGCCTCAAACAAAGTTGTTTTTATCCTAATCTACTTCTTGGAAAGATGTCAGTTTGGGCTCAAAATGCTCTGAACACATTCGGGTTGTCATCAGATTTGCCCAAAATGTACAACCATTACTGTGTGTGTGGGGAAATCTGTAATATTCTGTCAAATCTTATCGCTCTCACACAGCCTCAAGACCCCCCAAGCCTATAAGGTGTCTCTGATAATACCAAAGTCAACATCAGCATGTGAAGTAGGTAGCTAACTGTAAAATCTCCAAAACAACCTGCACTATCAATTTAGGAGGTTACAATCTTCAATCTACAATGTTCAATCTACAATGTTCAAACTGCTGGTCGTGTGGCTCTGTAGAGTCTGATGTTGATGTGGCAATGCAACAGCCCCGCAGGCACAGTTCGACCACACACACACACACACACAAACACACACACACACAAACACACACACAGGATACATTTGTGTTGCGTGATGGTAGTTGAAGGAAAAAAATGGAGTTGAATAATTTGGTCCACTGTTTAGATTGAGCACATCTCAGCGAAATACAGTGCCTTGCGAAAGTATTCGGCCCCCTTGAACTTTGCGACCTTTTGCCACATTTCAGGCTTCAAACATAAAGATATAAAACTGTATTTTTTTGTGAAGAATCAACAACAAGTGGGACACAATCATGAAGTGGAACGACATTTATTGGATTTTCAAACTTTTTTAACAATTCAAAAACTGAAAAATTGGGCGTGCAAAATTATTCAGCCCCTTTACTTTCAGTGCAGCAAACTCTCTCCAGAAGTTCAGTGAGGATCTCTGAATGATCCAATGTTGACCTAAATGACTAATGATGATAAATACAATCCACCTGTGTGTAATCAAGTCTCCGTATAAATGCACCTGCACTGTGATAGTCTCAGAGGTCCGTTAAAAGCGCAGAGAGCATCATGAAGAACAAGGAACACACCAGGCAGGTCCGAGATACTGTTGTGAAGAAGTTTAAAGCCGGATTTGGATACAAAAAGATTTCCCAAGCTTTAAACATCCCAAGGAGCACTGTGCAAGCGATAATATTGAAATGGAAGGAGTATCAGACCACTGCAAATCTACCAAGACCTGGCCGTCCCTCTAAACTTTCAGCTCATACAAGGAGAAGACTGATCAGAGATGCAGCCAAGAGGCCCATGATCACTCTGGATGAACTGCAGAGATCTACAGCTGAGGTGGGAGACTCTGTCCATAGGACAACAATCAGTCGTATATTGCACAAATCTGGCCTTTATGGAAGAGTGGCAAGAAGAAAGCCATTTCTTATATCCATAAAAAGTGTCGTTTAAAGTTTGCCACAAGCCACCTGGGAGACACACCAAACATGTGGAAGAAGGTGCTCTGGTCAGATGAAACCAAAATTGAACTTTTTGGCAACAATGCAAAATGTTATGTTTGGCGTAAAAGCAACACAGCTCATTACCCTGAACACACCATCCCCACTGTCAAACATGGTGGTGGCAGCATCATGGTTTGGGCCTGCTTTTCTTAAGCAGGGACAGGGAAGATGGTTAAAATTGATGGGAAGATGGATGGAGCCAAATACAGGACCATTCTGGAAGAAAACCTGATGGAGTCTGCAAAAGACCTGAGACTGGGACGGAGATTTGTCTTCCAACAAGACAATGATCCAAAACATAAAGCAAAATCTACAATGGAATGGTTCAAAAATAAACATATCCAGGTGTTAGAATGGCCAAGTCAAAGTCCAGACCTGAATCCAATCCAGAATCTGTGGAAAGAACTGAAAACTGCTGTTCACAAATGCTCTCCATCCAACCTCACTGAGCTCGAGCTGTTTTGCAAGGAGGAATGGGAAAAAATGTCAGTCTCTCGATGTGCAAAACTGATAGAGACATACCCCAAGCGACTTACAGCTGTAATCGCAGCAAAAGGTGGCGCTACAAAGTATTAACTTAAGGGGGCTGAATAATTTTGCACGCCCAATTTTTCAGTTTTTGATTTGTTAAAGTTTGAAATATCCAATAAATGTCGTTCCACTTCATGATTGTGTCCCACTTGTTGTTGATTCTTCACAAAAAAATACAGTTTTATATCTTTATGTTTGAAGCCTGAAATGTGGCAAAAGGTCGCAAAGTTCAAGGGGGCCGAATACTTTCGCAAGGCACTGTATATACTTTGTCATGGCGAAATATAGACGGATGTCCACTACCGTTCAAAAGTTTGGGGTCACTTAGAAATGTTCTTGTTTTCCATGAAAACATACATGAAATGAATGAATAGGAAATATAGTCGAGACGCTGACAAATTTATAAAGAATGATTTGTAATTGAAATAATAATTGTGTCCTTCAAACTTTCGTCAAAGAATCATCCATTTGCAGCAATCCTCCAGCAATTACAGCCTTGCAGACCTTTGGCATTCTAGTTGTCAATTTGGTGAGGTAATCTGAAGAGATTTCACCCCTCCCACAAATTGGATTGGCTTGATGGGCACTTCTTACGTACCATACGGTAAAGCTGCTCCCACAACAACTCAGTAGGGTTAAGATCCGGTGACTGTCCTGGCCACTCCATTATAGACAGAATACCAGCTGACTGCTTCTTCCCTAAATAGTTCTTGCATAGTTTGGAGCTGTGCTTTGGGTCATTTTCCTGTTGTAGGAGGAAATTGGCTCCAATTAAGAGCCGTCCACAGGTTCTGGCATGGCGTTGCAAAATGGAGTGATAGTCTTCCTTTAAGATCCCTTTACCCTGTACAAATCTCCCACTTGACCACCAAAGCACCCAGAGACATTGCCTCCACCATTAACAATGTCAACACTGTATTTCTGATCAATTTGATGTTATTTTAAATGGAGAAAAAACAACAACTTTTCTTTCAAAAACAAGGACATTTCTAAGTGACCCAAAACTTTTGAATGGTAGTGTATGTGTTCTAGACAAGTATGCCCACACCATGTAATCAAATCAAATCAAATTGTATTGGTCACATACACATATTTAGCAGATGTTATTGCGGGTGAAGTGAAATGCTTGTGCAAAGTTGCTTAGGAGCTAGAAGCAGAGCTGACATGGCGATCGGGAGTGCAGGTATTTTTTTTTTTTTTTTTTTTTAAGTTTTATGAAAATGTGATCATTTGGAATTCTGACGTGGCACAACACAATTTAATGATTGCACAGGCAGACCACTTAGAAGTTAAATCATGGTGAAAATAAATGTTTTACCCTCTCATAGAACATAGACTATAACCAAATTGACAGGAGTTTAATTATAGGAGTGGATTTAGTGCAGAAAATGCTGTCATCAAATTAATTTCTGTTGTGGGTGAAGTCAGAGTTCAGCATGACGGGAAAGTCGGGGTCCTGATACGAGTTTCCAACTTGTATTTACCACTTGAAAGCTGAATGTTTTTCCAAATCGGGATCTCGTACTTACAATGACTCATATAGGGTGTGAACGCAGGGTTAAGAGAGTCCTACCCGAGTCTTGTAGGCGTGACAGCAGGATGGCTCGCTGGGTGTTGTGGTCCCAATGTCTGACCCAGTCCAGACGCAGCGAGCTCCACAGTGTCTGTTCTGACTGGGAGCCTCTCTGGTCTACCAGCTCCTCCAGCAGACTCTTAGACCCTGGGTCTGTCTGGGACATCTGAGGAACCCTGAGAAAAAGCAGTATACAGTACCGTATTGCTAAAACAGGAAGTGATTGCCATAGAGCAAGACTAAAGATAAATGATTGAGGAAAAAAATAAATAATAATGTTTACTGCTAACATTTTGTCATGTCATGTAAGCAGAGAAAAACAACTACTGGCATTCAGGGCCATGTTCATTAAGGACACAAAAAGGGAGGGACCACCTTCACATGTGTTTTCTTCTGTTTGGTGACTAAAGAACACGACCCAGATGGATACAGTGTCAGAAATCCTGACAGGAGAAAAGCACACGAAGATAAAACTGAAAAACCAAATGCAGTGAATAGTCCCGTTTTATCTCGTACCGTTGTCTGCCCACAGGGTCTGTGCAGCGCGTCTCAGGCACCGCACACAAAGCCTCAATCTGTTTGATGAATTCCACCCTCTGTGTCTCTTCATCAGACAAATAGCTCTGCTTTGACAACTCCTCCACCTGCACACAGTAATTGAAACCCCCCCCCCAAAATCTTAAATCGCCTCTGAGGCTGGCAAAAGGTAATGAGTTCAAAAGGTAATGTTCATAAAGAGATGTTGATAAGGACTATGTTTTTCAACTCAATGCAGTGTACCCGCTTGTCTGGCTGGAATGAGTTTTTAAAAACAGTCAAATCATCCAAATAATGAAAGTCAATGTTCGATGCGATCGTCGCATTTGCTCAAAATGCTGGTCTTACCACAAAGTCCCTTAGGTCCCGGTCATCTGTGTAGAGGCATATGTTATGCAGTTGCTTCTTTACGTTGAAACCCTGAAAACAGAGAATGCCGGTGTTTTTTTATCCACAGTACAAACAACAACAAAAACAAGGAGACTCCTGTTTCAGTTGCATGAGAAATTACCATTTAGTCATGGAGGACACACCAACATTCCTGCTGGGTCATGGGGTGTGAGTGAGATGCTAACATCATCCCTGTTTTCACAGACTCTGGGCACATTGAATAGCAAAGCTCTGTCTACGTCTTGTGGGTTATGTAAAATAATCATGCAGTGTAACCACTGTCAAGTAATGTTATATGATTGATGAATTGGTTGATTATATTATAGTGTCATGCATCTTCATGATGCCCAGCCCACATGGGCTTATAAGACACCGTATTTGCTGTATCCAAAGAAAACTGATCATACTTATACATGCACACAAGTACATACATACATACAGTTGCGGCAAAATGTATTGGCACCCTTGTATTAACAAAGAAATCCCACATTTATTCTAAAACAAGGTGAAATTTAAAAAAAAATGGATTTTCAACACTGCAGAACCAATTTTATTTTAAGTTCAACAGTTTTATAAAAAATAATAAAGACAAATGGCATGGATAGAATTATTGGCACCCTAGAGCTAGTACAGTACTCGTTTTATCTAGTGATGATATAATGTCTTGGTTTGAGGTGTTAGACTGATGTCACCTCTATGCTAATATAGTAAAATAATTGCTAGCTAGCTTTCCAACAACTGCAACGATGTATTTGAGAGACAACAAGTGCTCATTGTGCAAATGTATTTATTTTTTCAATAAACATTGGAAACGAAAAATATAGTTTACATGTTGCCAACAATATAAGCCAACCCCGTAGCTGTGCACACGTCGGTTTTGCTGCTAAACAAACAACCAGTTTATAGCCGCTCTTCTTTATTTATGGCATTGAACCTACCTAATTCAATTGCCAGAAGCAGTATCCCAGTTCTCAACAAGGTTCTTTGATTTCTTGTCAGGTGACATAAGGTTCTGGATCATAGGTGTTTTGGTCTGGTTATAATTTCTGAGCTTAGGTTTTAGCCATATATAAGTTGACCATTTTTCTTTGTAGCTAAGGGTTCAACTTTTTTTTGATCATGTAGACATTGCATTGTAACTTGTGTCTAAATATGTTATAGATCAGCTCCCTTAAATATGTCTGAGTTATTTTGTCCAAGGGTAATTGTGAGATTTTTTTTAGGGGTTCACAGCAAAGCTGTTGTTATTCTTAGATGAAAAATAAATAGTTTTGACATAGTCAAATAACTGAAGCATAGATTGGTACCTTTTTTTCTAATTTGGCACACAGAACTACAGGCTATGAATAACTTGGTGAAAAAGAATGGCACGATTGGCCTATAGGTGGCTCTGTTATAAGCAATCTCACTTAAACCCTCCTATTCACCACCCTGTTTGACCTAGAGACTTGAAACTTTGTATGTAAGTGTCTTTTCTAATGCTGACCACATTTCATGAGGTCTATCAGGAAAGATTCTCCTCCATCTTGGGAAAACATATTCTCATGAAGGATAAGTAACAGGTCCATGGTATATCTCTTAACTTAGTTTGAGAAAAGCCAAGGGATTGGCTAAGAGATGGCTGAGTTGACAAATCCAAATTGGATTTTACGTGTCAATTTAAACCACTGGAAATCCACTCCACGGTGGCCTATCAACTTGAAACTTGTCATCGCTATCATGGACATCCCTAAGATGAAGCCCACTGAATTTTGTATTGATATCTAAAAAAACAAGGAAACTACTAATAACTAATTACTGCATATGTAACGCTAATGCTAAAAATGATCTGCAATCATCTTCTCCTCATGAACCGTTCATCAGATTCACTTCACATGTTGTATTTAAACTTATGATTGCACATAAAGGAAGATCCTTCATGTTTCTACATGATAGAGTGCTTGCTTCGCTATTCAACTGATCTTGTGTCCTTTCTATCATCCTCTGAACACCGTTCATTGCTGCTCGCTGCTATATTGTTTATTTAGTTTTATATTATATTGTTAATCATTGTCTAACTACGAATATAAAGATTACCCCAGAGGTAATACTTGGTGGAAGCCCTTTTGGCATAATAAGAATAAGATTCTACCAACTTTGAACAACTAAGGGCAACCAACAGTGGGGTCTGAAAAAAAAAATGACTGTATAAAATAAATTCTAATACTGGTCTATTATATTGTATGCTACATTTTGGGGGGAAATTCAATTATTTTATACTAATACAATTGCTCAGAGAAAGAGATTTTGTTAAACAAGTAATATTTTTTTTTTCTCAAAAAGGTAGAAGACAACATTATTGACACCCCAGTTTTCAATACCCTTCGATACCTCACCTTGTGAGGATAACGACAATGAGCCTTTTTCTAAAAGGTTTTATGGAGTTGGAGAACGCATCCGGAGGGATCTTAGACCATTCCTCCATACAGAATCCTTCCAGAATGGATTAGTGAAAACAAACCGAACATAGCCATAGTCTCACCATGTTCCTGAGCAGTGCAGTGGCCTGCTCCAGGTCTTTGTGTGTCAGGCAGTTGAAGGCCAGACGCAGCCCCGTACTCCTCAACTCCTCCAGCCGCTGATCTGGCCTGTTCTGGCTCCTCAGGTAGGCCTGGGCCCGGGGAATCTGCTTGGTCAGCACTGCCCGCTCGACCACCTCCTTGACGCACACACAGTATCAGAAATCGGATATCTGGTCATTACTGTAGATAATTATGTAATGAAAGCCAATTGGGGAGAACCATTCTGGTGCAAAATGGCTGTTGTGGATGTCAAGAGTTACCCTAGCACAATGTGAAGCGCTTTGAGGCCTTTAGTTAAAAAGTGTGACATAAATTCAAGCCATTATCATGATTACCCATCTAGGATGTCGCTGAGGATTCATGCCCACTCTGCTCCTTGTGTGGGTATGTGCGTGTGTATAAGTGTGATTAATTTGAGTGGAAGAATCGACAATAAAGTAGCTATTCTGAAAGCTTCACTGTGTTTTTACCTCAGAAGAGAGGGAACTCCAGTCATCATTCTCCACCTCCTCAGGTACAGGTATGGGGGATGGGACAAGGGTGGAAGTGTCGCCACCTGTTGGCCAGGGAAACCTCTTCATGAAGGTACGCAGATCCGAGACGTAACTATCCAAGATCTCCACACACTCCTGCAGGTTCTCATCCAGCTCTGTGAAGAAAGAAATTAGAGAATAGGGAGAAACCTCTGTGTTATTGAAAGTTTGAAACACCCACCATCATCAGACCTTATCATGATTCAACATAGACCATACAAACTCAAGTTTGGTCCTGATCTCCTAACAACATCAGTACAAATCCCTGATGAAGGCCTATTGAGACTGAAATATAAGATTGGTACATTTATGGAGCATTAAGGTCACCAGTGTGTTGGAGTTTCTATTTCTATAGACTTTTCTACACTGAACAAAAATATAAACGCAACATGTAAAGTATTAGTCCCATGTCTCATGAGCTGCAATAAAAGATCCAAAAAATGTGAAGTTTTGTCACACAACACAATGCCACAGATGTCTCAAGTTCTGAGGGATGTTGCAATTGGCTTGCTGACTGCAGGAACGTCCATCAGAGCTATAGCCAGAGAATTGAATGTTCATGCATTAGGAGGCAGCACTCCTAATGCATCATGCTTACAGCAACTGGATGCTGTAGCTAAGCAGGTTGATGCAGTGTCCCCTCAAAAATCTTAAAGGGATTGTTCACGGTTTTTAAACCTTTTTTATTTTATTTACATGTGGTCATTTTATCCAAAATGTTTTTTGAAAGTTTGTTAGCAACCTCCAGAATCTACTGGCGTATGTAGCAATGAACATGGGTTTAACCTGCAAGCAGTGCATGCAAAAGCATGGGGAACGCGGCGAGAGAAGTGTCTTACCCTCTGTGGCGGAGAGGACGGCCCTGACTTGTGTGTTGAGGAAGGCCAGGGTGATGCTGAGCAGCTGTTCTGAAAATTGTCGGCTCTGGGCCTCAGTATGATTGTCTCTGATGGCACAACGCAGAAGGTCCAGAGCCGGACACAGATCCTGGACATCTACAGGAACAGAGAAACACTCATACTGTCATATCTGCAGTAGGATGAAGTTGCTTCCAGAAGCTGATCTTTATTCAGTTTTGCATGTTCCCCACTAATGGTTAAGGTTAGGATTGGGGAAGTGGAAGCTGATCCTAGATCTGTACCTAGGTCATATATGTAGGGGGAAATGTTGCCATTGTAATGGCTGTGTTTGCTACAGTTCTATTCATTACATTCTGGTAATTACACTGTCCTACCCATTGAAGGCACCCATTCATTTTTTTATATATATATTTTTTACATATACACTCCATAAATATTAATTTGAAGCTCATAATACACTACAGAGGTTGAACACATTTATTCTAGTCAGTAGGAGAAAACATCAACCACACACACATACACAAACAAATTAAAGGCATGGGGGTGCATGCACACAATTTCAATTACTAGGCTGTGATGAGACTACAGTGAGACATCATGTGAGAAGGCAATTACTATTAGGAGCGGTAATTCTAGCTGACATCGCATGAGGTATCTTACGGTATAGTCCCCTTCCTTTTTCTCTCACACAAACGCACACAAACTGTATGCTCACAGTTAGGGCTGGGCGATAGGGCCAAAATATCATATCATGGTATTTTTCACATTTTTGATGGTATTTTATGTTTTTGATTAGAGGATAGGGAGAAACCTCTGTCTTATTGAAAGTTTGAAACACCCACCATCATCAGACCTTATCATGATTCAACATAGACCATACAAACAAGTTTGGTCCTGATCTCCTAATAACATCAGTAGAAATCCCTGATGAAGGCCTATTGAGACTGAAATATAAGATCTGTTACATTTTTGGAGCATTATGCTCACCAGTGTGCTGGAGTTTCTATTTCTACAGACTTTAAAATAAAAGTTCTACATTTGTTTTATGAGTAGTTTGTGACCCTGGGGTGGCAACACATATATTCTACATTATTTTAAAATGGGTCTTTCCCAATTGTGATTGTTTTATACTGTTCAATTCAACTTTAATCTAAAATAGTTTCCTGCATTTCCTGCACTCATTTGAGAGCATTTCCACACTGCCACGATATGGGCAAAAATACTAGGCCTTATTTTTAACCAAATGCTTCAATTGCGATTTAGATCGGTGAACTTTTAGAATCATGGAAATAGAATGTTTATTATAATTCTATAGTTAGAATATAAATAATAGTGGGCACTTTGAATACAGTGCTTAACATGACAACGAATGAAAATGCCATGGGCGAGTTATTGTGACAGGGTAGGAACCAAAGTGATGTTCAGTGTTTCCTAGGGGACCCTATAATCTTTGGCTAAATTACATTTTTATTCATATAGCCAACATATTCATGCTTCGCCTATTCCTCTGATTAAGAAGATACTGTTGCACAAAAAACATGCCGATTCAAGCCTCCACCAGTACTGGGATCAGGCTGTATTAGCTAGCTACGTTTGCTCTGACTCAGTACTTGTAATAGCTTGTTGACTAGCCAGCTAACTAGCAATTAGCATTAGTGGCTAACACAATTTAGCTGAACTTGCTAAGAAATAACAAACTAGCTGTTTGCAGATGTAAGAAACACAAACTAATATTGCAATTATAGAATGCGTGTGGATTTATATTAAGATCAAAGTTGAAACAACATTGTTGTCATCAACATTGTTGCATGTGCTGCGTTGACCATGTAGACTGAACGAAAGTGTCTCGTGGTCAAGCAACAACAAATGCGCTCCTTGAGTGACCAGGTCTGTGTGGAAAGCAGCATGGAGAGAGAGAGTGGAGAGGGATGACTCAAGTAGCAAAGTAAATTATAAAAATAGATGTTACACACGGCGTATCACATTTAACAAACCAAACATTAAAATACCGTTATAGAAGGTAAAGTAAAAACCCAAACCGGTCCGTGCATAAATACCGGTGTATAGTAAAATACGGTATACCGCCCGGAACAACATACTAGTACACACACATACAGGAACGCAGACACAATAAAATACACATTTGTGTGTGTGTGTTTGTGATATTTATTTAATGTATGTAGTTCTGTCTTTGAGCTGGTGTTGTTTATACATTTTTTGTATTATGTCATGTTTTATGTTGTGTGGACCCCAGGAAGAGTAGCTGCTGCTTTCTCAACAGCTACTGGGGATCCTAATAAAATACCAAATACCAATACTTGTTCCTTTCTGTTCGTCAGCCACTCCCAGTGGGCTAGATTAAGGGGCTCCAAAGCTTTACCTACTATACAACGATCCAAGCAGGACTCAGGAGGCAAGGCTGATACGACAGACTGTCGGCCCAATAGCTCCCATGTGTCAATGCACAATATGAATCATTACCGTCGTAACTCTCCGTGTGTGTGCTGTTCATGTTTCTGTTCATGTGTCTGTGTTCCCCCAAGCATTTAATTATCATGCATGGTATAGGATTTGCAGATTACTTGCATTTACAACCTAGAGGGTCCTCACAGTGATAACCATTACATTGTAGCTTTCAATTTAATTATCAATGTATGCCTTATTTTCAGCCTGATTTATAACTCAGTAAAGTGTATTGACCTTGCAACACAATACTACATTACATAAACACGACAAATTGATGAAAGGTGTCACTTGAACTGTACACTATTTGCAAAATGCAATATTTGAAAAGGTACAGTTGAAGTCGGAAGTTTACAAATACATTTAAACTCAGTTTTCACAATTTCTGACATTTAATTCTAGTAACAATTCCCTGTCTTAGGTCAGTTTTGATCACCACTTTAATTAATAATGTGAAATGTCAGAATAATAGTAGAGAGAATGACTTATTTCAGCTTTCATTTCTTTCATCACATTCCCAGTGGGTCAGAAGAGTACATATACTCAATTAGTATTTGGTAGCATTGCCTTTAACTTGGGTCAAACTTTTCGGGTTGCCTTCCAAAAGCTTCCCACAATACATTTGGTGAATTTTGGCCCATTCCTCCTAACAGAGCTGGTGCAACTGAGTCAGGTTCATAGGCCTCCTTGCTCGCACACACTTCTTCAGTTCTGCCCACACATTTACTATAGGATTGAGGTCAGGGCTTTGTGATGATCATTCCAATACCTTGACTTTGTTGTCCTTAAACCATTTTGCCACATTTTTGGAAATATGCTTGGGGTCATTGTTCATTTGGAAGACCCATTTGCAACCAAGCTTTAACTTCCTGACTGATGCCTTGAGATGTTGCTTCAATATATTCCTTTCTCATGATGCCATCTATTTTGTGAAGTGTACCAGTCCCTCCTGCAGCAAAGCACCCCCACAACATGATACTGCCAACCTGTGCTTCACAGTTGGGATGGTGTTCTTCAACTTGCAAGCCTCCCCCTTATTCCTCCAAACAATGGTCATTAGGGCCAAACAATTATATTTTTGTTTCATCAGACCAGAGGACATTTCTTCAAAAAGTACAATCTTTGTCCGCTTTTTTATGGCGGACTTGGAGCAGTGGCTTCTTCCTTGCTGAGCGTCCTTTAAGGTTATGTTGATATAGGACTCGTTTTACTGTGGATATAGATACTTTTGTACCTGTTTCCTCCAGCATCTTCACAAGGTCCTTTGCTGTTGTTCTGGGATTGATTTGCACTTTTTGCACCAAAGTACGTTCATTTCTAGGAGACAGAACGCGTCTCCTTCCTGAGCGGTATGACAGCTGCGTGGTACCATTGTGTTTATACTGTCATCACGGACTAGCGACTCTTGTGGTGGGCAGGGTGCAGTGCACGCTGACCAGGTCGCCAGGTGTACGGTGTTTCCTCCGACACACTGGCTGGCTTCCGGGTTGGATGTGCATTGTGTCAAAAAGCAGTGTGGCTTGGTTGGGTTGTGTTTCGGAGGACGCATGGCTCTCGACCTTCGCCTCTCCCGAGTCCGTACGGGAGTTGCAGCGATGAGAAAAGACTAACTACTACCAATTGGATACCTCAAAATTGGGGAGAAAAAAAGTTGTAAAATGTTTTTTTTTTTAAGTGTATGTAAACTTCTGACCCACTGGAATTGTACAGTGAATTATAAGTGAAATAATCTTGTCTGTAAATAATTGCTTGTGTCATGCACAAAGTAGATGTCCTAACCGACTTACCAAAACTATAGTTTGTTAACAAGAAATTTGTGGAGTGGTTGAAAAATGAGTTTTAGTGACTCCAACCTAAGTGAGTGAATAATTATTGAAAAATAAACAAACATCAATTGCACATTGAAATTCATAAAGCATGTAATGAAATCTTAAAGACGCCTGGGCCACTGATAATCCCTTAAAATAACAGGGAGGTGTCGCCCCTGCACAAAGACCTAAAATAGTGTAGCATCAACATCATGGTCCAAACACACCAAGACAGACGTGAAGAGGGTACGACAACACCTTTTCCCCCTCAGGAGACTGAAACGATTTGGCATGGGTCCCCAGATCTTCCAAAAGCTCTACAGACTATTTACATTGACCCCCCCTTGTTCTTACACTGCTGTTACTCTCTGAGATTCATCTTATCATCTATGCATAGTCACTTCACCCCTACCTACATATAGCCTTGTTATTGTTATGCAATTCTACTGTGTTACTTTTAATTTTTTACTTAATTTAAATGTAATAAATATTTTCTTAACTATTTCTTGAACTGCACTATTGGTTAAGGGCTGTAAGTAAGGTCTACGTTGTATTCAGCGCATGTGACAAATAATATTAGATTTGATGCATGTCAAATTTGTACTTAGTATTAATTACTATGGCATACAATTACAATAATACTAAGTATTTATTTTAGGATTCTAGGGCTTTATGTGATTAATATGAAATTGATTGTAAAGGCCTTACTCTTCAGCTGGCTCTGGGTTGAGATGGTAGCTGATTGGTCAGCTAGAATATACCCAGAGGGTGGAGTCAGGACGTTCTTTTTGCTCTTCAGGAAGAAGTCCACTGTGTCCAACTGGTGGTTCTTTAGACCAGCCTACAAATACAAGACAAAGGCATGTGTCGTTCAGTACGTACTGTTGTGAAATTAAGCAAACCATTTAGCCAACTGAACGGGCCCCAGGCCTCCTACCTGCAAGGCGTGAATGGGGATGGCGCAGCGGCCCCATTCATTAAGGTGGCACAGAGAGTCCACTGTGCCAGCACTGCCAAATACCATTAGTCTGTTGAGCAGCTCCTCCTGTGACACAGCAAACAGCACCAGGGACAGGCCTGACGCTGCAACACACAAGAGCTACACTCAACATCCATACACACATGAATAATGAAAACATACAGTGCCAAACATACAGTACAGTGAAAGTCTACTCACAATTTTTACAGAAGAAAAGTGTGCAAGTGGTATCTAAAAAAGTATTGCATTTGATTTTTTTCTTACCGATCTACACAACCTAATCCACATTTTGAAAGTGAAAGAATATTATAGAATATTTCCCAAATTAATAAAAAAGACAAAAAAAATGGTATAATAATAATGATTGCATATGTCTTCACAACCCAGAGGTAATACTTGGTAGAAGCACTTTTGGCAGCCATTACAGCTGTGAATCAGATTACAGCTTAGAATAAGATTCAACCAACTTTGCACAACTCTAAGGGCAACCTACAGTGGGGTCTAAAATTACTGACACCCTTGATAAAGATGAGCAAAAATTACTGTATAAAATAAATAAATATACTGAGCTATATTTTACGCACACAAAACATTTGGAAATTATATTATTTTATTTTAGCAGTAAAACAATTGCTCAGAGAAAGAGATTTTAGTTTAACAATACCTCACCTAGCGAGGAGAAAGGCACTGAGCCTTACTCTCCCTTGTTTTATGAGTTGGAGAACTCATGTGGAACGATCTTAGACGATTCCTCTATACAGAATCCTTCCAGATCATTGATATCCTTAGTCAGCGCTTATGGACTGATCTTTTTCATTCAAACTGCAGGTTTTCAAATCCGGAGACTGAGATGGCCATTGCAAAATGTTGATTTTCTAATCATTTATAACTAATCATTTATTTGTGGATTTTGATGTATGCTTGGGGTTATTGTCTTGCTAGAAGATCCATTTACGGCCAAGTTTCAGCCTCCTGGCAGAGGAGGTAACCAGGTTTTTGGCTAAAATCTCCTGGTACTGACTGGGAAAAAGTTTATGATGCCGTTGACCTTAACAATAGCCCCAGGACCTGTGGAAGCAAAATAGCCCCATAACATCAAAGATCCACCATCAAAATGGTTACTGCAGGATTCCGACAAAAAACCTGCAGCAACCTGTAAACTGTGTACTCGCGCGCTGCCATAGCCCAAGGTTCAATCCCACAGAAAACTGGGAGCAGTTACATCCAATCAATCCAATTTCACAAAAGGTATGTGGGGGAACCCCAACTCGCTGCAGCACAGATATCACCAATCTTCATGCCCATGAACAATGCCCAAGAAGCCGCCACACTCCAACAAGACAGACGCTGCTTAGAAAGAACCCTATCCCGAGCTGGATTAGCGAAACAGACAAAAAAGCTGGTCACAATATCCTTGTTCCTATCCATATAGGCCATGCTGCCTTCGTGGTTCACCGGAAACAAATGGTGGGGGTGAGAAACAGACTGCTCAAAAGCCAGCGACCCCCCCTCATAGGCATAACCTTGAGAACAACTGGATTAGGATGTAGTTTCACTTTGGAGTTGCCAGGTGCAAACTTAAAACAGGAAGTGCGTGGAGATGCCCAACGTATTTTGCCGACACCATGAGCAGTGCAAATTTCTAGGAAAGGAACTTCAGGTCCACAGACTCAATGTGGAAAAAGAAAGGCTCCGCCCAAAAAGCTATTGCAAGAACATCAAAATGTCAACCAAAGAGCTCTGAAAAGGAGAGACTGCCTCAACCTACGGGTCCCGGCCAACAGGTGGATGATCTCCAGGAACCAGGGTTGTCATTTTTGTTTTCATATCCACCACTCTTGAAAACCGTGTCTGGACTTGAGGAAGGAACTGCGCGTTCTGATTCCCTGCCCAAGGAACCTCTGAGCTAGGACTAGCCCCCTTGTTATACTCTGTAATAAAGAAACTCGCCACTAAATCAGCAAGATCTTTAAACTGGGTTAAGTAACGGTTCACCGCTGCAGGGACAGGAAATACCTTTCCCAAATCTGGAGGAACTCTGCTGCAGGGGAGAAAAACGCCATCAAAGGCGCATTCACCACCAATGGTTCACTCTCCCCCGCCGAATCCAAAGCAAGGGCTTCAGGCTGCCCCGGACTGATGTCAGCCAATTCACACACTGAAAACCCTCCAGAGCCAATCATGGATAGTAAACTCAGCAAAAAAAGAAACATCCCTTTTTCAGGACCCTGTCTTTCAAAGATAATTCGTAAAAATCCAAATAACTTCACAGATCTTCATTGTAAATGTTTAAACACTGTTTACCATGCTTCACTGAACCATAAACAATTAATGAACATGCACCTGTTGAACAGTCATTAAGACACAAACAGCTTACAGACGGTAGGCAATTAAGGTCACAGTAATGACAACTTAGGACACTAAAGAGGCCTTTCTACTGACACTGAAAAACACCAAAAGAAAGATGCCCAGGGTCCCTGCTCAACTGCGTGAACGTGCCTTAGGAATGCTGTAAGGAGACATGAGGACTGCAGATGTGGCCAGGGCAATAAATCTCAATGTCCGTACTGTGAGCAACCGAAGACAGCACTACAGGGAGAAAGGACGGACAGCTGATCGTCCTCGCAGTGGCAGACCACGTATAACAACACTTGCAGAAGATCGGTACATCCGAACATCCCACCTGCGTGACAGGTACAGGATGGCAACAACAACTGCCCGAGTTACACCAGGAACACACAATCCCTCCATCAGTGCTCAGACTGTCCGCAATAGGCTGAGATAGGATGGACTGAGGGCTTGTAAGCCTGTTGTAAGGCAGGTCCTCAACAGACATCACCGGCAACAACGTCGCCTATGGGCACAAACCCACCGTCACTGGACCAGACAGAACTGGCAAAAAGTGCTCTTCACTGACGAGTTGTGGTTTTGTCTCACCAGGGGTGATGGTCAGATTCGTGTTTATCGTCGAAGGAATGAGCGTTACACCGAGGCCTGTACTCTGGAGCGGGATCGATTTGGAGGTGGAGGGTCCGTCATGGTCTGGGGAGGTGTGTCACAGCATCATCGGACTGAGCTTGTTGTCGTTGCAGGTAAACTCAACGCTGTGCGTTACAGGGAAGACATCCTCCTCCCTCATGTGGTACCCTTCCTGCAGGCGCATCCTGAAATGACCATGGTTTCATCAACTGTGCACCCGTATCATCTGCATGTCTGTCATTTGCCATTATACACCAGTGCCTGTGGAGCTATTTTAAGACATCAGACATGACAATAATACATGCAAATAGCTAAATAGTTAACTAGCGAGACAGCCAATTCAAAACATAGTGTAGTTTGGCTGGTAATCTTGCTAGTTTGTTGTATGTCATTATTTTATCTTCTGCGCAAATGTCTCTTTTGCTCCTTTGGCAGCAACCCAATGCCACATGCAGGTGATGCACACAACATTCATTTTCCAGGATTTTAATTCTGACAAAAAATGTGCTATAAATGGGCTCACTGACTAGCAATGAATATCAACAAATGTGTACAGTCCACTACGCACGCTTTGATCACGAAAACATATTCTTCTGACTGCATGATTGAATCACCGCTCGTCACGGTCAATGCAGGCCTACAATATTATAGTCCAATGCGCTCTGCAGAAATTTGGAGGACAGTGTGCAACACATTGCGTGGTTGTAAGATGTATTTTTTTACTTGTCCAATCTAACTTTAATCTATTTTCTTCTTGTCTGACCCATGGTTTTCTTGTCTGACCCATCTGTCTTCTTGTCTGACCCATGGTTTTATACTTGTCCTGGCAAGCGGATAGTACCTTATACTGATCGACAAACTGAAAAGTGACCTTTTTTTTCGTCAACATTGATCTAGCTCAGTAAATTTGGTTGGGAATCATTGATGGACAGCAATATTCAAACCTTGTCTCTGATTTTCAAGCAGATTTGAGTCATGGCTGAGACTGGACCACTCAGGAACACTAAACACCTCTCATATGTGTGCAGTAGCAGACTCACTCTTCAGAAGCAGGCTGAGCTGCTCCTCTGCGGTACGCTGGATAGGCACGGTGGGCGAGGTGGGCCGGTGGTAGGTAACACTCTGGGACTGCAGATCCCAGAAGGCCACAGTTGTCTCGCTGTTACCAG
Source organism: Oncorhynchus mykiss (assembly GCF_013265735.2). Classification (NCBI taxonomy): domain Eukaryota; kingdom Metazoa; phylum Chordata; class Actinopteri; order Salmoniformes; family Salmonidae; genus Oncorhynchus; species Oncorhynchus mykiss. The sequence goes on along the minus strand of NC_048566.1, from coordinate 54,855,398 downwards.
GGGAGCCAAAGGTCAACACAGTGGAGAATTCAGAGACAGAGAGCAGCACTGGGGCAGTTGTGTCGGGCACAGAGAACTGCATGGTGGCTCCCCCTGATGGGACTCTGCTCTGGGAGAGCTTGGCAGCGATAGCTGCCCGCCCACACTCGATGTGGGGGAAATCCTTAAACCAAGGAGCCCCCAGAGTCTGAGGAGAAGAGGGAGGGGTAGCCTTGGCCTTGTTGTACAGAGAAGTCAGCCTAGCTTCCCAGGACCTGGAGATAACGGGAAGGGGGAGAGAGGAAAACAAATAATTATTTACCTCATTTAACTTTCAGGGGATTAAAGATAAAAACAAAAAATGGTATACAATACACTCCCCTTTAACTAAAATGCAATGTACAACACTGACAAAGAATTCTATTCTGTTCTATTCTATGCTCTTCCTCTTACCGGTCAGTGCTGAAGGAGGTGCCCAGCACAGTGTGGCTGTAGATGGAGCTGGAGAGGCTGTCCTCGTCACAGGGACCCTGGGGCCTGAGGGGAGGGCGACTGGGGACCACTCGACACATCAGATGCTCTGGGTACATCCTACCAGGACAACAGGAAAAAGCCACAACAACTTCTGTCAATTAAAGGAAGAAGGGGCTCATCGGAAACCCTTCTCAATTTGCCTTCCCTTAATGGCTCGTGTCCTCTCTCCTCGCCTCCTAAAAACACATTGAAGGAAAAGGTACCAAGGGCGGAACCAAGCATGTTCTCCTTGAATGCCTTTTGGGAAAGAGGCAAAGAAAAAGGAAGCAAGGAATCAAGAAAAAAACAATTGTGAGACATCCAGGTGGACTGAACAGATTGAATCACAAGTAAACCTTCTTGGCGAGTCCCAGTGATAGTTCTTCCCTGTTTACTGCTGAAATACCTGAAGTAGTGGTTGAGGTCGACAGCAAAGGCAGTGTTAGACTGAGTGGCAGCAACAGCAGTACCCAGGTCAGGAGACACCTGGAGGAGACAGAAGGAGTCCAGGTAGGGGGCCAGCTCATCTTCCCCCAGCCCAGCAGTGTGGTACGAGGGCAGGTCTACACTGGCCAGCTTCCTCCCCTCAGCACTGTCAAACACATCTGGAGCACTGTGTTAAAGATAGAGCAGTATACTGAATGACAATCAGGATCAGAGTAGGATCCTACTACTTAGTTGTGAGAGATGCCTGTAGACTCCTATGGCAGTTATGGCTAGACACCATAGAAGTCTACACAGCCCTGTGTCTCAGGGCTAACTACTACACATTAAAATGCTAAGGATACATATGACTCCAGCTGTGGTCAACACAAAGAGTATGCCTCTGCAGAGCTGGTAGTCAGTGCATGTGTCCAGGGGGGCCTTTGGGGGCAGAACGATGCTGCAGCAGGACAGGGTCTCCGGTTCAGCCCCCTGCTGCCACTGCAGCTGTACCACAACACTGGAGTTGAGCAGGAGAAAGCTTCTGGCATCCACAAAGGACAGCAGCCTCAAGGACACCACCTCAGCCACACCTGCAGAATCAAAATGCAAGCAGTGCAGTTTAGTATAGGTTACGAATTCATATGGATAGATTAAAGTTGGAATTTATGTAAAATAACACTCAAAGCTATGAAAATAACAATGAGTATAACTTCAGGCACAACTGCTAATTCAGTGTACCCTAATGTGGTCTCGAAGACAAATATAATCCACTACCTTCAATCTGAATTAAATTGATAATGATAAAGACATTGGTGTCACGTACTCTGGGCTTTCTCCTTGACCAGCTGCAGTAGCTTCTCTGCTGTGAACTCAGAGGCAGAGACAAGAGGGCCAGAGGTAGGGCCCTCTGCTTCCAGTTCATACAGTGTCAACTCACACTCAGAGCTCACAGCCAGAAGTCTAGGGTTGCCACGGGCTCCATTGTAAACTGTCACCTCCTCCCAGGCAAAGCTACAGACAACGAGGAATTCATTCAATTAGAGAACTTTTTGAAGATATAGCACGCACCCACGCACAGACAGACAGACAGAGACAGACAGACAGACAGACAGAGACAGACAGACAGACAGACAGACAAGAGATGTGTGAACCAATCCCATCATCAATGTGGAAACAAATGCATATGGCAGTTTACATTTCTTTTAGCTCACTTTACTCACTCTGTATATGTGCCATCCACCGTTCTCCCCGGTGCCTTGCTCTCTGAAATGTCGCCGACTGTCAGCCCCCCAGCACCACTCAAGCAACAGAGCAAGGAGCAGCCTTGGGCCATTTTAGCTTTTGCTGTGTCCACAACATTTTCACAGAGGTTGCTCTCCGGGATGAGAGCGACTTCTAATGCACAGTTATCTCGAGTTTCAGATCTGTGCAACATATTTATCATAATCATGTCGAATTTGATGCAGATGCCTTACAACTGATACGATCTCATATGTAATTTATCTATTTGCAGTTGCATATAGTCAGCTGTCGACTTGTCGTCAAATGAGAGAACAATTAAAACAGAATTTGGACATTATCGTTTTCTTTTCGTGGACGTGTGTTCCTCTTTCACGTAAACATTCTTACCTACATCCTGACACAAATCACATGACATGGGTTCTCTGTATCAGCTGATTAACTATTGCCCAATAGGAAAACGAAAAAAATATATACATAAAAGACAGTAATAATCAAGCAAGGATAGCGCTCATATATTTTTTCCCGAGGCATTACAAGGAATCCTGTCGATGAATGCTCCTTGCTCACAGCCACCTGAGCCTGTGTGGCGGTGTGCTTTGAACTGTGACTGAAGTAGTGTGATGGTTGTTTAATTTGTTTTTTATATGTCTGCAATGGAATATATGTAGTCTTCCATAAAACTTAAAAGAAAAGCAGAAGCAAGGATAGCATCACTGTTGAAACCTTGATATTTTACACCACAAATTGCCGTTTAAAGGCAATATATTGAAAATATTGATAAATTAATGAATAAACCAAATAATAATTCCTAAATGATTATGCATGCTGAGCAGAAGACCGAACTTGTATACATCTTGCAGCGTTTGCTTTCGCCTGAATCTGAAGGAGGAAGTAAACAGCCAGCACAGGCTTTCGTTTTGCTTCCCACTAGATAACACAGCCACAAAGAACATGTTTGCTAACGTAAAAATGTATGAAAACAAACATGTACTTTTTGCGATTCATTTAAGGTTAGGGTTATGTATGGTTAAGCATTGTGGTTAAGGTTAGCGTTATGTTTAAAATTAAGATAGCGTTGTTTTTTAAATGGGCGGGGTTTATAACTTTGTTACTGTGTTAACTAGTGACGACTTTTTGTTTGTCACAACCTACGCAGATGTCAAAGCTTAAGTCTTCTTATAAAAACCGCGTTGATGAGCCAATCCATATGCTAGTATGTTTTATTAAACGGTGAACATACTGTCTAGTTTAGCGGAGCGTGAAAACACTGATGTCAAAGTCTCTCTGAAAGCTCGAGTATATGAAAATTTCAAATAGTGTCTGGCTTTGTCTCACTTAGTTACATTGAGTCACAAAGTATTGCAGTTCATCGGATTGCCAGACAACACGAATGCACCAAGGACACAAAATATGGAAGAGAAAGCATTAGAAGTATACGGTAAATTGGTTTATTTGCATCTTGATACAGCTAGTTCGAGAGCTAGTTCGCTAACGTTATAGACAGGTTTTCTAGGCTGCGTGCTAGTATTTTTTTATTCATTCGATTTAACCTTTTATTTAACTAGGCCAGTTATGGTTATCTAGCCTGGTCCCAGAACAGTTTGTGTGTTGACAAGTCTGGTCGTTGTTTTTTATTTTATTTTTTTATTTAAACTTTATTTAACCAGGTAGGCAAGTTGAGAACAAGTTCTCATTTACAATTGAGACCTGGCCAAGATAAAGCAAAGCAGTTCGACACATACAACAACACAGAGTTACACATGGCGTAAAACAAACATAGTCAATAATACAGTAGAAAAATAAATCTATATACAATGTGAGCAAATGGGGTGAGATTATGGAGGCAAAGGCAAAAAAGGCCATGGTGGCGAAGTAAATACAATATAGCAAGTAAAACACTGGAATGGTAGATTTGCAGTGGAAGAATGTGCAAGGTAGTAATATAAATAATGGGGTGCAAAGGAGCTAAATAAATAAATACAGTAGGGGGAGAGGTAGTTGTTTGGGCTAAATTATAGATGGGCTATGTACAGGTGCAGTGAGCTGATCTGACAGTTGGTGCTTAAAGCTAGAGAGCAGCAGAGAACTGGAAGGCGAGGCGGCCAAAGAAATAATTGGTTTTGGGGGTGACCAGAGAGATATACCTGATGGAGTGCGTGCTATAGGTGGGTGATGCGATGGTGACCAGTGAGCTGAGATAAGGGGGGACTTTACCTAGCAGGGTCTTGTAGATGACATGGAGTCAGTGGGTTTGGCGACGAGTATGAAGCGAGGGCCAGCCAACAGAGTACAGGTCACAATGGTTGTAACGCCTAAGTGACCAACGGAGAGACCGCACTAAAAGATCTGAGATTGTTTTACAATTTCTTATTTTCTCTATGATAATGAAACATTTGGAAACTGCTAATTTCAACTGATAGCTAGCTAGTTGTCAGTATAACCAGCTGAAATAGTTAACATTTCTAAGTGATGTGCTTGTTCACCACCTCAACCCCAATTTCTTTCCCCAGATGTCATACGCACTATTCGAGACCCAGAGAAACCTAACACGTTGGAGGAATTGGATGTCGTGTCAGAAGAATGTGTTGAAGTCCAAGAGCTTGGAGAGGACGAGTATCTCATAATTATCAAGTTCTCCCCAACTGTCCCACACTGCTCTCTGGCAACACTAATCGGTGTGTCTCTGTTTCAACTGATAAGAAACAACTGTTCATAACTGACATGAACAGAAATAGATATTTAGCCTCTTGCATCCATACTGATACAATGTTTTATGTGACAACACTACAGTGGCAGTCTCATAGTCTTGTCGCAGATCTGTTTGTGCTGTTGACATCTCCATTGCTTCCATTGCTGTTGCTGTCAAGCCTAACATAACGAGTGACAAGGAGTTGGCATGATAGCATAAACAGACTGACACTCAGGCTACCGTTCTTATAGAGCTACAACTATTTCTACTACATTCTTGTCTACCTTAAAGTTGGCAGCACAGGCAGAGAATGTAAGAGTCTGTGAGGCCCCTTTTCCTATCCTTTTAATAAATAGGGATACGATAAAGTGCCATGCAATGTCTTTGAAGCTATAGTGGCATCGGTGGCCATTGACCGATAACTGGAGCACAAGCAGGCACCTCTCCAACCTCTCCAACCATACTCTGGCGTATTAGTGCACTCAGACTGGCATGACTGAAATGCAACAGACTTTGCATTTTATACTTCCACTAGTTTCAGTTTCTACTTCCACAAGGTTGTCAAGTAACTCGACATAGGTGGTCTGACTTAATGTAGCATTGATCTACTTTGATCTACTTTGTCTAGACCTACTGAGTGTAAGAAACATTAGGAACACCTGCTCATTCCATGACAGACCGACCAGGTCATTCTAGGTGAAAGCTATGATCCATTATTGATGCCACTTGTTAAATCCACTTCAATCAGTGTAGATGAAGGGGAGGAGACAGGTAAAGTAAGGAATTGCAAGCCTGGAGATAATTGAGACGTGGCTTGTATATGTATGAATTGGCAACACAAAATATTTAAGTACCTTTTGAGCGGGGTATGGTAGTATGTACCATGCGCACTGATTTGTGTGTCAAGAACTGCAACGCCGCTGGGTTTCTCACAACAGTTTCCCATGTGTCAAGAATGGTACTCCACCCAAAGAACATCCAGCCAACCGCTTTCAACACCTTGTAGAGTCCATGCCCTGGCGAATTGAGGCTGTTCTGTGGGGAAAAGGGTGTGAAATTCAATATTAGGAAGGTGTTCCTAATGTTTTTAACACTCAGTGAATGTTCCCAATCATTCTCTGAAGGGGACAAATGTTAAATGGCAGTCTCATGAGAAACCCCCGCTTTTCACTCTCTTTGTAACATGACCTTCCCACAGGGTCAATTAACTCTTCTATGGATATATATATATATATATATTTTTTTAATCTGTTTCCCCTATATGTGTTCAGCAGCGGGTATAATAAATATAATATAGATGTATACCCCCCCTAACTCTGCCACCGCTGCTTAAAAGAAACCCTTGGGGAAACACAGAAATTGCCTACTTCAGACATCAATGTAAGTTATTCTGTAACGTGTGTTTCAGGCCTGTGCTTACAAGTTAAACTGCAAAGATGCTTGCCGTTTAAACACAAGGTAAGCAGCGAGGGGATTACACCCATCAGAGGAAAAGTGTTATCATACAACTAATCCCTAAATCAATGTTGATGCACAAAATGTTAGTCTGTTTAGTAAGGACACGTTCTCTCATCCAGTGATTTATCATTACGAAAAGTCCTATTTTTCCAAACCTTTGATGCATAGCGCTTTGTCTTATTTCCAAGGGTAGTCTCTGAAGCCAATGATTTAAATGGAAAACAGTGTTGTAAAATCTTCTCCCCTTTTGTGCTGCCTTGGTTTATAATGCGGTGCCTCTGGAACAAAGGGGCTCCTATGAAAATGCAGTGTGGTTGTTTTCTGGCTCTGGTTGTATCTCTGGTGCGCGAACCTCCAACCCTTCTCCCTGATTAGACCTGTCTGTGGGAACACACACTTAGTTTTTCCAACTTCATGCAGATGAATTGCTTATTTATTGTTATTAAAAAAAGTGGAAATGTATCTGTTCTTGTTCAACAGTTGGACATTTTCATTTCTGAGGGAACCCATTCTACTGAGGAAGATAGTAAGTGTTATTACTTACAACACCACCTTAACCATATCTCCAGAAAATGTATTTTGAATAAAAGAGAAATGTCAGACATTGGATATATTTTGTATTTACACACGAAAAGCCCGACTAGAATTTGTCTTATGAAACCAGTAATTCTGTGAACTCCTATTGGTAATATTTTACAGACCATCAGGCTTTAGCTCAGCGGGAATAACATTACTTGTGGTGCTCAGACAATCCAGGTTCAAACCCATTTGGTCCCATTTATGCAGTTGGACAATAGAAGGAAACCTATTGTGATTTTATCCATTTCCCTCCAGTTAACAAACAGATCAACGACAAGGAGAGAGTAGCAGCTGCTATGGAGAACCCCAACCTGCGGGACATTGTGGAGCAGTGTGTTACTGAACCTGATGACTGAGCCAAGGGACTGACATCTCAGGGACTTTAGACCAAGGTATTCAATAGGCACCAAATGGAAGAAAATGGACTGAATGAAACAGGGGGGTACTAGCTGAAGTTGTCCATTTAGAAATGCTAGTTTTCGCTTTCCATTGTAAAACATTTTGTTACTGTGTACCCTAATGAATGCGACCCAGCCATCAACTTAAAATCGTAGCCATCGTGGAATGTGTTTTTTTTTTATATATATATAAGTGCCTGGAGGATATGTCGGAGATCGGTTCCAGATCGGGACTGTTCAAATTTCTTAAATCCTTTTGTGAATAACCACCATGGTAAAAAAGTCCAAATCAGTAACAGAATTCCAACTTCAAGTTTATTGTCATCATGAAAGAATCACTAAGGGATAAGATGAAGAGTTGCAGGAAAATGTGAGAACTTCCCAGTTAGTTTTTAGACTTCTGAGCAACGTCCCTCGAACAATCGCCACAGAATGGACAGCAGTGTATATGGCTTTGTCTTGTTTGATCTTTTTCTAACATCATGATTGAAATAGGAAATAAAACATGTTCCTAAAAAGCTGATTTTTGTTTTGAGGTGAATTTGTATTTTCTATATCTTTTCTGCTGGGGTTATTTTTCACCTGAAATGGCTAAATGCATCATTATTCTGCTGAAGGGGGCGGAGTTAGCTTTAGAGTTCTGTCTTACTATCTAGGTCTGTACCCAAACAGTTCAAGCTTCTACTTTTAAAAATCCACCTATCCAGAAATTAGTTTCTCACTGTTGCTGCTTGTTATAGCCCCCAGCTGTCCCTGGACACCATATGTAAATTGATTGCCCCCCGTCTATCTTCAGATTTCGTACTGTTAGGTGACCTAAACTGGGATATGCTTAACACCCCGGCTGTCCTACAATCTAAGCTAGATGCCCTCAATCTCACGCAAATTATCACGGAACCTAGCAGGTAAAAACCCTACATCCGTAAACACAGGCACCATCATAGATATCATCCTGACCAACGTGCCCTTCAAAAACACCTTTGCTGTCTTCAACCAGGATCTCAGCAATCATTGCTTGCGTCCGTAATGGGTCTGCGGTCAAACGACCACCCCTCACCACTGTCAAACGCTCCCTAAAATACTTCAGCGAGCAGGCCTTTCTAATTGACATGCCCCGGGTATCCTGGAAGGGTATTGACCTAGTCCCGTCAGTAGAGGATGCCTGGTTGTTCTTTAAAAGTGCCTTCCTCACCATCTTAATAAGCATGCCCCTTTCAAAAAATGTAGAACTAAGAACAGATAGCCCCTTGTTCTCTCGTGACTTGACTGCCCTTGACCCCCCCCCACTTCTCCTTCACCCGAATCCAGGCAGCTGATGTTCTGAAAGCGTTGCAAAATCTGAATCCCTACAAATCAGCTGGGCTAGACAATCTGGACCCTCTCTTTCTAAAATGATCTGCCGCAATTGTTGCCACTCTTATTACTAGCCTGTTCAACCTCTTTCGTATAGTCTGAGATCCCTAAAGATTGGAAAGCTGCCACGGTCATAACCAGTGGCCATAACCAGTGGTCTAGAGTGTTTCAATCCAGGTCCTGGGGACCCAAAGGGTGCACAATTGTTTTTGCCCTAGCACTACACAGCTGATTAAAATGATAAACTCATCAAAAGGCTTTGATTTGAATCAGGTGTGCACCCCTTTGGGTCCCCCGGACCAGGATTGAGAACCACTGCTCTAGCCCCAAACTGTTACAGACCTATATCCGCCCTGCCTTTCTAAAATCTTCAAAAGCGAAGTTAACAAACAGATCACCGGCCATTTTGAATCCCACCGTACCTTTTCCGCAATGTAATCTGGTTTCCGAGCTGGTCATGGGTGCATTTCAGCCACGCTCAAGGTCCTAAATGATATCATAAACTCCATCGATAAGACCGTACTGTGCAGCCGTATTCATCGCTCTGGCCAAGGCTTTCGACTCTGTCAATCACAACATTCTTATCGGCAGACTCAATAGCCTTGGTTTCTCAAACGACTGCCTCGCCTGGTTCACCAACTACTTCTCAGACAGAGTTCAATGTGTCAAATTGGAGGGCCTGTTGTCCAGACCTCTGGCAGTCTCTATGGGAGTCCCACAGCGTTCAATTCCCGGGCCGATTCTCTTCTCTGTATATATTAATGATGTCGCTCTTGCTGCTGGTGATTCTCTGATCCACCTCTATGCAGACGACACCATTCTGTATATATCTGACCCTTCTTTGGACACTGTTAACAAACCTCCAAACGTGCTTCAATTCCATACAACACTCCTTCCGTGGCCTCCAACTGCTCTTAAATACTAGTAAAACTAAATGTATGCTCTTTAACTGATCGCTGCCCGCTTGACTAACATCACTACTCTGGACGGTTCTGACTTAGAATATGTGGACAACTGCAAATACCTAGGTGTCTGGTTAGACTGTAAACTCTCCTTCCAGACTCACATTAAACATCTCCAATCCAAAATTATCTATAATCAGTTTCCTATTTCTCAAAGCATCCTTCACTCATGCTGCCAAACATACCCTCGTAAAACTGACTATCCTACCGGCGATGTAATTTACAAAATAGCCTCCAACACTCTACTCAGCAAATTGGATGCAGTCTATCACAGTGCCATTCGTTTTGTCACCAAAGCCCCATATACTACCCACCACTGCGACCTGTATGCTCTCGTTGGCTGGCCCTCTTGCCAAACCCGCTGGCTCCAGGTCATCTAAGTCTTTGCTATTTATAGCTCTGCCTTATCTCAGCTCACTGGTCACCATAGCAACACCCACCCGTAGGACTCGCTCCAGCATGTATATTGCACTGGTCATCCCCAAAGCCAACACTTTTGGCCGCCTTTCCTTCCAGTTCTCTGCTGTCAATGACTGGAACAAATTGCAAGAGTCACTGATGCTGGAGACTCATATCTCCCTCACCAACTATAAGCATCAGCTGTCAGAGCAGCTTACCAATCACTGAACCTGTACACAGCCCATCTGTAAATAGCCCACCCAATTACCTCATCCCGTATTGTTTTTGCCCTTTTGCACCCCAGTATCCCTACTTGCACATCTCACTCCAGTGTTAATGCTAAACTGTAATTATTTTGCCACTATGGCCTATTTATTGCCTAACCTCCTGACTCTTCCTATATCTGCACACACTGTATATAGATTTTTCTATTGTTATTGACTGTACGTTTGTTTATCCCATGTGTAACTGTTGTTTTTGTCACATTGCTTTGCTTTATCTTGGCCAGGTTGCAGTTGTAATTGAGAACTTGTTCTCAACTGGCCTACCTGGTGAAATAAATAAACATTCACCACGCAAAAAGTATAATGCGTCTCTTGGCCACATAGAAAGTCAGTGTAATTTTGCTGGGAAATGATTTTAACGTGTTTTTCCTGCCTATGGTATAAATGGGCTCACTGGACAACAATGCTCTATTAACAGTTACATAGAGGGATATATAAAAATGTAGTGCAGGTAACGTTTCAAAAGTTGTCCCTTCTGTATTGAAGGTACCATTCCAGTGGAGGGCACTGTTGATCTAATCACTGTACTTTATCTGGGAGTGAAGCTTAAACTGGACATAGTAGGATAGCAGGTGTGAAACTTCACATGTAAGACATTTTTAATAGGAAATGATTTTGAATCATACACATTTCCCTCGCCATGACACTACACAATGACAAACATTTGAGAGGTAGCCTGATCCACCATTCTGATCACTGCGCTCTCGTTTCATGCGAATCAGAACGTAAGCTCTCGAACAGCATGGTCGAAAAAGGTTAGTTGAGTCACTGAAGTGGGACAATAGTCAAACCTCAATTAGCAATAGTCTTGTCTGTTTTTCTGCCATGTCCACCAATATGAAAGAGAATATCCAATGCAGGTGAACCATGATATACACTGAGTGTACAAAACATTAGAAACACCTGCACTTTCACATGACCGGCTGACCAGGTGAAAGCTATGATCCCTTACTGATGTCACCTGTTAAATCCATTTCAATCTGTGTTGATGAAGGGGAGGAGACTGGTTAACTAAGTTATTTTAAGCCTAGCCATGATTGGGCACGTGGGCGGTAAGAAAAAAAGGAAGCGTGCAACATATAAAAAAAATATGGACTAGGATTGCGCAAGCCTTCTGGAGAAGGAGAATATGGTGGACTATAATAAATAAATGAGTTAAGTAGGATGTTTGAATATCGAATAGAGGATCTCACAGAACTTCTGGAAGAGCTTGAGGAGGAAATTGAACATGAGTAAGAATGAATTAACTGCAGGTTGAGTGATGACTGCTAAGAAGATATTGAGTGACGAGGAAGATTGGCAAAAAAAAGGAATACGTGCTACAGTAGTTCAGAGATGGAACCTGGTGGGAGTGAGGATGAAGTACCTGGGGTGAGGACCGCCAAGTTCTGGCCTCATCCCGAGGATGTTAAGAATGATTCTGGCCCAGTGGGAGTGAGATTTGTAGAGAGAATGGATCATTGAAATTTGGCTGATCCAAATGTGGTATCAGGTTGGGTGGAGAAGAGGCTGGGGACTGCGGAGTTGGTGAAGGTAACTCGGAGTGGACTTCTGATTTATTGTGTTTACTCTGCCCAGAGGGACCGGGCGCTCCGGATTATGCGATAAGGGACAAGAATTGTGACCTGCTTTAACGGGGGTGGCATTAAGTGTTGAGCAATTGAAATGGAAAATTCCTTGTCTGACATCTGCCGTTTGGTGAGACGTAGATCCGATGGAGTGCGTGGGGAAACAGGCCATGTTTGTCATGCTGAGTTTTGATGCAGAGTCTTTGCCAGATAAGGTTAAGGTAGGAAGTGTCAGTTATACCGTGACAGCTTTTGCTCTGAAAATACTATGGTGTTTTAGGTGTCAAGTTTATGGGCGTGTTGTGTGTATTAGGGAGATGCCTAGATGTGGGAAGTGTGCAGGAGGGCATGAGAAGAAGGAATGTGTGGTGTCGGTGAAGAAGGTTATTTGTGTTAATTGTGGGGGTGCCCATAGGGCTGGAGATCGGTGTCTGCTGAGAGAAAGGCCGATTGTGGTTACCAGGGTTAGTGGTACAGATAGTGCTGTAAGCTGAAGCAGTGAAGAATAGTTGAGGAAGATTGGTACAGGGTGAGGGATCCTGAGAGGATTCATGTGAGTAGGCAGAGACTGAGAGTAATGGGAAGATGTGCTTCATTCAGTAAGGTGGTCTTTTTAGCATTTATAGCCATGGTTGTCAATTGTACTGCAGAAATGGATCGAAAGTCAGAGAAAATAGGTTGTGGCGGCAGAGAAGTACTTGGGATTGCCAGGATTTACTGCAGAACAGCTGCAGAGGGTGTTGAGTGGTAGTGTTAATTCCACTCAGACCTTTGGTCTGGAGTAGGACTGGATAGGGTTAAATAGTGGAATGTGTTTTTTTGATTGTTTTTTTAAAAGTTGTGTAATAGTTGGCTGGGCAATTTTCCTTTTTCCTAATTTTGTATTACTGTATCAAAGAATTGAATGTAGGTAGGCCATAAATGGCCTCGCACACCAGTGTGAGTGGAGGTGTATGCACCTAAAAGTTTGATGCGATCCATGTACCAAATCCAGAAGAAGAAGAGATCTGAATTGTGTCTGCCATTCAGCGGGTGGATGGGCAAAGAGATTTGTGCCTTATGAACTGGGTATGGTAGTAGGTGCCAGGCCCCCTATGTTGAGTGTGTCAAGAACTGCAACGCTTCTGGGTTTTTCCACCCTCAACAGTTTCCAGTGTGTATCAAGAATGGTCCACCACGCAAAGGACAGCCAGCCAACTTGACACAATTGTAGGAAGAATTGGAGTCCACATGGGCCTGACGAATTGAGGCTGTTCTGAGGGCAAAGGAGAGGGATGGTGATGTAAGCAGATGTTATTGCGGGTGTAGCGAAATGCTTGTGCTTCTAGCTCCAACAGTGCAGTAATATTTAACAGTTTCACAACATATACCCAAAACAAATGCGTAAATCTAAGTAAGGAATGAATAAAGTATACATACATACATCCATACACGCACACATGTCAGAGCGGCATTAGACTAACATATTATAGAGTACAGTATATACATATGAGATGGCAATATTTACAAACGATTAAAGTGACTAAGATACCGTAGGATAGTTTAGAGTACAGTTTACACATATGAGATGACTAATGCAAGATACGGAGACATTATTAAAGTGGCTAGTGTTTCATTTCCTGAAAGTGGCCAGTGATTCCTAATCTATGTCTATAGGCAGCAGCCTCTGATGTGCTGGAGATGGCTGTTTAACACTTGGTGGTGTAGTATAGAATACAATACAGTATGAAATGGGTGATGCAATATGTAAACACAATTTAAAAGTGACTAAGATACCGTAGAATAGTGTGGAGTGCAGTTTAGACCAATGAGATGAGTAATGCTAGATACGGAACTTTATTACAGTGGCAAGTGATCCATTTCTAAAAGTGACCTGTGATTCCTAATCTATGTCTATAGGCAGCTGCTTCTGATGTGCTAGTGATAACTGTTTAGCAGTCTGATGGCCTTGAGATAGAAGCTGTTTTTCAGTCTCTCGGTCCCAGCTTTGATGCACCTGTACTGACCTCGCCTTCTGGATGATAGCGAGGTGAACAGACAGTGGCTCGGGTAGTTGATCTTTTTGGCCTTCCTATGGCATCGGGTGCTGTAGGTGTCAGGGAGGGTGGGAAGTTTGCCCCTGGTAATGTGTTGGGCAGACCTTACCATCCTCTGGAGAGCTTTGTGGTTGTGGGCGGTGCAATTGCCGTACCAGGCGGTGATACAGCCTGACAGGATGCTCTCAATTGTGAATCTGTAAAAGTTTCAGGTTTTAAGCCACATTTCATTAGCTTTCTGAGGTTGTAGAGGCACTGTTGCACCTTCACCACACTGTCTGTGTGGATGGACCATTTTAGTTTGTCAGTGATGTGTACGCCAAGGAACCTAAAGCTTTCCACCTTCTCCACTGTGGTCCCATTGATGTGGATAGTGGGGTGCTCCCTCTGCTGTTTCCTGAAGTCCACGATCATCTCCTTAGTTTTGTTGACGTTGAGTGAGAGGTTATTTTCCTGGCACCACACTCCCAGAGCCCTCAGCTCCTCCCTGTAGGCTCTCATAGTTGTTGGTAATCAAACCTACTACTGTTGTCTGCAAACTTGATGATTGAGTTGGAAGCGTGCGCACCCTTGTGGGGACCCAGTGTTGAGGATCAGCGAAGCTGTGTTTCCTACCTTCACCACCTGGGGACAACTCGTCAGGAAGTACAGAACCCAGTTGCACAAGGCGGGGTTCAGACCCAGGGCCTCGAGCTTGATGATGAGCTTGGAGGGTATTGTTGTGTTGAATGCTGAGCTGTAGTCACTGAACAGCATTCTTACGTAGGTATGCCACTTGTCCAGATGGGATAGGGCAGTGTGCAGTGTGGTGACGATTGCATCGTTTGTGGATCTATTTGGGCGGTAAGCAAATTGAAGAGCCCGGCAGCCTCGCAAAGGTTAACATGTTTAAATGTCTTACTCACGGCGGAAACGGAGAAGGAGAGCCCGCCGCGTCGGTGGCACTATGTTATCCTCATTATGGATTATGGAAAAGCTTAATGGGAAGAAGATTAAAATCTATGTCCCTGGTGCTCATGCTAGATTGAGGGAAGTCATCACTGGGGCCCCAATATCTATGTCCACAGATTAAGTTAAAGAAAATGTTAAGGGAGGCAGAGTGAGCCCAAAAGGTTGATCAGTAGGAGAGTCAAAGAAGAGAAAGCTTATCAGTGGTCCTGAGGTTTGCAAAAGTCTTGCCGGGAAAAATTTGCCCCATATGCACTGCAGGGTTTTAAATGCCAAAATTAGCTGCTCGGTGTGAAGGGAAGAAAAAATGTGTGGAGAGGCACATGATTACGGTAAATGTGGAAGCAGTGTGAAGGTTAAGTGCTGTAATTGGCGGTAGAACACAGTGCAGCATTTGGTGGATGCCAGGTACAGAGAGCGGCTTAGAGATATAGGATCAGTCATGATGTATCACATGCAGGGGCCGTAAAAACAGATTGGTAGAACTACAGTGAGGACTGATGGCGCTTACATGGATATACCTGTTGTAAGAGGACTTACTGTCTGTCGGGGCTGGCGCTTCTGATGGTGCTGGCATGGTTTTGAGGCCTGTTCAGAAATGTTGTGCTCATGAATGTGCTGTGTCAAAGGACACTTTGATAATGAATAAAGGTGACTTCATCGTTTTTGTTGGTAAGGTTATCAATACAATGCGGGTTGTGGAAAACAAATGCCAGGTTGAAGGTTATTGTGGAGATGGCTCAAGAGCTATTTGAGGTAACAAATGTTACTGTTGAAATGTTTAACATGCTGAACAATCCTGTCATGGAACCCAAACCAGCGCCATCGTGCATAAATGTATTTTGTCCCCCCACACCAAACCCTATCACGACACGCAGGTTAAAATATCAAAACAAACTGAACCAATTATATTAATTTGGGGTCAGGTTGAAACACATTAAACATTTATGGCAATTTGGCTAGCTAGGATATAAACATTGAGTTATTTTACCTGAAATGCACAAGGTCCTCTACTCCGCCAATTAATCCACACATAAAACTGTCAACCAAATCGTTTCTAGTCATCTCTTCATAAATTAGGTGCATTACCGCCACTGACCTTGTTCGTCTTTCAGTCACCCACGTGAGTATAAACAATGAGGAGATGGCACGTGGGTACCGCCTTCCATAAACCAATGAGGAGATGGGAGAGGCAGGACTTGCAGCGTGATCTGCGTCAGAAATAGAACCGATTTCTATTTTAGCCCTTGGCAACGCAGACGCTCGTTGGCGCGCACGCAGTGTGGGTGCAGTAATTGAATAACATAGATTTCTGTATTTATTTTGCAACACTCGCGCACGCGACGCGAGCGGTGTGGTCAGCCTGTAAGGGTGCAGTGTTTCTGCATGAGATAAAGTTTAATGGGGGAGGGGGAAGAAGTAGTTAGGGATTTATTTTGTTTAGTACTGTATTTTCATGGTAGGTTTGGATTTGGCAGTTCATGATTGATCATACATTCCAGCACAGTAGGTGGCGGCATGCACTTGAAAAGTTTGTTTGCGGACCGCCATGATATAAAAGATAACATATGGAAATGTGTCACTCGTTCGTCCCACTGTTTTCAGTCATCATGGAACCGCCGGTAGCTGTTGTGTGCTTTAAATGCACTACTGTCAATAAAGATTGCATTTGATATCTTGGCTAGAAGAGAACGCATCCGCAGACATTGAATGCTAGCCATCCGACGTTATCAGGTAAATCGAAAATAACAATGTGTAAGTGTAATGTCAGGGAGAGTTACATGCGCTAGCTAAAGTTTCCAAAAGCTAACCAAAAACAACATTACTTTTAAGAAACATGTTCGTGCTGTCATGTGCATTAGTAGCACCATTTCTGACTTATTTACATTCATTTTTACTTACACTTGTATGTTGACTTCTTCATATAGATGGTAGTTTCTCTGACTTCTTAGTGAATGTAAAATCATCACAAATTGAATTATGGCGTGTTCCAGAATGGTACACTCGCAAACTCAATCACAAACGAGGGCATAGCGGTTTACATTGCCAACTTCCCTTGCTTGGCTAATTGTTAAATGTGTTGCTTTACTAAAAGTTTTGCTATTATGCTGCGGGATTTAGAGGTAATTTGTGGTTTAGTACGGTATCCTGCGTCACCACCTCATTGCTCCAGACCAGCGCAAACGGGAGTTACTGTGTCTCTAACTGGCAATGAATGGGCGACATAAACCTAAATGGAAACTGATAATTGTGCATGACTTCAGTATTACTTACTAAAACTGTTACACTAAGGTTTTTATTTTATTTTGTTAGGATTATTTTTCTCTTACTGTGGTACTGTAGGCCTCTCCCGACCGGTCACGTTAAACAGCGCCTGAGTGGCGCAACCGTCTAAGACGCTGCATAGCCGTGCAAGCTGTGTTGCTACAGATGCTGGTTTAATACCCATGCCACCCTCGACTGAGAGACCTATGAGATGATTGTTACTAATTTGTGAATACCAAAAACCTGCAATGTCTCACCCCATGTTCAAGAATGGACTTTTTCTCGCTCATTTTACATTATTTGAAAACTAAATCTCCAAAATAGTATTTTAACAAAGTGATTTATTATTAATTTAGAATTATATAAAAGCCGGTTGGATATTCTCACGGATATATTATAAACCCTGTCGTTAGCAGGACTTGTATATATTGGCCGTGGCTCCCGAGTGGCGCACAATGGGATTGCCTTGCAGTTCTCTATCTGTATCCACTGAAAACGTGCAAGGCACAAGAGCAGGGGGCACGGGATGGGCCCCAGAGCCGCCTGCGCACAGAAGACTTCACAAAATAGATGGCATCATGAGGGAGGAAAATTATGTGTATATATTGAAGCAACAACTCAAGACGTCAGTCAGGAAGTTAAAGCTTGGTCGTAAATTGGTCTTCCAATTTGACAATGACCCCAAGCATACTTCCCAAGTTGTGGCTACCCAAAACGTTTGACCCAATTTAAAGGCAATGCTACCAAATACTAATTGAGTGTATGTAAACTTCTGACCCACTGGGAATGTGATGAAAGAAATAAAAGCTGAAATAAATAATTCTCTCTACTATTATTCTGACATTTCACATTGTTAAAATAAAGTGGTGATCCTAACTGACCTAAAACAGGGAATTTTTACTGGGATTAAATGTCAGGAATTGTGAAACTGAGTTTAAGTGTATTTGCCGATTTTGCAGGTTTTCCTACTTACAAAGCATGTAACTTTTATCATAGGTGCACTTCAACTGTGAAGAAAATCCAGAAAATCCCATTGTATGATTTTTAATTAATTAATTTTCATTTTATTGCATGACATAAGTATTTGATACATCAGAAAAGCAGAACTTAATATTGGGTACAGAAACCTTTGTTTGCAATTACAGAGATCATACGTTTCCTGTTGTTCTTGACCAGGTTTGCACACACTGCATAAAATGCAAATTAATTACTTAAAAATCATACAATGTGATTTTCTGGATTTTTATTTTAGATTCCGTCTCTCACAGTTGAAGTGTACCTATGATAAAAATGACAGATCTCTACATGCTTTGTAAGTAGGAAAACCTGCAACATCGGCAGTGTATCAAATACTTGTTCTCCCCACTGTATATGGGGATTGGAAATAATGCAGACAATTAGATTGTGTCTTCCATCAATGTACAGTGCCTTGCGAAAGTATTCGGCCCCCTTGAACTTTGCGACCTTTTGCCACATTTCAGGCTTCAAACATAAAGATATAAAACTGTATTTTTTGTGAAGAATCAACAAGTGGGACACAATCATGAAGTGGAACGACATTTGTTGGATATTTCAAACTTTTTTAACAAATCAAAAATGGAAAAATTGGGCGTGCAAAATTATTCAGCCCCCTTAAGTTAATACTTTGTAGCGCCACCTTTTGCTGCGATTACAGCTGTAAGTCGCTTGGGGTATGTCTCTATCAGTTTTGCACATCGAGAGACTGAAATTTTTCCCATTCCTCCTTGCAAAACAGCTCGAGCTCAGTGAGGTTGGATGGAGAGCATTTGTGAACAGCAGTTTTCAGTTCTTTCCACAGATTCTCGATTGGATTCAGGTCTGGACTTTGACTTGGCCATTCTAACACCTGGATATGTTTATTTTTGAACCATTCCATTGTAGATTTTACTTTATGTTTTGGATCATTGTCTTGTTTGAAGACAAATCTCCGTCCCAGTCTCAGGTCTTTTGCAGACTCCATCAGGTTTTCTTCCAGAATGGTCCTGTATTTGGCTCCATCCATCTTCCCATCAATTTT
This sequence comes from Oncorhynchus mykiss, assembly GCF_013265735.2. Taxonomy (NCBI): domain Eukaryota; kingdom Metazoa; phylum Chordata; class Actinopteri; order Salmoniformes; family Salmonidae; genus Oncorhynchus; species Oncorhynchus mykiss. The sequence continues at coordinate 54,836,261 of NC_048566.1, read as the reverse complement.
AACCATCTTCCCTGTCCCTGCTGAAGAAAAGCAGGCCCAAACCATGATGCTGCCACCACCATGTTTGACAGTGGGGATGGTGTGTTCAGGGTGATGAGCTGTGTTGCTTTTATGCCAAACATAACGTTTTGCATTGTTGCCAAAAAGTTCAATTTTGGTTTCATCATTTCACCTTCTTCCACATGTTTGGTGTGTCTCCCAGGTGGCTTGTGGCAAACTTTTAACGACACTTTTTATGGATATCTTTAAGAATTGGCTTTCTTCTTGCCACTCTTCCATAAAGGCCAGATTTGTGCAATATACGACTGATTGTTGTCCTATGGACAGAGTCTCCCACCTCAGCTGTAGATCTCTGCAGTTCATCCAGAGTGATCATGGGCCTCTTGGCTGCATCTCTGATCAGTCTTCTCCTTGTATGAGCTGAAAGTTTAGAGGGACGGCCAGGTCTTGGTAGATTTGCAGTGGTCTGATACTCCTTCCATTTCAATATTATCGCTTGCACAGTGCTCCTTGGGATGTTTAAAGCTTGAGAAATCTTTTTGTATCCAAATCCAGCTTTAAACTTCTTCACAACAGTATCTCGGACCTGCCTGGTGTGTTCCTTGTTCTTCATGATGCTCTCTGCGCTTTTAATGGACCTCTGAGACTATCACAGTGCAGGTGCATTTATACGGAGACTTGATTACACACAGGTGGATTGTATTTATCATCATTAGTCATTTAGGTCAACATTGGATCATTTAGAGATCCTCACTGAACTTCTGGAGAGAGTTTGCTGCACTGAAAGTAAAGGGGCTGAATAATTTTGCACGCCCAATTTTTCAGTTTTTGATTTGTTAAAAAAGTTTGAAATATCCAATAAATGTCGTTCCACTTCATGATTGTGTCCCACTTGTTGTTGATTCTTCACAAAAAAATACAGTTTTATATCTTTATGTTTGAAGCCTGAAATGTGGCAAAAGGTCGCAAAGTTCAAGGGGGCCGAATACTTTCGCAAGGCACTGTATCTGCAATATTAAAGCTGATCTAATCCCTAAAAATGATAAAATAAAATAAATCTCCCTTGTTATTATTTTTGTTACTATTTACTTTTTTATTTAGCTAATTTTTTATTTATTTATTTATTTATTCTTTTTTTTTTTTACTTTGCACTGTTGGTAATGTGCCCGTAAATTAGCATTTCACTAAAATCTACACTTGTTGTATTCAGTACACATTTTATTTGATTACATTCAAGCTTGTGACTACAAATTTGTTTGAGGTATTTGCTATTTTGGTTGTGTTTCAGATGTTTAATGTGGATGCTACCATGACTATGGATAATCCTGAATGAATCGTGAATAATAATGAGTCAAAGTTAGTTAGAGGCATAAATATCATACCCCCAAAAAAATGTGAACCCCTGCTATTGTAATGGCGAGGTTAGCATGTCTTGGATGTATAATATTTGTGCGTCTAACTTTCTCACTCGTTATTCCAGATTAATTCAGGATTATTTGTAATCATGGTACCATCCACGTTAATGTAGAAGTGTTGAGAAACATTCTATTTTTATTTACAATAAAAGTGACACTCAAATGACTAATTGTCCATAGATTTTCATTGGACACAAAACAATCTGAAAACCAACCGAAACAAACAGCAAATGCATCCAACAAATTTGAAGAATCACAAGCTTGATGTATTCCTTGTGTGCTATGAATTTGTTTCATTTTTAATGCACACACAAGGCAATTTGTCCCAACTCCTTTGGTCCCCTTAAATGGGGGAACTATGGACAAAAAGTGCTGTAATTTCTAAATGGTTCACCTGGTATGGATTTTTGTATTTTTTTTATACCCTCAAATTAAAGCTGGGAACTTGCACTTTAACCTCAGTCAGTGTATTGTTTCAAATCCAAAGTGCTGAAGTACAGAGCCAAAACAACAAATGTGTTACTTTCCCAATACTTTTGGAGCTCACTGTAGGTGTGTGAGGGCAGTGTGGAGTGCACTTGAGATTGAATCTGTTGGGGCGGTATGCAAATTGGATTGGGTCTGGGATGATGGATTTGATGTGTGCCATTGCAAGCCTTTCAAAGCACTTCATGATTACAGATGTTAGTGCTATAGGGCGGTAGTCATAAGTGTTCTTTTGAACATGAATGATATTGGTCAGCTTGTGGGGGTGACAGACTGGGACAAGGAGAGGTTGAACATGACTGTGAATGTGTCTGCCAGCTGTTCTGCAAATGCTCTAAGAATTCCATCTTCTTCCTATTTTTGGGATTTGGTATTTTATCAGGATCCCCATTAGCTGTTACAAAAGCAGCAGCTACTCTTCCCGGGGTCCAATCAAAACACGAAACATGACATAATACAGAACATTAATAGACAAGAACAGCTCAAGGACAGAACGACGTACCTTTTATTTTAAAGGCACACGTAGCCTGCGTGCATGCACAAACTATTTAGGTGCATAGGTGCATACACAAACTATTTGGGTCAAATAGGAAATGTCCTTTTGCTTGTTTGATGGCTTTGCAGAGGATATCACAATTCCTCTCTGGTTTACACCATATGTGTTAGAAACCTCCCCTTGCCCAAAGGATGAACAGCACCAACTGGACATAATAAACACTGAAGCCACCCCTTGAGAGTAGAGCATACGGTTCCAGCATGTCCGAGCAGATGGAAGTGATGAGCAGAAATGACAATTCTTCACTCAGACAAACAACCTGTGATTGCTTTTGTCTTCGAGGGACTTTGAGATGAAGCTCGTCTGTGGTGAAAAGTCATCGGTAAATACAGAGGGAAGAAAGAAAGCGCTTTAGTCTTTACAGAACCAGAAAATACATTTGACATGGCGTAAACAACGGAATTCTAGGAATTGATAGACAAGTCAGATGAAATGTGAGTTCGCTACTGCTTGAGTACTGTTCAGAGTGGCCTGCGTAGTTTAAAAAATAAATAAAAAGCATAACCCTCTGAATACACATTCACTATCACAAGTGTTGGAAAAAGGTGCTCAAATCTGTCTGTTTTTGCAGGTACCTTTTCACTAATGCTGTCCATATTTGAGGCTCTGAAGTTGGACAATCAGCCAGCTAGTTGCTTGAAAAGTGGCCAACCTTTCCATTTCATTTTGAGGATAATTAGGAGTGGTTCCTTTTGAATAAGCAACATATACAGTACTTTTAATTACTTTCTAATGTCATGTTGATATCCTGGGCAGCCTATGACATTTGTCTCAATCAAATCTCTTTTCTCAATGTGCTTTCGGTAACAGGCTGTAATTTCAGAGGTATTGCAGTTTTATGATTTACTTCCATCCAACTTTCTTTATGCAAATTAAGGCCTGATGGAAACAGCTAATTCAGCTGTAAACTTTCCAAATGATGACCAAACAAAATACGCTAGACAAGGTGGTGTCTTTTAGTTTAGGTAAAATTAAGTATGCGAGAAATGGCAGTGGAAATGCCTTTATGCGCAAATATTGATATAATATGGAAACCCATTTTTCTTGTATTTTTTTATTCTGTACTTTTAACTGTAAAAGTTATATTTGTGCACTACTGTATGTCATCAAGCACTGACTGTTATCCATAAGTCAATTTGATGGAAACACATCTCTGGTGGGAAAATTTGCATTATGTTATATAGATTGAAGAATATTTGTGTGAAAATCTGTCGCCAATTGGATAGAAACCTAGCTAATGTCTGTTTTTGAAGCCCATAGAAAATGAGCTACTTTTCGTGGCAAATTACCATTAAGAATAATGCGTAGGCTTTTCCAAAAGGCTCTCACAAAAGTTTGGAAAATCTTTTATATATGGCTCTGATGTAAAAAACAGCTTGAATTGAATTGATGGAAGTTAATGAATTATTGGAAGTATTACTGTGGAACTACATTTAGCCTACATTCTCAACAGATAATGAAACAGGACAAACAAAATCATGTTTTATTACTTGTGAAAATATACAGTATGTGCAGCTTTAAGGACAATGTTATCCCAGGCTTTTTAAAGAAAAATAAAATAAATTGTCACTCTTCTATATGACATCAACCAGGCTCTTGCATAAATAAGACTCCTGCAAACTCTTACAATAGATAATGATCAGCAGAGCCTTCTAACTCAAGATAATGCAGACAACACTCCCGTAATCTCTTCTAAGCTCAACATGCTATTTTAACTGGACCCTGTCACTTCTATGTCCCCTCTCGAGTTCCCTAAAGTTAATTTGGATTTTGAGAATTAACACAATACATTTAGAGATGGCAGCTCAGCTGAAACTCCAGTTTGGAGTTCAGTTTGTAGTACTTTCATATCCATTTTTTTTTTTTTTTAATAGATCTGTTTTATCAAAGATTTATAACGAGGCTAAATCAAGGTAATGGAAAATACAGCTCCCTTTGAGCTGAGTATCTGATGGATACAAATCAACGTTTGTTACGTGCACAGGATATATGCTGTGGATGTAAACGGTACAGTAAAATGCTTACTGGCAAGCTCTTCCTAAACAGTGCAATATCAATTTAATAAATACAGGAAAGCAGTGTACAGTAGATATATAATTAGTAACTAAAAAAAGTAGGTACAGTAGGTCAAAAGAGATCAGCAGTCTAAACAACAGCATTCACTCTCAAGTTGCAGCACTCTCCAATGTTTTGATACCAACTGTGTAGTGCAGTTCATATGTTCCATGAGTATGTCTTGAAAAAGGGACAGTGTCATGTAATGCAATGTGAGAAGCATGAGAAATGGGCTCAACTTGTGAACCTTTTGCAAACTCTAATCTTGCCACAAACCGAATGTTATTTACAGTATATGGGGCATAAAACCATCTCAGCTCTGCAGATTTTGCTACAAATAGACAATCATTTGCCGTGATGTTGCTTGTTTCTGGTCACAAGTTCAGGAATGGCTGAAAAATCACATTTATCTAAAATTAACTCTACAAATAGCACTGTTGGGAGATTTGGAATACCATAGTCAATAAATCAACATTGTAAAAATATTTAACTAACTGACAATGTGTAGATACTATGCGATTAGACAGGTTGAAAAATATATGGCACATGGAAATCCTAAGACTGTGGTTTACGGAGATAGTTGGGATGGACTGAGAGTAGCTGAGGGGTGTGTTTTTAAAAGCTCATGTTCTTTAATAGTTCTGACTGAAAAGCTACACATTATACATCGTGTTATCTACCTAGATGTAATATATATCAAATTACTTTATTCTTGTTATGTACAGTAAAAAATAAAGGCCATGTATGTCAAATGTGTGTAGAATGTACATATGACATGTTGTAACACGTCACTTCCTCTGAACGCTGAACAAGGAAGCACTCAGTGTTGTTGTTTTGAAAGTGTATAGGAAAATTCTTAGTAGCTAGCTAACTTTTTGGTTTGGGTCCCTCCTGGCACTGCTAGTCTCTGTCCAGTGATCCTGTCGACCAAGGACGGGGCTGAGGAGCCATTTGGCATTGCAGCTAGCTGCATATCAAGCTAGCAGAGTTTTCTTGAGGGCTTGAACGCAGCCCGCAATGTGGTTAGCCATTGTGGCTGGGACCGCGGATTGTCCCATGTTTGTGGCTGTCTAGATCCCTGCTCTTTGTTGTTTTCAATCTTCCTTGTGACTTGCCCTGTCTGGAACTGTGAAGAGTAACAGTGTAACCTACGTTGCTTGCTACCATGACAAAGACAAATCCGGCGGGAGTACTGTTGTGGACAGTGGTGTCTATCACACGTGAAGGCTCTTCTAAACAAAAAAAAAAAAAGTTCTACAAGCAGTTGTTTCAACAACCAGAAAATAGCTTAATGTGTTTTGTCCAAATACTGGTGGACTCAACTAATAAAAGAATGGAAGACCTAACCAGAGAGGTCCAGGACCTGAAGAACAGATTGCACCTCTCCCAGGGTCAGCTCGATGAGTTGAAAAAGGAGAACGGTAAGATGACAGTCATTGAGAGAGGACATCAGTTCTGTGTGAATCCATAATAACAATGATGGATAAATCGGGGGACAATAATGGCGGAACAACATGGTTGTGGACGGTATTTCAGAATCTCCACAAGACCTGAATAGAGTCTGAGGACAAAGTGAGGGAAATGATCTCTGAGAAATTGAAGATGGACCACAGGAAGATTGAGGTGGAGCGTGCCCACAGGACTGGAATACCCACCATCAGCCCAGGTGACAGGCCCAGGCCGATAGTGGTCAAGTTCCCCCCATTCCTCCCCTGTGTGCTGCCCTTCTGGCAGCTTTATGGGCCTCGCACAGCTGGTGAGCAATCCACCCTTGATTACTCACCAGCTCCCAATCAACCCCAATTAGTCCTGGCTGGAGAGCCCGTCGAGACCTGGCACGTCCAACAGATGGAGCCATCGCCTCGTGATGTATACTCCAGGCCTCGACGAGTCTCCCCATGGTGGCTGTACAGTGCATAACTATTCACCCACCCCAAAGTCAGTACTTTGTAGAGACACCTTTTGCAGCAATTACAGCTGCAAGTCTCTTAGGGTGTGTCTCTATAAGCTTGGCAAATGTAGCCACTGGGATTTTTACCCATTCTTCAAGGAAAAACTTCCGCTGGTGTACAGCAATCTTTAAATCATACCACAGATTCTCGATTGGATTGAGGTCTGGGCTTTGACTAGACCGTTCCAAGACATTTAAATGTTTCCCCTTATACCACTCGAGTGTTGCTTTAGCAGTATGCTTAGGGTCATTGGCCTGCTGGAAGGTGAACCTCCGTCCCAGTCTCAAATCTCTGGAAGACTGAAATTGGTTTCCCTCAAGAATTTCCCTGTATTTAGCTCCATCCATCATTCCTTCAATTCTGACCACTTTCCCAGTCCCTGCCGATGGAAAAACATGGTGATGGTTTCTCGGGGTGATGAGAGTTTGAGCCAGATGTAGCATATTCCTTGATAGCCAAAAAACTCTGACCAGAGTACCTTCTTCCAGATGTTTGGGGAGTCTCCCACATGCCTTTTGGCGAATACCAAACGTGTTATCTTGTTTTTTTTTCTTTAAGCAATGGCTTTTTTCTGTCCACTCTTCTGTAAGCCCAGCTCTGTGGAGTGTCCTATGGACAGATACTCCAATCTCCGCTCTGGAGCTTTGCAGTTCCTTCAGGGTTATCTTTTGTCTCTTTGTTGCCTCTCTGATTATTGCTCCCCTTGCGTGGTCCGTGAGCTTTGGTGGACGGCCCTCTCTTGGCAGGTTTGTTGTGGTGCCATATTCTTTCAATTTTTTAATAATGGATTTAATGGTGCTCTGTGGGATATTTAAAGTTTCAGATTTTTTTTATAACCCAACCCTGATCTGCACTTCTCCACAACTTTGTCCTTGACCTGTTTGGAGAGCCCCTTGGTCTTCATGGTGCTGCTTGCATGGTGGTGTTGCAGAATCTGGGGCCTTTCAGAACAGGTGTGTGTGTGTATGTGTGTGTGTGTGTATATATATATATATATATATATATATATATATATATACAGTGCCTTGCGAAAGTATTCGGCCCCCTTGAACTTTGCGACCTTTTGCCACATTTCAGGCTTCAAACATAAAGATATAAAACTGTATTTTTTTGTGAAGAATCAACAACAAGTGGGACACAATCATGAAGTGGAACGACATTTATTGGATATTTCAAACTTTTTTAACAAATCAAAAACTGAAAAATTGGGCGTGCAAAATTATTCAGCCCCTATACTTTCAGTGCAGCAAACTCTCTCCAGAAGTTCAGTGAGGATCTCTGAATGATCCAATGTTGACCTAAATGACTAATGATGATAAATACAATCCACCTGTGTGTAATCAAGTCTCCGTATAAATGCACCTGCACTGTGATAGTCTCAGAGGTCCGTCAAAAGCGCAGAGAGCATCATGAAGAACAAGGGACACACCAGGCAGGTCCGAGATACTGTTGTGAAGAAGTTTAAAGCCGGATTTGGATACAAAAAGATTTCCCTAGCTTTAAACATCCCAAGGAGCACTGTGCAAGCGATAATATTGAAATGGAAGGAGTATCAGACCACTGCAAATCTACCAAGACCTGGCCGTCCCTCTAAACTTTCAGCTCATACAAGGAGAAGACTGATCAGAGATGCAGCCAAGAGGCCCATGATCACTCTGGATGAACTGCAGAGAACTACAGCTGAGGTGGGAGACTCTGTCCATAGGACAACAATCAGTTGTATATTGCACAAATCTGGCCTTTATGGAAGAGTGGCAAGAAGAAAACCATTTCTTAAAGATATCCATAAAAAGTGTTGTTTAAAGTTTGCCACAAGCCACCTGGGAGACACACCAAACATGTGGAAGAAGGTGCTCTGGTCGGATGAAACCAAAATTGAACTTTTTGGCAACAATGCAAAACGTTATGTTTGGCGTAAAAGCAACACAGCTGAACACACCATCCCCACTGTCAAACATGGTGGTGGCAGCATCATGGTTTGGGCCTGCTTTTCTTCAGCAGGGACAGGGAAGATGGTTAAAATTGATGGGAAGATGGATGGAGCCAAATACAGGACCATTCTGGAAGAACCTGATGGAGTCTGCAAAAGACCTGAGACTGGGACGGAGATTTGTCTTCCAACAAGACAATGATCCAAAACATAAAGCAAAATCTACAATGGAATGGTTCAAAAATAAACATATCCAGGTGTTAGAATGGCCAAGTCAAAGTCCAGACCTGAATCCAATCGAGAATCTGTGGAAAGAACTGAAAACTGCTGTTCACAAATGCTCTCCATCCAACCTCACTGAGCTCGAGCTGTTTTGCGAGGAGGAATGGGAAAAAATTTCAGTCTCTCGATGTGCAAAACTGATAGAGACATACCCCAAGCGACTTACAGCTGTAATCGCAGCAAAAGGTGGCGCTACAAAGTATTAACTTAAGGGGGCTGAATAATTTTGCACGCCCAATTTTTCAGTTTTTGATTTGTTAAAAAAGTTTGAAATATCCAATAAATGTCGTTCCACTTCATGATTGTGTCCCACTTGTTGTTGATTCTTCACAAAAAAATACAGTTTTATATCTTTATGTTTGAAGCCTGAAATGTGGCAAAAGGTCGCAAAGTTCAAGGGGGCCGAATACTTTCGCAAGGCACTGTATATATATATATATATACCTCCTCCCAGCTGCCCACTGCACTGAGGCACCACCGATAAATCCATGATAATCTAAAGTTTCAGCTCGGCACCCCCCGCAGCTACTTGCCCGAGCCTCCCAGCTTCTCCTTCACCCAAATCCAGATCACAGATGTTCTGAAAGAGCTGTAAAACCTGGACCCGTACAAATCAGCTGGGCTAGACAATCTGGACCCTCTCTTTCTAAAATTATTTGCCGCCATTGTTGCAACCCCTATTACCAGTCTGTTCAACCTCTTTTTCGTATCATCCGAGATCCCTAAAGATTGGAAAGCGGCCTCTTCAAAGGGGGTGACACTCTAGACCCAAACTGTTATAGACCTATATCCATCCTGCCCTGACTTTCTAAAGTCTTTGAAAGCCAAGTTAATAAACAGATCACTGACCATTTTAAATCCCACCGTAGCTTCTCCACTGTGCAATCCGGTTTCCAAGCTGGTCATGGGTGCACCTGAGCCACGCTCAAGGTACTAAACGATATCATAACCACCATCGATAAGAGACATTACTGTGCAACCAAATTCATCAACCTGGCCAAGGCTTTCGACTCTGTAAATCACTGTATTCTTATCGGCAAACTCAATAGCCTTGATTTCTCAAATGACTGCCTCGCATGGTTCACCAACTACTTCGCAGACAGAGTTCAAGGTGTCAAATTGGATGTCCTGTTGTCCGGACCTCTGGCAGTCTCTATGGGGGTACCACAGCGTTCAATTCTCGGGTCGACTCTTTTCTCTGTATATATCAACGATGTCGCTCTTGCTGCTGGTGATTTCCTGATCCACCTCTACGCAGACCACACCATTCTGTATATATCTGACCCTTCTTTGGACACTGTTAACTAACCTCCAAACAAGATTCAATGCCATACAACACTCCTTCCGTGGCCTCCAACTTCTCTTAAACGCTAGTAAAACCAAATGCATGCTTTTCAACCGTTCGCTGCCCGCACCGCCTGCCCGACTAGCATCACTACTCTGGACGGTTCTGACCTAGAATACGTGGACAACTACAAATACCTAGGTGTCTCATATCAAACATCTCCAATCCAAAATCAAATCTAGAATCGGCTTTCTATTTCGCAAACAAAGCCTCCTTCACTCACGCCGCCAAACTTACCCTAAACCTACCCTAGTAAAACTGACTATCCTACCGATCCTCGACTTCGGCGATGTCATCTACAAAATAGCTTCCAATACTCTACTCAGCAAATTGGATGTAGTCTATCACAGTGGCATCCGTTTTGTTACCAAAGTCCCTTATGCCAGCCACCACTCTGACCTGTATGCTGTAGTCGGCTGGCCCTCGCTACATATTCATCGCCAGACCCACTGGCTCCAGGTCATCTATAAATCTATGCTAGATAAAGCTCCGCCTTATCTCAGCTCACTGGTCACGATAACAACACCCACCCGTAGCACTCGCTCCAGCAGGTATATCTCACTGGTCATTCCCAAAGCCAACACCTTCTTTGGCCGCCTTTCCTTCCAGTTCTCTGCTGCCAGTGACTGGAACAAATTGCAAAATCGCTGAAGCTGGAGACTTACATTTCCCTCACTAACTTTAAATATCAGCTATCTGAGCAGCTAACCGATCGCTGTAGCTGTACATAGTCCATCTGTATATAGCCCACCCAATCTACCTACCTCATCCCCATATTGTTTTTATTTACTTTGCTGCTCTTTTGCACACCAGTATCACTACTTACACACCATAATCTGCTCATCTATCACTCCAGTGTTTCATCTGCTAAATTGTAATTACTTTGCTTCTATGACCTATTTATTGCCTTACCTCCTCATGCCATTTGCAGACACTGTATATAGACTATTTTTTTCTATTGTGTTATTGACTGTACGCTTGTTTATTCCATGTGTAACTGTTGTCGTTTCTGTCCCACTGCTTTGCTTTATCTTGGCCAGGTCGCAGTTGTAAATGAGAACTTGTTCTCAACTAGCCTACCTGGTTAAATAAAGGTAAAAAAAAAAAAAATGTGGATGTGTGTAAATATATGTATATATATATACAGTGGGGCAAAAAAGTATTTAGTCAGCCACCAATTGTGCAAGTTCTCCCACTTAAAAAGATACCTGTAATTTTCATCATAGGTACACTTCAACTATGACAGACAAAATTAGAAAAAAAATCCAGAAAATCACATTGTAGGATTTTTAATGAATTTATTTCCAAATTATGGTGGAAAATATGTCAATAACAAAAATTATCTCAATACTTTGTTATATACCCTTTGTTGGCAATGACAGAGGTCAAACGTTTTCTGTAAGTCTTCACAAGGTTTTCACACACTGTTGCTGGTATTTTGGCCCATTCCTCCATGCAGATCTCCTCTAGAGCAGTGATATTTTGGGGCTGTTGCTGGGCAACACGGACTTTCAACTCCCTCCAAAGATTTTCTATGGGGTTGAGATTTGGAGACTGGCTAGGCCACTCCAGGACCTTGAAATGCTTCTTACGAAGCCACTCCTTCGTTGCCCGGGCGGTGTGTTTGGGATCATTGTCATGCTGAAAGACCCAGCCATGTTTCATCTTCAATGCCCTTGCTGATGGTAGGCTTTGTGACTTTGGTCCCAGCTCTCTGCAGGTCATTCACTAGGTCCCCCCGTGTGGTTCTGGGATTTTTGCTCACCGTTCTTGTGATCATTTTGACCCCACGGGGTGAGATCTTGCGTGGAGCCCCAGATCGAGGGAGATTATCAGTGGTCTTGTATGTCTTCCATTTCCTAAGAATTGCTCTCACAGTTGATTTCTTCAAACCAAGCTGCTTACCTATTGCAGATTCAGTCTTCCCATTCTGGTGCAGGTCTACAATTTTGTTTCTGGTGTCCTTTGACAATTCTTTGGTCTTGGCCATAGTGGAGTTTGGAGTGTGACTGTTTGAGGTTGTGGACATGTGTCTTTTATACTGATAACAAGTTCAAACAGGTGCCATTAATTCAGGTAACGAGTGGAGGACAGAGGAGCCTCTTAAAGAAAAAATTACAGGTCTGTGAGAGCCAGAAATCTTGCTTGTTTGTAGGTGACCAAATACTTATTTTCCACCATAATTTGCAAATAAATTCATAAAAAATCCTACAATGTGATTTTATGGATTTTTGTTCTAATTTTGTCTGTCGTAGTTGAAGTGTACCTATGATGAAAATTACAGGCCTCTCTCATCTTTTTAAGTGGGAGAACTTGCACAATTGGTGGCTGACTAAATACTTAAAAAATATATATATATGTATATGTATATATATATGTGTGTGTGTGTGTGTGTGTGTGTGTGTGTGTGTGTGTGTATACTGAGATGTGACACTTGTGGACTTTATTTAACTAATTATGTGACTTTTGAAGGTAATTGGTTGCACCAGATCTTATTTAGGGGTTTCATAGCAAAGGGGGTGAATACAGATGCACGTACCACATAACTTTAAACAAGTTATTTTTTTCATATCTCTTCACCAATTTTGGACTATTTTGTGTATGTCCATTACATGAAATCCAATTAAAAATCCATGTATATTACAGGTTGTAATGCAACAAAATAGGAAAAACGCCAAGGGGGATGAATACTTTTGCAAGGCACTGTATCCTGAAGTTGTGTGCCAGAAGAGAAAAGAACTGATCCCAATCATGAAAGCTGCCATAGCACGTGGGGACATTGATTTCATCCACTATGACAGGCTCATTGTCCACCCTCACTCCCATAAGCCTGGAAGGGATGAGAGAGCCAAGCCTATGGGTCCATAGCTTCAACCCTGCAGCACACACACACACCAATTGATTAATGGACTGCTAAATGTATATGTTTTTCTCTTGCTTTGTCTGCTCTTTTCAGTATTATGTCTATCTCTGATAAGCTACCCAGGAATGGGCTGAAAATATCCCATATGTTGCCTTAGAAATAAGGTTAATTAAATCAATAACTTGCTAACATCAGATAACATTCATATATTAGCCATTTCTGAAACTCACTTAGATAATTCATTTGATACAGCAGTAGCAATACAAGGATTTAACATTTATAGAAAAGGCAGAAATGCTTATTGGGATGTGTTGATGTATATATTCAGAGCCAAATCCCTGTAATACTTAGAGAAGCTCTTATGTCAAGTGTTATTGAAGTGTTGTGGTTGCAGGTTCACTTGGCACATCTAAAGCCTTTTCTTTTGGGGTGTTTCTATAGGCCACCAAGTGCTAACAGTCAGTATCTAAATAATGTGTGAAATGCTTGATAGTGTATGTGATGTAAACAGAGAGGTCTACTTTCTTGGGGACCTGAATATTGGCTGGTTTTCATCAAGCTGTCCGCTCAAGAGGAAGGTTCTTACTGTAACCAGTGCCTATAATCATGTTCAGGTTATTAATCAACCTACGAGGGTATTTACAAACACTACAGGATCAAGATCATCCACATGTATTGATCACATTTTTACTAATATTGTAGAACTTTGTTCTAAAGCTGTATCCGTACCCATTGGCTGCAGTGATCACAATATAGTGGCTATATCCAGGAAAGCCAAAGTTCTAACAGCTGGACCTAAAATAGTGTATAAGAGATCAAACAGAAGATTTTGCAGTGACTCTTCTGTGGATGATGTTTAAAATATTTGTTGGTCTTGATCAACTTATGAAATTGCTTCTTCCAATTATTGATAAACATGCACCTGTTATGAAACAGACTGTTAGAACTGTTAAGGCTCCGTGGATTGATGAGGAATTGAAAAACTGTATGGTTGAAATAGATGGAGTGGCTAGTAAGTCTGGCTACAGATCTGACTGGCTGACTTACTGCAAATTGAGAAATTACGTGACTAAACTAAAAAATAAACAAGTAGAAACTGTATTATGAAGCCAAGAAAAATTTGGGAGAACTTTAAATGAAATTATGGGCGGAAAGACAAATTCATCGAGTCAGAAGGCTTATTCATCACAAAACCATTTGATGTTGCCAATTATTTGAATGATTACTTAAAGTGGGCAAACTTATGCAGGAAATACCAACTACAAACAGTGAGCCATTATATTCATGCATAATAAAACAAATAATGAAAGAAAAGCATTGCATGTTTGAATTTTGTAAAGTTAGTGTGTTGAGTTGGGAAAATGATTGTTATCGATCAATAGTGGCAAACCTCCTGGCATTGACAACTTAGAAGGAAAGCTACTGAAAATGGTAGCTGACTCTATAGCCACTCCTATCTGTCATATCTTTAATCTGAGCCTAGAAGAAAGTCTTTGTCCTCAGTCCTGGAGGGAGACCAATGTAAATCCGCTACCCAAGTGTGGTAAAGCAGTCTTTACTGGTTCTAACAGAAGACCTATCAACTGTTGGAAAACATTGTTTGACCAAATACTATGCTATTTCTCTGTAAACAAATTAACAACAGACTTTCAGCATGTTTATGGAGAAGGGCATGTACTGCACTGACACAAATGACTGATGATTGGTTGAAAGACATTGATAATAAAAAGATTGTGGGAGCTGTACTGTTAGATTTCAGTGCAGCCCTTGATGTTATTTATCAGAAGCTGTTGTTGAAAAAAAACAGGTGTTATGGCCAGTAATAAACTGGTCCTGAACATCTCTAAAACTAAGAGTATTGTATTTGGTACAAATCATTCCTTAAGTTCTAGACTCCCGCTGATTCTGGTAATGAATGGTGTGGCTGTTGAACAAGTTGAGGAGACTAAATTACTTGGCGTTACCTTAGATTGTAAACTGTTATGGTCAAAACATATGGTTATGCAATGGTTATAGATGCATATATATATATATAAATAAATAAAAACACTGCATGCATTGCATCTATATGCATCTATAACCATTGCATCTATATGTTTTGACCATATATATATATATATATATATATATATATATATATATATATATGTACATAATTATTTTTTTATTTTTTATTTTTTTCAAACAGTGGACACCTACGGCTTTTGGCCTATGCATGCAAAGCTCTGATTCATTTTGTAACCAAATCTCAGACAATTAAACCATGAGGTTGTCACGTTCGTCATAAGGATCAGACCAAGGCGCAGCGTGAATAGAGTTCCACGTATTTTGAATGAACTGAAACCAAAACAAAACAACAAACAACCAAACGAAACGTGAAGCTACTAGTGTGCACACAGGCATCTAACTGTAGACAAGATCCCACACCAGAAAGTGGGAAAAAGGGCTGCCTAAATATGATCCCATATCAGAGACAACGATAAACAGCTGTCTCTGATTGGGAACCATATCAGGCCAACATAGACATACAAAACCCCTAGACATACAAAAACCTAGAGTACCCACCCTAGTCACACCCTGACCTAACCAAAATATATAGAAAACAGAGATATCTAAGGTCGGCATGACAGAGGTGGACAATTATTGTTTTAAGAAAGTAGCCTAAAAACCAATAAAAAAATAGGCTATGAGGTTTTGCATATGCTACACATACAGTAAAAATCCTAGGGATAATGTTTTTGTAAATTGTTAAAGGTTGTTTTTAAGGACATGTAAATGTGGCTCATTTGGCCAATATTCCTTGTTGATTGATGGCGCTGGCTGTGCCAGGTCAGATCTTAATAGATGTCTGGTAAATTTCAAATGTTCGGTAAAACAAAAACCTTCATGGTCAAAGGAAACTCTGAAATGCGTATACTGTTTTTATACAGATTTTTTTAATATACATATTTTTTAAAATCTGCAAGTGTGCTTAGTCCAGTGTCACCAGCAGCACCAAACATCTGAAGAATTAGCTACAGACCAACCAAGCAAGCTTGTAAGATTTATACTTCAAAAAAAAAATTCTGCTTTAAATTTAACCTCTACTTAACTAGGCAAGTCACTTAAGAACAAATTAGTATTTACAATGACAGCCTACCAGGGAACAGTGGGTCCATGGGCAGTGCGACAGATTTTTAGCTTGGGGATTCGATCCAGCAACCTTTTGGTTACTAGCCCAACACTCTAACCACTAGGCTACCTGCCGGTATACTCCCCCTCATACTAATCTGGAGGTTTGGGCCAGAGGTTGAGCAACTCTGTAATGTGTCTGTATCTATGTAGCCTAATTGTATGTAGGCCTAGTTATGTAAAAAATAAAAAAAAATTGCGACCACAATGTAAATGAGTTACCGACTTTATTGTGCCACCCCGTTCACTTTTAAATCTTTGTGTAGTGTATATAGAGTGGATTCAGACCCCTTTACTCTACCCACATTTGTTACGTTGTTGTCTTATATTCTAAAATTGATTGATTTTTTTATCATCAATCTACACACAATACCCCATAATGACAAAGCAAAAACAGGTTTTTAGATTGTTTTGCAAATGTTTAAAAAAAATAATTAACTAATTAATTTATCACATTTACATAAGTATTCAGACCCTTTACTCAGTACTTTGTTGAAGCACCTTTGGCAGTGATTACATCCTAAAGTCTTCTTGGGTATGACACTACAAGCATGGCAAAACCTGTATTTGGGGAGTTTCTCCCATTCTTCTCTGCAGATCCTCTCACTCCTGCATTGTCTTGGCTGTATGTTTAGGATCGTTGTCATGTTGGAAGGTGAACCTGCACCCCAGTCTGAGGTCCTGAGCGCTCTGGAGCAGGTTTTCATTAAGGAAAAATCTTGGGAAATCTAGAGTGTCTCTTCTTTCGACCAATCAAAATGTAAAACGTGTATTTTCCCATATAAAAAAACACTCAATGTGTTTTAATAAAACCAACTATATGTGCTGAGCTTATCTGATACTTTAAGCACAGTCTTTGATGAAATAATGAAGACACAAATGAGTCAAGAGAGAGCCTGACAGCTAGTGCCTGTGTGACTGGCGCACGTTGTCTCTCCCTCCCTGCTGCAGCGACCATACATTGCATAGCAACAGTTTTATTGTGCTATCCGTGGTGCTGAAGCTGCAACATAATTACAGCCATTTCTAGTTTCTTACTTGAAAAGTTCTGTTTACCGAAATCCCTCATTTGTTTAGGAAAAACATATCCTATTCCCTCATCCCTTGCTGTCTTTACCTGACATGTATGCATCACAGTAACAAAAGACTAGAAATGTAGACTGACTGAGCAGAGATTACAATCTGGCAGTGTGAAAGTGGCAGGACTGAGTATTTGTAGAGGTCTTGATTATGGAACAGATTGTAGCTGGTGGCGATCTGCTCTGACTCCAGCACACCTGTCTCTGCACACACACACACACACACACACACACACACACACACACACACACACACACACACACACACACACACACACACACACACACACACACACACAGGGAGAGGGAGAGGGAGAGGGAGAGGGAGAGGGAGAGGGAGAGTGCACTGGGGGAGTAGCGGCAGGTCAAGGAGACACAGGATGAGCACTAGAGGGCGTGGCAGGAGCAGATGTGACAATAGAAGCAGAGTTATGTTATCTTTTCTCCAGGAGATTTTATCTATTTACATTACTTAGTCTGGATCAGTGGAACAATTTTCGTTCTTATCAATGGGCTAAAATATAGGGTAATTACTGTGCGTGTCAGCAAGAACACTACTGTTATTGTTGGGAAATAATCAGAATTAGTTGGTAACATAGGTAAGATGTTTTATATTCATATGTTTATAATTTATAATGTTTTTTTTAATGTTTTTAATTTATAATTTTTTCTCATCAGAATGTTTATTTTTGTATAATACTGTGGCGGGGTTGCAGTATCTGTTCTCTGTCAAGTTGCTTGGGCCGGAGTGAGGGGAGAGGTCAAGCGTGTATCTCTTGGCTCCACAATGTCTGTGTGCTAGTCAATGTGTCTCTGTGATCTTGTCAAGGAGGGGTGGATTTGATATATGCCTGTTGATATGTGGATTTGGTTTATGGTTCTGAGTTTGAGAAAATAACATAGTTTAGGAGACAAAGCTGAACGATAAATTATGCCAATGCTGTCTGGCTATGTGTGTCTTTGCTATAAAGGATCTCAGTTGCAATGTGTAAGGGACTCTCAGATAATTCATTTATAGACACTGAATTGATCTGAGAGTCACAGGGTTGTGATGGAGCTCATATAATTAAAAATGGACTTTGTGATAACTGACTTGTGTGTGGTTTGCTCTCATGATTTGGTAAATACAGGACATTTCCACGACATTATCCCCACACTTATTATATTAATCCACTTCTTCACAATTTTGCCAGAGTAATCACATATTTGAAATCTGAATGACCAACTTGTGTCTTTGAAAATGATTTATATGAGGATATGTATTTTGCAGAACAATTTTGAATAAGTCATACAAATAAGAATTGGATATTAAATGCTCCAGGAATCAAATATAATTGACATTTTACTATTATGCACATGCTAGGCAGAGATGGTAAGGGGACTTATAATTAATAAACACATCATATTTTGTCCATGTAGAGTAAGATGATGGCAAAGACCTAATAGGCCTTAACCACCTGAGTATTGATATTCATTCGATTTTTCTTGAAGGTTGGATGATTTTTAGAAATTAATTGTTAAAACAAGAACATTTTCAAACACCCAGCACCCAGAGATTGCCAGCCCTCCTGGAGAGCAACCCTTCTGGAGAGCAAGCAGGATTTTCTTCCAGCTCTATTTACTAAACCCAAATGACAAAATACTAAATGTTTGTGACCTCACCGTGAAAGCATCTATGGACACGGAGTCCGCAATCTATGATCTGGTTGCCCAGTACCAGCAACCATTTATTTAATGTTCAAAGCATCCTGAATACACCTGGCTTGTGTTTTTTTGGGGGGGCCTAAGCCGTCAAAATAAGTAGAATTGCAGGGCATTTGCTTTTAAACAGTACAATTTTCTTGAGGGAAGAGCTGTCTAGGGGTTATTCCGGGGGGCAGTGAAATTCACATAACACATCTCACTCCAAGCTTTCTTCAAAGGTTAGCAGCCCTGTTAAGATGAGGGAGGAAAATATATATTTTTATAAGCATTGCATAATTTCTATTACAGCATATTGAATGACTGTCATTCTTCTTCTGTTCACCCAGCTCAATGTATTAGGCTTTCCCTTTGGTTACTTCCCCAGGCGTTATTGTTTCAGTTTCATTTCTGTGCGTTGTTTGTGTTTCTTGTTTTTTTTAGTATGTTTCGTTCATTCATTAAATGTTTTCACTCCCTGTATTTGCTTCCCGACTCCCAGTGCACATCGTTACACAAACCAAGCATTTGTGTTTAGTGAGTCCACCAGATCAGAGGCAGTAGGGATGACCAGGGATGTTCTCTTGATGTGTGTGAATTGGACCATTTACCTGTCCTGCTAAGCATTCAAAATGTAACGAGTATTTTTGGGTGTCAGGGAAATGTATGTATTAAAAAGGACATTATTTTCTATAGGAATGTAGTGAAGTAAAATTAAAAGTTGTCAAAAATATAAATAATAAAGTAATGTTTCACTTCACATATTTCTGAAATTCACTGAAGAGGATCGTCCTCTCTTTCCTCCTCTGAGGAGCCTCCCCTGTCCTTCACGGAGGTGTGTGAAATTGTTGAAGGAGCGAGTAGATCTGAGGAAGCTATGGTAGTGGATGCCAAGCAGCCAGTTGAGATTCAGAATGTTGTTCATCGGTTGAAGGGTACAGATACATCGATAGTGAAGAAAGTGAATTTTGTGACTAATTGTGCTGCCCAAATGAGCATGAAGTATTTCAGGGAATACCCTGAACCTGTGTAGGAGTGTAATTTGGATAGGACTATGACTGCAGGAAGGGGATGTTTTTTTAAATGTTTAAATCAATTTGTCTGTTTTCATTTTTTCTTTGTGCAATGGATATGAAAATATCTAATCCAGTTCACTACACGTACAGTTGATGGCAGAATGCATGCACACTAAAAATAGTGCGAACACCATTATATCAGAGAAGAAGAGTGTGTTGTCATGCATTTGTGCATGCATAATTGTAACTGTCGTAGCTATCTTGCTTGCTAATTTAGGGGGAGAATTGCAAATCTAAAAGTCTAATCTGTTTGAGTGTCAATTGTTTGACATTGCAATTTGTCTGTGTGATGGTTCATTTTTACCCCTTAATATTTTAATTTGAGCCAAGCAAGTTTGCTGATATACTGTAGATAAAAGTGCATCCAACCATACAATGTCACCTTTTACTATACCCGCATTCTAACAATGGCATAGCTTTGTCGATCAGTTTGAGATTGACACAACTATAGTCTTGTTTAAATCGATAAGAGCATGTACTGTAAGCTGTTGTTCACTTTCTGTGCCAAATTCTCTTATCTGATGGGCCATGATGCTGTGCTTGCTTGGTGTCAGTTTATCAGCACTGTTTCAATCTCAGCAGGAGTAGCTTCCATCTTCCACATTTTCATGAGCGAACATCCTGTGACTTTACACCCCAGGAGGTCTGGAGAAGGCTGAGCCATGGGAGCCATATTACCCAGAAGGCTCTGGAGCACCAGGTGGTACATCCCTGTTATTACCAGGTTCTGACGACTAGATGGTGCTGTTCCTGTTAAGTGGATAAAGTGTTGTTACGAATCCCTTTTGGCCCGACAGTCTAGGGGGGGATGGTAGTGAGACCCGTAACATAACTCATGTAAATTATAATTGTGACAAAGTGAGTGTGAACGAAATAACCACGACAACCGAAATAATACCGTCAAACTCAGGGTTTATTTATAAACACACGGTAATGGGGGGAGCAGGAAAAGGGGCTGAGCTGGACCCAAGGAAAGAAACAAATATGCAAAAACACCCCTAAGTTAGACTAGCCTACTTTAATAACAGCTAACTAACCAAAAATACAGTGGGTGGTCCGCCCAGTTCTAACTAGTGTGTTTAACAAAGTTTACCTACGGGTAGTGTATGCCCATGGGCGACTTGTCTTGGTTTCCCCCTTTTCCCACCAGCAACAAACACCATAACCAAAACAATACTCACAGGAGATGACAAAGTGATTTGGAGGTGCTCAAACAAAAGAAAAGGTTAATTAATACACAGAGAGCGAGTCAAACACAGAGCTCTACCAACATGGCATTAACAAAGAGATTGAGCTACTGAAATCTATGAAGACCAGCGATCTACCCACATGGCATTAACAAAGAGATTGAGCTACCGAAATCTATGAAGAACAGAGATCTACCCACATGGCATTACAAAGATATTGAGCTACTGAAATCTATGAAGAACAGAGATCTACCCACATGGCATTACAAAGATTGAGCTCCTGAAATCTAGGAAGAACAGAGATCTATCAACATGGCATTACAAAGAGAGATTGAGCTCCTGAGCAAACAAATGATGGGGTTTTTAAACCATGGGGAAGGAACTGTGATAGGGTAGGAAGGAGGAGGAGGTGTGTCTTCTGATTGATGGGTTGATTGTTGACTGATTGGGGAGTGATGATGTTCACCTGTGAGGGGAGACGGAGAGAAAAGAAACACACACAGGATACACACACAGGATACACACACAGGATCCTTGTATCCGTAACAAGTGTTAAGGATTTTCCCCCTCAATGTCAAGGGATAGTTCACCCAAATTACAAAATTACATATTGGTTTACCCTATAGACAAGTTATGAACGCAATCAATGCTTTGGTTTTGTTTGCCTGGCGACTGTTTCAAACACTAACTGTTTAGCATTGGTGGCACAAACCCAATGCAAGTCAATGGTACCTATATTAGCATTTTCACACTTCATGTCAAAACATCATAAAGTACCAACAAAAATGAATTGTGTAACTCAATGAAGTTACTTGTAGATGATTTGGACATGATGTGTGAAAATACCATTATCCGTACCATTGACTTGCATCAGATTTGTGGCATAAATGCTACAAATATTTGCATTTGAAACAGTGGCCAGGTAAACAAAACAAAAGCATGGATTGCTTTCATATCTTGTCCATAGACTGCTTAAAGGGTAAGGAAACCAATATGTCATTTGGGGGAACTATCCCTTTAAACTTTGGGGTGATATATTTTTTTTTTTCACCTAATAGCAGGAACAACACCATCTTGTTGTCAGAATTTGGTAATATCACTATGTATGATGGGACATAAACCTAACAACTTCAATGACTAATTTATCATCTAAACGGGAAAATAATCATCATTACATAGAGAACTGATACTGTATACTGGTTGTTGGGGGGAGATTGGTGTGGTGGTGTCTGTGGGTGGCTTTTGACTATTTTGGGGATTTCTCATGTGTTACACATTGGTAGAAAAAAGTTTGGTCCAAATGGATAGTATATGAATCTTATGAATTAAAATGTCCAATTAGCTTAATTTCTCAGAGATTAAATTATATTTATGCAAAATAAGCTAACTGCAGAAACTATTTCAGAGCAATCAGAGATGCTGGGTGTCACTGCTTGCTGAAATGACATGTGTCACGTTCTGACCATAGTTCTGTTATTTTATTATTTGTTTTAGTATGGTCAGGGCGTGAGTTGGGGTGGGCAGTCTATTTGTTTTTCTATGTTGGTTTTTGTGTTCAGCCTAGTATGGTTCTCAATCAGAGGCAGGTGTCGTTAGTTGTCTCTGATTGAGAATCATACTTAGGTAGCCTGGGTTTCACTTTTGGTTTGTGGGTGTTTGTTTTCCGTGTGAGTGTTTGGTCCACACGGTACTGTTTCGGTTTTCATTCGTTCACTTTATTGTTTTGTATTTCAGTTTTCAGTTTGTTTCATTAAATATTACATCATGAACACTTACCACGCTGCGCTTTGGTCCTCCTCTCTATCTCCAGACAACATCCGTTACAACATGTAATGACCCCACCTACCCTGCTGGGCCAAAGCCCAAGCCAAAGTTAAGCATTTGGGGATTTTAGAAGAGGACTGTACCTTAATGGGATCGACTTCGTGGGCTTCAAATTGCTGGTTCAAATACATAATCTGTGCTTTGTTACATCACAGTATAATTGATCACTTTTGTTCTTGGAGAGTCACTCACCAAATTGTGAGTCTTTGACTCCTGAACATTGGATACATTTGTAATTTCAGTGAACTGTCCTTTAATGCATAATTTACACTTTGGTTGGCAATGTCTATGGGCCTGTCGTGACGTGACTGTCATTCATCTGATGACTTATTTTATCAACTAAATATGTTTAATTGTTACTCAATGAAATGAATCATGTAACAATTAACTCATTAGGAATTTGGGGCACCACGGGAAAAGTTGTTTAACCTCTAGCGTCGAGCAATCCCGTATCCGGGAGCGTAATCATAGCCTCAAGCTCATTACCATAACGCAACGTTTCCTATTCATGAAAATCGCAAATGAAATGAAATAAATATATTCAAACACAAGCTTAGCCTTTTTTTAACAACACTGTCATCTCAGATTTTCAAAATATGCTTTTCAACCAAAGCTACACAAGCATTTGTGTAAGAGTATTGATAGCCTAGCATAGCAGTAAGCCTAGCATTCAGCAGGCAACATTTTCACAAAAACAAGAAAAGCATTCAAATAAAATCATTTACCTTTGAAGAACTTCGGATGTTTTCAATGACGAGACTCTTAGTTAGATAGCAAATGTTCATTTTTTCCCAAAATATTATTTGTGTAGACGAAATAGCTCCGTTTTGTTCATCACGTTTGGTTAAGAAAAACACCGGAAAATGCAGTCACTTACAACGCCAAACTTTTTTCCAAATTAGCTCCATAATATCGACAGAAACATGGCAAACGTTGTTTAGAATCAATCCTCAAGGTGTTTTTCACATATCTATTCAATAATCTATCAGTGGTGGCAGTTGCCTTCTCATCAGAAGAAAAAGGAAAAATACTGCAGCTGGAGATTACGCAATAATTGCGATGGAGGACACCAAGCGACCACCTGGTAGATGTAGTCTCTTATGGTCAATCTTCCAATGATATGCCTACAAATACGTCACAATGCTGCAGACACCTTGGGTAAAATGTGGAAAACGTAAGCTGACTCCTAGCTCCTTTACAGCCATATAAGGAGTCATTGCCATGAGGCGGTTTCAAAAAATGCGGCACTTCCTGATTGGATTTTTATCTTGGTTTTTTCAGTTCTGTGGCACTCACAGACAATATCTTTGCAGTTTTGGAAACGTCAGTGTTTTCTTTCCAAAGCTGTCAATTATATGCATAGTCGAGCATATTTTCGTGACAAAATATCTTGTTTAAAATGGGAACGTTTTTCATCCAAAAATTAAAATAGCGCCCCCTATATCCAAGAAGTTAACAAGTTACTTTCTCCCTACTTAAACGCTAAAGATATATAGATATATTTTACATCAATAACAATAATTATTACTTCATCAGTCTCATTCTGAATGTCGCATAATCCTTGATATCTGCAAGAATCCTAGCCCTTCTGAATATTCAGTCATACACAAATTGATTTAATCATGTATTTACTAACTAACCAAATAATAACACAGAATACACATACACACTTACATGAGAAAAAGTCCCTAGTGGACTGACACGATCTGATGGCTTGTTACACAATGGAAAGTGGGTAAGGAAAGATAAAGAGAGGGAGAGACAAAGAGAGTCAACTTACATCAATCGTACATACATTTGGAAACTACGCTCACAGTAACCAAAATACTTAGCACCCTAACCTCCGCTAATTCGGATTTTAATGCAATATACATTTACGAGTTGCTGTCTTTCTCTGTCGTCTCTCTGTTGAGACCAATCAATCCATCTATGGGTAGTGGCTCAATGTAAGGCCTTGGTTGTCCACCAGAGGTTACAATGTTTATTTTGTAGTGGAGTGGTTGTTAGAACACATACTTCAGATGTACCCATGGTTGACTGTGGGGATTCTCCTTCCAATCTTGTGTCTTTAGATAAAGTTCTAAGACCACTTTTACATGCACAGCTGCAGACTGTGAAGATTTCTGGTCTCCTAGGTGAGGTTATCTTCTCTTCTAGTGTTGAGGTTGAGAGCTTCAAAGTTTCTCACCATTTCAACGTGTAGACTGACGTCTCACTTCTTTTGGTTTCAATGGTTGATTATTCAGGGTTCAGCTCCTGAACCACTTTACAAGCTAGCAGCAACCTGGCATGTTTTGGTCTTGTCGTTTTAACCATTTGTGATGTCCGCTTGGTCTGTAGTCTAAACAATTTGTCACACTCATCTCGCACTCTGCGTTGGCTGGTCTAATGTACATTCAGTTAGCGAGTCCTTTTAAGCACTCTGGCCAAAAGGGGACATTCCATCATGCTGACACAATGTCTGTGCTCACGTGGGTGTGGTTACTGACTAGGCACAAGTTTATATGAAAGTCAATTATGTCATTTAGAAGGCTAAAATCACATTGCTATATTCACAAAGTATTTTCATATTTAATCGTATATTTTATACAACATTTAGATGAAAACTTGATACATAGGATGAATACACTTTTGGAGTTAGTTACTTTGTCATACCATCCTTAATGACATCACAAAACAATAAACCATATGACAGGATTATTCTTTAGATCCCACGGATCATTCTTAACATTCCTATCCTATGAATAATGTCTCACAGTTTATTCTTTGACCGTTAGAATTCTGTAGACAAAGGATATTCTTTCCCAATACTGCAGGGCAAGAAAGAGAAAGTCTCTAAATTTACAACCCAGTGTTAAGGTGTCAAGATCGGCACAGCCCCCCTTCCCCTCTTGTGTGGGAGGGAGGAGGTCTGGCTATTTTCAAACATTTGCCTAGCTGATGGGTCTTTTGATCCACTGCCAGGAGAATCATGACAGGCCGATGCAGTGATTTGTGCTGTGTTTGGAGAAGCTGGTACCATTTCAACCTTTGCTCACAGCCCGCGCAGGGATTCTCACACAAACAGCATGGCTTTTCTATTCCAGCACTTCAGATCTGATATGACAAATATATAATATCAGAGTAGATATTACACACATATTACATTAATGTACATCTAACAAATATATTACAAATACATCAGAGCAGATACAGTGCATTCGGAAAGTACTCAGACCCCAAAAACTTTAATTACATATGTTTTAAGACCCTTTGCTATGAGACTCGAAATTGAGCTCAGGTGCATCCTGTTTCCATTGATCATCCTTGAGATGTTTCTACAACTTGATTGGAGTCCACCTGTGGTAAATTCAATTGATTGGCCATTATTTGGAAAGGCACACACCTTTCCACAGTTGACAGTGCATGTCAGAGCAAAAAGCCATGAGGTCGAAGGAATTGTCCGTAGAGCTCTGAGACAGGATTGTGTCGAGGCACAGATCTGGGGAAGGGTGCCAAAAACTGTTTGCAGCATTGAAGGTCCCCAACAAAACAGTGGCCTCCATCATTCTTAAATGGAAGAAGTTTGGAACCACCAAGACTCTTCCTAGAGCTGGCCGCCCAGCCAAACTGAGCAATCGGGGGAGAAGGGCCTTGGTCAGGGAGGTGACCAAGAACCCGATGGTCACTCTGACAGAGCTCCAGAGTTCCTCGGTGGACATGGGAGAACCTTCCAGAAGGACAACCATCTCTGAAGCACTCCACCAATCAGGCTTTTATGGTAGAGTGGCCAGACGGAAGCCACTCCTCAGTAAAAGGCACACGACAGTCCGTTAGGAATTTGCCAAAAGACACTTAAAGGACTCAGACCATGAGAAGCAAGATTCTCTGGTCTGATGAAACCAAGATTGAACTTTTTGTACTGAATGCCAAATGTCATGTCTGGAGGAAACCTGGCAGCCAGAGCCCGAACTTGAACCCACTCGAACATTTCTGGAGAGACCTGAAAATAGCTCTGCAGCGACGCTCCCCAACCAACCTGACAGAGAATGAGAGGATCTGCAGAGACAAATGGGACATGATGATTATTTTTTATTTTTTTTTAAAATTAGCAACAATTTCTAAATACCTGTTTTTGCTTTGTCAGTATGGGCTATTGTGTGTAGATTGATTTCATACATTTTAGAATAAAGCTGTAACGTCACAAAATGTGATAAAAGTCAAGGGGTCTGAATACCTTCCGAAGGCACTGTATGTATTCCCAGTCATGTGACTTAAATTTGCTTGAAAATCAGAGGTTTAAATTTTGCTGTCCATTAATGATTCCACACCAAATTTAGTTGGCTTGAGCAATTTTTGACAAAAAAAAAGATAAATGTTGCCTTAAGAGTTGTGCAAAGTTGGTAGAATCTTATTCAGTGATTTATAGTTGTGATGGCTGCCAAAGGTGCTTCCACCAAATATGAACTCTGGGGTGTGAAGACATATGCAAGCAATCTTCCTTTTTAAAAAGTTTATTAAATCTGGAAAGTTTTTTATAATTCTTCTTTTACTTTCAACATGTGGAGCAGGTTGTGTAAATCTGCAGAACAGTATTGAATTGAATGTGATATATATATAAAAAAAAAAAATTTAAGAGAGCAAAATACGAAGACTGTGCAAGGGTTGTGAAGACTTTCACTAGCGATTGTACATCAATAACCCATCAGTCACGCAAACACTTGGCTCACATAGCTGCTCTCCCTTGGCCAGCCCTCTTTTTGGCAAAGACACACAGGGATGAGAACAGAACAGAAACATTGCAGAGCACACTACAGACTTATATAGATCCTATACACAGGGTTGTTTGGCAGAATTGAGAGAAGAACCACAGTGACGTCTGTGGTGTACAGAACTCACACGTTTGTAGTCCTAAAAATGGAAATACTGTAAGTTACCTCTAGTTCGTTCAGTCACTCATATGGGGAAAATTATTTGGGAAAAATACGGTTTTGGAATGAACGCTGAAAATAAGGCCTGAGATGTCAACACAGGCTTAGGAGATATTATACATTTTGTTCAAGGATATTATATCAGTCAGTTAACATGATCTTTAGGAATTATAAAGCTTTTATGTGCTTTTTCTGATTACATAAATGCTTCAAAATGAACAGAAAGTGATGTTCGAGGATGAAGATTCTCATAGAACAAATGTATAAGATCTCTTACGCCTTTGTTAACCACCAACCTATTTTTGGCGTTTATCTAAAAACCATACAAAACATTTTGTTCATACGCTTTGTCCAACGAACCATGGTGGTGTTAGTGCCGACAAAAAGTCACTGTTACTATTGCTCTCTATTCAGGTAGTCTAGCCATTAAGAGCGTTGGGCCAGTAACTGAAATTCCGCTGGTTTGAATCCCTGAGCCGACTATGTCAAAAATCTGTCTGTGCCATTGAGCAAGGCACTTACCCCTAGTTGCTCCTTCCTGTAAGTCGCTCTGGGTAATGTTAAATGACTAAAATGTATTCACTTGGAAGCCAACAAAGCAAATGGGGAGGGATATACCTGAATTTGTCCAATAAGAAACGTTTGTTTTCGCTGCAAAATGTTTTAAGTTGCAATATTTTTTGCTCTGGTATGCATCTACTCACCCAATAGCAGAGGACAGCTATGGTGTTTTTTAAACACTTTTATCGTGTCATTTGAAATATCATCTGTAAAGTGTTGGCAAGGAAGCAGAACTTTTTTCATTTGGTGGAACAGACACCTTCACACACATGCCTACACAAACATTATCATACCTCAGTCAAACATCTCAAAACTCAAAACTCAGAACACAGTGGCATGACTCTCCTGTGAGGATCCAAAGATCAGGTTACACTGGATCAATGTCTACAAATCCCTCTCAGCCGCAGAGGGGAGCAGGGATTGGTGTGAGGGTTTTATGACACCACACGCCAATCGTAAATTGTATGCAGCAGACAACTCCTTTTGTTCTCTAGTATCATTGGAATATCTTTGTTTGCAGAGACATTTTGCCACCCAAAAACTCTAATGTTCAAAGAGTGAACTTTGGAACAATATTTCGAAGATAGAAATGCTACAGAAGAATAATCATGTCATATTGCTTTTCGTTTTGTGATATTATTGAAAACTGTATGAACCAAATACTGTTACTTAGGAAGGAAACCCTCTTCAGCTGTTAAGTTTCCATCCAATATGATGTTAATACAATATGAAGAACGATTAAACTATTTTGTTTTCTAACAAGATCATAGTTTTCATGTCTTTTGCACATTAACTAAGCCATGCCCCGAATGATGTCAGAAGCACGTGTCAGTGTGATGGAACCACCCTTTTCGACCTGAGTGCTTAAAAGGGGCTAATGATTTTGGAGATGGAAAACAGGCTGATAAACCGAGGGGAGACTTTGCGGGATTCTACCCGGAGGGGTAGATCCTGGGTGGATAGCCATACCTTCTGCCTGAGACGTTACCGGGGACGATCCGCTTGTCGTCGATACCTGGAGGTGGTCATGAGGAGGGCCGACCGGGCTCTCTTCCAGGTATGACGACAGTGGCGGACAAACATCTGGGCAGAAGGTATGCCGACCTCTTCCTCCTGCTCAGTGAAGAGCGGGGGCTGATACCCCAGAGAACACTCAAATGGTGATATGCCCATGGCAGAGCATGGAAGGGTGTTGCGGGCGTATTCGACCCACACAAGCTGCTGGCTCCAGGTAGTGGTGTTGGTGGAGACCAGGCAGAACAGAGTAGTCTCAAGGTCCTGGTTGGCTCGCTCCGACTGGCCGTTAGACTGTGGGTGGAACCCGGAGGACAGGCTGGCCGATGACCCGATGAGGGTGCAGAACGCCTTCCAGAACCGGGACGAGAACTGAGGACCTCAGTCGGAGACCATGTCAATGGTCACGATTCCCCACATTGTAGTTCCTCTCCGTGGCGTTGAAGTAAGAAGGCGCAGGGATGCACTTGAGATGGAGAACATTTGGAAGAGTAGTGAACCTTCCCAGGAGTAGCCGGCCTACCAAAATTACCTCAAGAGCGCAGCGACGACTCATCCAAGAGGTCACAAAAGAAACCACAACAACATCTAAAGAACTGCAGGCCTCACTTGCCTCAGTTAAGGTCAGTGTTCATGACTCAACTCTCTAAGAAAGAGACTGGGCAAAAATGGCATCCATGGAAAAGTTAATGCAAAAACCACTGCTGACCAAAAAGAACATAAAGGCTCGTCTCAGTTTTGGCAAAAAACATCTTGATGATCCCCAAGACTTTTGGGAAAATGTTCGGTGGACTGACGAGACAAAGTTGAACGTTTTGGAAGGTGTGTGTCCCATTACATCTGGCGTAAAAGTAACACAGCATTTCAGAAAAAGAGCATCACACCAACAGTCAAATATGGTGGTGGTAGTGTGATGGTCTGGGGCTGCTTTCCTGCTTCAGGACCTGGACAACTTGCTGTGATTGATGGAACCATGAATTCTGCTCTCTACCAAAAAACCCTGAAGGAGAATGTCCGGCCATCAGTTCATGACCTCAAGCTGAAGCACACTTGGGTTCTGCAGTAGGACAATGATACAAAACACACCAGCAAGTCCACCTCTGAATGGCTTTGAAAAAAAATTAAAATGAAGGTTTTGGAGAGGCCTAGTCAAAGTCTGGACTTGAATCCGATTGAGATGCTGTGACGTGACCTTAAAAAGGCGGTCCATGCTCGAAAACCCTCCAATGTGGTGGATTAAAACAAATCTGCAAAGAAGAGTGGGCCAAAATTCCTCCACAGCGATGTGAAAGACTCATTGCCAGTTATCGCAAATGCTTGATGGCAGTTGTTGCTGCTGAGGATGGCACAACCAGTTATTAGGTTTAGGGGGCAATTACTTTTTCACATAGGGCCATGAAAGTTCCGATAGCTTTTTTCCCTTAATAAATAAAATTATCACTTAAAAACTGCATTTTGTGTTTACTTCGTTTATCTTTGTGTAATATTTACATTTGTTTGATGATCTGAAACATTTAAGTTTGGCAAATGTGTGTCACGCCCTGACCATAGTAAGCTGTTTATTCTCTGTGTTGGTTGGGGCGTGATAGTGACTTGGGTGGGTCATCTAGGTGATGTTGGATTTCTATGGTGGCCTGATATGGTTCCCCATCAGAGGCAGCTGTTTATCGTTGTCTCTGATTGGGGATCATATTTAGGTAGCCATTTTCCTCATATGTGTTTGTGGGATCATGTCTACATTTAGTTGCCTGTGTGCACACCAGTAGCTTCACGTGTCGTTTGGTAGTTTGTTGTTTTTGTTCGGTGTTAATTTTTTTAAGGAATATGTATCCCCACAATGCTGCACCTTGGTCCATTCCTTTCAACAATCGACAATGTGCAAAAAAAATAAGAAATCAGGAAGGGGGCAAATATGTTTTCACAGCACTGTATATATCATCTTGAGTTTAAATTGGAGATAGTAACTCGTTAAAATAACTTATTCCGTGGTGCCCCAAATTCCTAATGAGTTAATTGTTACATGGTTAATTTGACCGGGTAACATAGTTAGTTGATTAATAAATAACAGTAATCTCAAATGTATTCCTAGAAACTAGAAACCCTGAGACACACGTGTATATATGTGTTTCAGAATGCGCTGCATGAGCAGGAGCAATTTTATATATCGGGCACAACCTGTGATATGATGCAATTTACACAATAGTATTCCAGAAATACACAGTACAGTAGTATTCCCAGCTGTACCAAACAACCACACACCCACCCCCCCACACACACACACACTGTGCTCTTGTTTTCCCTCCAACACCCTGGGGAATCAAATCCCCCTTAGCTTACAGTACATGCCAGGAAAACGTGACAAATATGGCAACGGGTCTAAATCTTCTCCTCAAGCTATTTATTGTTATTCCTGTGGGAGTGTGATTTGGGCCGTGGATAGAGTATTAATATGAGTTGGATATGTCTTATTGAATTTCCCCACTACTCAATATGAATCGTGTTTTTAAAAAAAATAATAAGACCTTACGTGAGTCATCTTGTTTATCTCTGTGCTTTCGTAAATGTCAACAGCCTGTTGTGCTATTTCAAGTGATCATCCAACTGCCGGGGATTTTGTGAACGTCTTGTCACGGCAGCATGAAATGAGGTCATCAGTCAGGCTAAGTGCTGCCTGAGTGGTTCTGAGTGGTCCCTATGGCGCCTAAACTTCACTGCCTTTCAGTTTGTTGTCAGCTCAGCTGCCACATTTACTATCTCCTATGTCCGAGAGAAAGTCAGTTGTAAATTGAATAAGTATGTTTTCTCTTCAAGTACATATCCTACTGACAGCAACGTGTTTGGTTTAAAAAGTCATATTATAAAGTATGTCACCTTACGTATATGGAAAATCTAAATTGTAATGCCGTGTGTGTCTGAGGGAGTTTGTGTGCATGCATTCATTTGTCTGTGCATGTGTTTGTCTGTGTGCATTCGTGCCTGTGTGTTTGTGCACATGCCCTTTGATGTGTGCATGCATCCTGAAAAATCCACATCTGGAGAGCTCATATTTCCATGGTAACGTTGCACTCCCAGGTCACCAAAGGGTCTTAGGGTGTCAGGGTGACATTCAGGCTATTTTTCATCCAGTAGGCTCTAATTCACACTCAATAGCTGCTAGGAATAAATAGTAGCAATAGAACCAATTAAATGCCTCAATACAGAAAAGTGGGTTATGCTTTATTATCTCTTATGCAATACATAAAAAGGTCCATTATGTAGCTTTGTGTACCTGGCAGATTTCAGATAGAAATACAAATTAGTTTGAGATGTTGCCAAATGGCCAAGTCAGTCCCCCATCATTTCTTGTTCTGAAATGATGCCGCTAAGTGGTCTTCCTCTTTTAGGTTTAAGGGTTTCAAGGAAGAGCCTGTTTCGCAATGATTAATGTGATCCATGTTCTTTTTATAACCTAGTGCAAGCTGTTCTTCTCATTGCTTTAATTTGGAACAACAATGTAAATACTTAAAAAATAAAAATGTAAGTCCTAGTGGAGAGAGAATTATTAAATGACCTTTTATTGTGTTTACTTTGTGGTTTACTGACAAAGGCACAGTCAGTTAGTAGCAGACTGAAAATTGTTTGTTCTAATTAACCATTACCATTTTTATAGCAGAATTTCCCTTTTAATTGTGTTTACCTTGTGATTTCATAGCAATGGCGCAGTCAAAGAAGTCATAGAAAATGTTTTGTTTATGCAGCCTGTTTTTATCAACATAACCCTGTGTCCACTGAATGCCAATGGCAACAGGTGTTTAAGTCGTTCCATGTCATTTCAGCAAGCCATGACACCCACCATCTCAGATTGTTCTGAAATCATTTCTGAAGTTAAAAACAGGTAAGAGTGGCATCCCTGAAACATTTTGAAATGAAGCTAATAGATTCCAACCAAATTGGCCATTTTAATTTATAGGATTCAGGTAATATTAAAAACATATAGTACCAAACATCTGATTTGGACAGAACTTCATCCTACCAGTGAGTAAGTCATGGGGAATCCAATAAACTTGCCAAAAGCCTCCCACGGACCCCACCACGCCAATCCCACCACAACAACCAGTATACAGTATCAGTTATCTATGTCTGACAAGTAGTATGAAGCTGCAATTTGGCGTATTGCTTCTTCATAATATGTCATGTATTCTCTGTGAATCTGGTGCTGGTTATTTTTCCCTGTTCAGAGAAATGAGTAATTGAAGTCGCATGCATTATTTACCATGAATTAGTGTGAAGTATCAGGTTTTGACCACTAGATGCCGCTCTTACTTCTACACTGCCACACTCTCTTGGAAGTAGTGTGCCATATGGGACACACATCTCTGTTTCTGCTTGGGCAGAGGGACGGGAATATGGAGGAGCACATGGGCCCCTTCCCGATGATAGGAGAGACAAAGCTTTAAAAGTGTTTCTATATAAAACACGTCTACAGATAGACACAGTAAATGTTATTGGAATGAGATGCTTTCATTGTTCACTCTTGCTCAGTTGGTAGAGAGGACTGTCATAACCACTGGCATAGATAACATCAGATTATCTCTGATGTTCAAAAGACTGAATATAATAGGATATTTGTGATGCCTATGAAGGTCTGTTTCTACACAGTGCATTAACAGCCCTTGTATACCCTTTAATGAATAACACTTAAATCAAATAAATACCCTTGCGAGCCTTTAAAAAAAAAACATTAGTAGCTGTAACAAAGTGCTTTACTGTTTTACACCGTTAAATAACGTTTCTCCGGAGCCCTTGCACAGCCCAATGTATTCATCACGAGTAGCCAAGCCAGCAACAAAATATTCAGTATGCGTTCAGCATCAGTGTCTCATGTGGGATCCAACTGCGAAGCCTTGGGACTCACTCTAACCCTGTCCTGACCTGATGGTAATGCCCCCCACCCCCACACACACACTGAGAAACACTGACGTGGAGGCACAGAGGTGGAACAAAGAGTAGCTTTTGCCCTCCAGTCTCCTTCAAGTCTCTGCTCGGTTGCCTTTCTGAATGCATCCTTTTAAATGGGTTGTGTGCTTGTATTTACAGGGCTGTTTCAATTCATCACTATCTTCCTTCTTCTGATTTTACCATGAGTGTCTTTACTGAATTTAAAAAAAAGAGTCTTGGCTGATAGTTGATGGGAATACTGCCTCTAGGAAATGCTTAACTCCCTTGATTGAGTGACAAAAGCGTGTGCCCTTAGATTCTCCTCAGAAATCTTTAGAAAGCACTATATTGTTTTCATGTCACGGTGACCATATTTAGCCACACACACAAAGTATAAAAAACATTAAGAACATGCTCTTTCCATGACACAGACTGACCAGGTGAATCCAGGTGAAAGCTATGATCCCTTACTGATGTTACTTTGTTGAATCCACTTCAGTGTAGATGAAGGGGAGGAAACAGATTATAGGCTCTGAGGATGACCTGTAATTTTACCACAGTTCGTTGTCACTAAGGAGAGTATACTTGTATGTGGTGTAACAGATGCAGTAAAGAGGTCAATGAAACGCAGACCACGGGGGATGGAAGGAGGACTCCGGGTTGGCGCACATTCAACAAATCTGATCTATCAAAGATGGATATTCATCAAATCCGTCATGATTTATGTATTGTCACAGGCTCACAATGTGGCTACTAAAGCCAGACTCCTGTTTGTATGAGCAGCATAAAGAAATCAGTGGTGGAAGTCAAACTCGTTTTAAACTGCAATGCCATTGATTGGTGAAGATGACATGAACATGTATTGGGGTTGACATCCATACAAGCAAGGTAGGGGGGTAACTTATTACATGTAACCTGGTTACATAAAAAAAAAAAACTGTAACCAGTTACATTACAAGCACATATATTGTAATCAGATTACAGATTTGTTTTATTTTAAATGTGATTTTAAATGTGATGATTGGATTCAGAAGGAATGTTTGCGAAGATAACAAAAAGGTGTCATGATGTATTTTCTCAATGACATCCAATTCAGCATTGAAAAAAGGCGCAAGTTTAAGTTTGTTCCACCTGAGCGAGTCTGACCACAAGTCAGAGACCAATATGATGACACCAAAAGTGTTTCATGGACCTTTTTAATCATCTTCCAATACTTGTTAAAGGGAAAGTAATCCAAAATAGGTGTGTGCCGACATGGCCATACTCGTCCGTAAATTGACAGTTGATATTCGGATAGGATGATACTTGTGATCGGAAAAAAACATAAGTGTTTTAATATGCCTAAATAGATGTTGGCAAAACACATCACTGCAAAAAAACTGCAGATTAGGAGCGGAGGGGTCGTATGGGTGTGTGTCTATGTGTCCTCAACATACAGCGGCAGCCACATTTGCTGTCAATCAGTCAGAATGCGCAGTAGCGTTTTTTTTTCTCCCCCTACCCTTGCCCCGCTTGTTAGCACATTGATAGCTTGATAGCAAACGTCCTCACCATGTGAATTATCATAGTAGCAGGCAGCAGCAATCTAAATCAGACTGAAAACATGCAAGGAAGAGTGATCTGGTGAAATTATGAAGCGAGTGGACTGAGGAATGCAGCTTCACTCTATCCAATCAGAGCAGAAGGATCTATGTACAGCCCGCAATTCTTTTTACAAACAGGCAAGCTAGCCAGTTGAGTTATTTAGACCACGTAGAACCTCACACGACTGACTCAAAGACAGTACAGTATGGTATATTAACTCTGTGACTGACTGACATGAAAAACATGCTTGCTGACATCCCAAGAAAAAAAAACAACCAGATCACGAATAATTTACCACATCCGTTGTTGTGTCTCTGAAGACTGTTATTTTATCAAATCAATTCTCTATATGTAATCATTATGACGTGATAAAACTAATCATGTACACTTTAATTAACTAGGAAGTCGCGACACCACGGGAAAATGCTTATAGAGTCTATTTCCCGAAACGACTCTAAGGATATTTTCATATCTTATCGAGTACAGTCTTCTATTAATGAATTATTACCTCATGAGTTCTCATTCCAAATATCGTAAAATTATTGGTTATCTGCACGAATCCAGCCCTTACTTATGAATCAGCAACGTACAAATTGGCTTGACATGCACTGTCAACTGTGGGACCTTATATAAACAGGTGTGTGCCTTTCCAAATGATGTCCAATCAGTTGAATTTAACACAGGTGGACACTAATCAAGTTGCATAAACGGCTCAAGGATGATCAATGGAAACAGGATGCACCTGAGCTCAATTTCAAGTCTGATAGCAAAGGGTCTGAATACTTATGTAAATAAGGTATTTCCGTTTTTTTACTTTCCACAAATCTGTTTTTACTGTGTCGTTGTGAGGTATTGTGTGTAGATTGCTGTGGATTTGTATGTATTTTTAATCCATTTTAGAATAAGGCTGTAGTGATTTTACCCACTCACTGCTACTCACCGCTACTGGGTGGACATTCCTGCAGTTAGCATGCCAATTGCACGCTCCCCCGAAACTTGAGACACCTGTGGCATTGTGTTGTGTGATAAAACTGCACATTTTAAAGAGGCCTTGTATTGTCCCCAGCACCTGTGTAATGATCATGCTGTTTAATCAGCTTCTTGATATGCCACAGCTGTCAGGTGGATGGATTATCTTGGCAAAGGAGTAACGTTCACTAACAGGGATATAAACACATTTGTGCACAAAATTTGAGAGAAATACGATTTTTGTACGTATGGAACATTTCTGGGATCTTTTCTTTTAGCTCTTGAAACATGGGACCAAGACTTTACATGTTGTGTTTATATTTTTGTTTAGTGTAGAATCGTTTTGCTAGGGGGAAATAAGGAGATTTAGTATCTTTCTCCTTCGCGTTTCCATGACATTTCCATTGCTTAGGTCCAGTTCAATTACCTCTTTACCGCATCTATTGCTTCCATCCACTTATAGACAGGTCAATGCACAATCTGAATGCTATAACAGCCAGACCATCCTCTCACAAAATACTTTTCCACAATCATTACAAAATGTATGAGGTCATAAAATACACTTTGGTTGTGGTTAAAGACCCCCAAATACTGATATGTAACCCCATAACATCAAAAATCCACCACCATATTTTATAGTAGGCATTAGGGTTGTAATTGGGATTCTTAATGATAACAAAATCCCCACAATTAAAATCACAGTGCAGTTATCATAAAATATATTATTTTCCGTGGTATAGCCTAACTAGACGATGGGCTACAAAGGCTTGGGGAAAGTTGAAAGAAAACCAGAGAGGAAGAGGCAAGCTTTAGGCTACTTTGGTGTATTTGCGAAGCATGCAAGAGAACAGATAGAGATTACCAAGAACTATGCGTACTGTGGTTTGTTCTGCATGCCCCCTCCCCCTGTTCTGCCATCAGGAAACTACTACAGTTCTTTTCACTAATGGATACAGCCTTTCGTAAATTGTCCGCAACAGTGAAATGGGATACTTGTATGTTAATTAATGAGAAGGCGGAACACACCTCAATTCAAACTGTTGTTGAAAGTTGAAACATAGCCTATAGATAATTAGCAGGCAGCGTGCCTTGGTTTGAGCGCAGCACGGGTTAACTGTCCTGTTGCGTAACAATCACATTTTGGAACAGTAAGTGCATTCTGACGTCATGCGCATAAGAAAATCACGCTAGGGCGACCGTTAAGAAAATTTGTCACATCCCTAGTAGGTATGTTTTCTTTTCTGCTTATGCATTCTCATTTAGATGGTGGTGAATCTTTGATGTTATGGGGCTATTTTGCTTCCACTGGTCCTGGGGCCCTTGTTAAGGTCAACGGCATAATGAACTTTACCAGTATCAGGATATTTGAACCAAAAACCCGGTTGCCTCTGCCAGGAGGCTGAAACTTGGCCGCAAGTAGATCCTCCAGCAAGACACATCAAAATCCACAAAGAAATGGTTAATTAGCCACAAAATCAGTCTCCGGACTTGAAACCCATTGAAAGCATGTGGTTTGAATTGAGGAGAGCAGATTAAGAATATCAAGGACCTGGAAGGATTTTGTATGGCAGAATGGCCAAAGATCCCTCCCAATGTGTTCTCCAACTCATAAAACATTTCAGAAAAAGTTTCCGTGCCGTTATCCTCGCAAGGTGAGGTATTAAAAGGTATTGAAAACAGGGGTGTCAATCCTTTTTACCACAACCTTTTTGAAATAAAAAAGTATTACTTGTTTCCCTGACCATATCTCTTTCACTGACCATTTTTATTAGTAAAAAATAATACAATTTCCAAAAATGTTTGCTAATACAAGGCAGTCATTTTTGCTAATCTTTATCAAGGGTGTCAATAATTTCGAAACCCCACTGTACTTGATGTGACTTTTCAACATTACCTTGGGGATTAATCTCTAATGAAAAGCTGGACATCATTCGGATCCATTTATCAATATGGTATGTGTATGTATACAACAAACATGTTCCAATAATTTTTGAGCAAAAATGTTAAATAATTCATTAAAAGTTACTTTTAATGATTGAGTTGCTTGGCAGTTGGATACAATAACGTTTTATGAGAAAAAAAAACTGTACCCGGATTTGAATGCTTGTCTTGCCCTCCATCTTGGGGAAGAAGCACTGCAGATTGCAGCATGTGGAGGGTTGGAGAGGATTGATAAGGATGGCTGTCAATATGTACTCGGAAGTGGACATTAATTGAGGCGCAACACCATCCGATTCTCAGCATAATTCACCATCCATCTAATTTTCACTTCCGCTGTTGCCAAACTCTCTCGACGTGTCAGATGATGACACTAAGGTTTTTAATTATGAGCTGTGCTCTACTGTGAGAATTTGTTAGTTGGCTACAGTGTACCATATGTTCTAATTGGACCTCCTACAGCTAAACATCAATGGGGTACTGCCTGCTTGTTCATTACAGGCTCATTTATTTATTTGTTCTTCCTTTCATTCTTAGTTTTAGCTTGCTTTCTCTTTCTTCAAAATGTTCCCTTCTTTGTCTTTCCTTCTTACCTTCTGAAGGTAAAAAAGGTTAAGTGATTTATGTTTGAGCGGTCTTAAACATGATGGCACATTTCATTTTCCTCCTGTGTTCCATCATGATGAGCTCCTGTGCCATTTGAATCTGTCTGCCAGTGTGATATTTCATGAACTGGCGTGGCTGTGAATTCCAGATAGTGAATTTCATCTCCATCTCTGCTGTGTGACCACGTGCCATATGCAAAGCTAGAAACAGTCAGACATTGTGCTTCATTTTCCGAAGCTCATTCACAATGCAAACCATCTCTGAGACTGAACAACAGTTTGGGCCATGTCACTCGCATAGTTTTGGCCTCTGTCTTTGAGGGAGCATTAGGATAAGTTCATTCAAGCAATTGGTTGCTTTCAGTTTCTCTGAATTAGGAACATTCAGCCCTTTCAATACCTCATGGGTGAATAGTATCTTTTCAAAGGTTCAAGTTATTTTCATTCACATGGCAGAGGACCTATGAATTTTGTTAAGGAAAAAAAATATGAAATGCACATCCACTTCCTGGAATCAACTTCCCCAAAAGCCAATTATAATCTGTTGATGGATGAGTTTGCCAATGCTCGCTTGAAAATAGGAGCTAAATCAATGTTTAGTCAATTGACTGTACTGTCATCCTCATAGATGGAACCCATTGAGATTCCTCATTGATTCCATTGCCGATATTCAATACATTGCAAATAGCAATTGCCACCCTGTGTTATCCACCCTCATTCATCAGCAACCCAACTAGCAAATCAGATGGGATTTTGAGCTGGCTGAATTTGCTTTCAATCTCTGGCTGACAATCCTGTTTATTTTTGTCTAGAAACATTTCCTGGTTCCTCAAGCTTGAAGGGCTGTGATTTGCAATGAGCAAAATGTCAATCCCATTCATACCAGTACACTAGTTTGGTACATGTAGCAACAAGGACGTACAATGTGATGCTGACCATGCCAGACCCCTATGTGAGATTAATTGGTCTTCCATTGTGTCTGTGTAATACCTGTGTAACACATACCTTCAAAACAACCTCCGCTAATTCAAACGGTTTATTTTTCTTATTTTGCTTATAATATATAATATCATTTTACCTTATTGCTGCATCCATGACGTTTGTGATGTACAAACACTACATTCATGGTTTTTAATTTAAGCATTAAAAGAGTGAAATGCACCAAAAGCCGTCGTTGATTTAGAACAGGTTAGGTCTGGTCAAAATCTGTTGGGCCCACACTAGTTCATTAGGGATTTTGCTTTGAATGTTTGAAATGCAACTCAGTGTGCTCAAGGCGGGAGACTAGGTCAAGTGAAACAAAAACATTTCGCAGCTCCAATTATCTGAAGAGGTTGAATAGGGTAGCAAACAACAGACTTCTTTAAGCTCATCATTATAATTCCAAACACAGAAATTCAGTACAAACTAAACAAATGATAGTTTTTACCAAAAGCCTGGATTTTGTGTAATAGTAGTCTTTGTAAAAATTCATAACAGTGCTATCTTGTGGAATTGCTCTTTAGGCTCTTTGTGTTAATCATGAAATGTCTTCTAAACTGAAATATTACTTATTTTTCACTGTGATGACAAAAGAATTGTGGGTAACACTTTACAGTACGTGTCCTTATTCATGCATTCATAAAGCCTTTATAACAGCTACAGTGGTTACTCAACTAAAGGTTTTGCAATTATCCTGCGGGATTTAGAGGTTATTTGTGGTTTTGTATGGTACCCTGCGTCACTACTTCATTGCTCCAGACCAGCGGGGGAGTTAGAGCACTGATTATGCTTTTGGGCCCCAAGGCGCTACTGTGTCTCTAAAAATACACATTTTTTGTTATTACTCATCAGTATTACTTACTAAAACTGTTGTTACACTAAAGTTTTTATTCTATGAGAAACTTAGACCACAATTAGGGTGTGGAAATGTTAGGATTATTTTGCTCTTACTGTAGTACTGTAGCCTACTCCTGACCGGGTTTGCTACAGATGCTGGTTCAATACCTGTACTGGCTGTGACTGAGAGAACCATGAGGTGATGGTGGGCTTGATGGTGGGATTTTTTCCCTCTAAAAACATAAATAAATCATTCTAAATAACAAACTGGCTTTATTTACAAATTAGTAACAATGTCTCACCCCATGTTCAAGAATGGCCTTTTTCTCGCTCACTTTACGTTCTTTGAAAAACGAATTATCTATCTCTAAAATATAATTATTTTTTTAAAACAAATCTATTATTATTAATTCATTTAGAATTATATAAAAGCCGCTTAGATATTCTCACAGATATATTATTAACCCTGTTTTTCACAAGCGTAGCAGGCTATGAATTCTGCAAACAACGTTTCTAGCAGGACAATATATATTGGTCATATTGGTCATGGCTCCCGAATGGTGCACAATGGGATTGCCTTGCAGTTCTCCAGCTTTAGCCACTGACATAACGGTAGGCGCACGAGGTTCAAGGCACGAGGTGGACCCCCACCCTGCCCACTGGGTAGCACAGAGCAGCACATTAAAGGGCATTGCATTAATAATGGCGTTGACTAGGGAAACGTTCCCGCTGTTCTTAGTGCCTGTGCACGTTCAAACTAAAACAATGTAACTAATAATGGCGTGAAAAATGCCCCTTAGATATGAATTTGGAGGGCAGAAATGATTTAATATTACACTACCGGTCAAAAGTTTTAGGACACCTACTCATTCAAGGGTTTTTCTTTATTTGTACTATTTTCTACATTGTAGAATAATAGTGAAGACATCATATGGAATCATATGGACATATGGAATCACGTAGTGACCAAAAAGGTGTTAAAACCTGTTGGGGCAAGGCGTTCCCCTCAGGGAACTCCACCCCTTCCCCGTTCAGCTGAAAAGGTGGCGCAGGGAATTCAAAAATATTCTTTAGAAATATTTAACTTTCACACATTAACAAGTCCAATACCTCAAATGAAAGATAAACATCTTGTTCATCTACCCATCATGTCAGATTTTTAAAATGTTTTACAGCAAAAACACAACATATATTGTGTTATATATGTTAGACCACCACCAAACCAAAGAAAAAATGCAGCCATTTTTTCCAGCCAAAGATAAAATCACAAAAGCAGGATTAGAAATAAAATGAACCACTAACCTCTTGAAAATCTTCATCAGATGACAGTCATATGACATGTTACACAGTACATTTATGTTTTGTTCGATAATATGCATTTTTATATCCACAAATCTCGGTTTACATTGATGCCATGTTCAGAAATTCCTCCAAAATATCCGGAGAAATTATAGAAAGCTCTGTCAGATAGCAGAGATACTCATCATAAACTTTGACTAAAGATACATGTTCTACATATAATTAAAGATACACTGGTTCTTAATGCAACCGCTGTGTCAGATTTTTTTTAAACGTTACGGAAAAAGCCTAACATTGCAATAATCTGAGACGGTGCTCAGACGTAACCGCCATGTTGGAGTCAACAGAAATACGAAATTACAACATGAATATTCCCTTACCTTTGATGATCTTTCATCAGAATGTAGTGCAAGGAGTCCTAGTTCCACAATAAATCGTTGTTTTGTTCCATAATGTCCAATACTAGTGTCCAAGTAGCTGCATTTGCTATCACTTTCAGCTCACGTGCCCAAAAACTGACTGCTGGTCCAAGATAACTCGCACGAAAACTTCCAAAAGATATATTCCAGGTCGAATAAACTGGTCAAACTAAGTAGAGAATCAATCTTCAGGATGTTATTATCATATATATCCAATAACGTTCCAACCGGATCATACGGTTTCATCTGGGGCCGAATGGAACAGCCGTAGCACCCACAGAGAAATGTGCCACAGCAAAATGGCATTCAGTCTGGACACTGACTACCGTCCCTCCCATTAGGTCAAAGTTCACAGCAAATGCTCCATTCCACTTTCTACTGAATGAGGACCTCTAGTGGAAGGCGTAGGAAGTGCTTCCAGATACATATCTTGTTGGGAAAGGAGGGGGCGATGAATTTCAAAACTTGTTTGGAAGATTGCCTGCCCTATGAGTTCTGTTATACTCACAGACATAATTCAAACAGTTTTAGAAACTTCAGAGTGTTTTCTATCCAATAGTAATAATAATATGCATATATTAGCAATCTAGGACAGAGTTTGATGCAGTTCACTATGGGCACGCAATTAATCCAAAGTGAAAATACTGCCCCCTATCCCCAACAACAAATCAAATATATTTTATATTTGAGATTGTTTAAATAGCCACCCTTTGCCTTGATGACAGCTTTGCACAATCTTGCCATTCTCTCAACCAGCTTCATGAGGTAGTCCATAAGTCCATATCATGGCAAGAACAGCTCAAAGAGAAACGACAGTACATCACTACTTTAAGACATGAAGGTCAGTCAATATGGAACATTTCAAGAACTTTGAAAGTGCAGTCGCAAAATCCATCAAGCGCTATGATGAAACTGGCTCTCATGAGGACCGCCACAGCAATGGAAGACCCAGAGTTACCTCTGCTGCAGAGGATACGTTCATTAGAGTTACCAGCCTCAGAAATTGCAGCTCAAATAAATGCTTC
Source organism: Oncorhynchus mykiss (assembly GCF_013265735.2). Classification (NCBI taxonomy): domain Eukaryota; kingdom Metazoa; phylum Chordata; class Actinopteri; order Salmoniformes; family Salmonidae; genus Oncorhynchus; species Oncorhynchus mykiss. The sequence continues at coordinate 54,792,301 of NC_048566.1, read as the reverse complement.
ACAGAGTTCAAGTAACAGACACATCTCAACATCAACTGTTCAGAGGAGACTGTGTGACTCAGGCCTTCATGGTCAAATTGCTTCAAGGAAACCACTACTAAAGTACACCAATAATAAGAAGAGACTTGCTTGGGCCAAGAAACACAAGTAATGGGCATTAGATCGGTGGAAATGTGTCCTTTGGTCTGGAGTACAAATTGGAGATTTTTGGTTCTAACCACCCTGTCTTTGTGAGACTCGGTGTGGGTGAACGGATGATCTCTGCATGTCTATTTCCCACCGTGAAGCATGGAGGAGGAGATATTATGGTGTGTGGGAGCTTAGCTGGTGACCCTGTCAGTGATTTATTTAGAATTCAAGGCACACTTAACCAGCATGGCCACCACAGCATTCTGCAGCGATACACCATCCTATCTGGTTGGGCTTAGTGGGACTATCATTTGTTTTTCAACAGGACAATGACCCAAAACACACCTTCAGGCTGTGTAAGGGGTATTTTACCAAGTAGGAGAGTGATGCATCAGATGACCTGGCCACCACAATCCCGACCACAACCAAATTGAGATGGTTTGGGATGAGTCGGACCGCAGAGTGAAGGAAAAGCAGCCAACAAGTGCTCAGAATATGTGGGAACTCCTTCAAGACTGCTGGAAAAGCATTCCTCATGAAGCTGGTTAAGAGAATGCCAAGAGTGTGCAAAGCTGTCATCAAGGCAAAGGGTGGCTATTTGAAGAATCTCAATTATAAAATATATTAATATTTCTGGGGTTACTACATGATTCCGTATGTGTTACTTAATAGTTTTGATGTTTTCACTATTATTCTACAATGTAGAAAATAGCAAAAATAAAGAAAAGCCTTTGAATGAGAAGGTGTTCTAAAACATTTGACCGGTAGTGTCGAGCATTAGACCTCTTACTAAAGGCGTCAGTCAAAAGTGACTGGATTTAACGAAACATGACATGAAAAGTAATTGAAAAGGTAGAGATACAAATGATTTGTGCCATTGTAGTTACAATGAAGAATGTAAACAGGATGTAAACAATATGCTGTGTTTTTATTTACAGTGGTGATGGACAGCTGGAGGCATTTTGAAAACAGGTTTTCTAACACTTGTTTTTCACAAGGGTACTGTAGTACTGTCCATGACTGATGCAACCCAAAAAAAGACAGAGTTAATAAGTACTTTAGGTCACCGAGAAAGTCTGGACATGGCCTGCTCTCCCTTGTGTAAGGAATTAGGCACTTTACCATGTTTACTACAGTATGTATTGTAGGCTATGTTTACTTGTCAGACTGCACAGTAGCCTAATAAACAAATGCAGGCGGCTTCTATCTTCAAAATGCTTTAAATGCTTTATTATCCAAATGTTTAAAGTGCGCGTGGGCGACCTCATGCAACCGCAAAATGTCAGATAAAACATATACTGTATAGTACTGTATTTCTTCATCAGCATCGTTATGTTTTCGTTAATAAAATAATGATAAAAATACTCTTTCCAAATGCAGATGTTTATTTAGTTATGGATCCATAACAAATTACTATGGGGATAAATATCACTGAATGACAGAAATATTGGAACAACGTAGGCTAATGAGGGTAAACAAATGGTTGCTTACTGGAAAATACTCTTTCAAACACACACAGTCACGATGTACAGTGGCATTATGGCTATTAGCAGGACAATAGACATGCCTAGAAGGAGGGTAGGGGAAGAATTCTATCTGAAATATATTTCTTAGTTAGGTTGGCTGTATATTCCATGATATTCCTAAGATATACAGTATGTGTTGACTGAATATAAGCAAGTGATGTCTGCTAAAAAATCAAGTTGATGGCAAAATCATATAGCCTCGGCACCGATATAAAGCTGAGTGACTCACTAATTCATGGCTTTGGATCAAAATAAATAAGTACCAACATTCATTCTGATAGTCTTTAATAAAGAAATGCTTTGGTTATCCTGACCTGGACACCATGTACAGTATTATAATAGCCCTTTCTGGGCTATTAGCAGGATTATTTACGCTTACCAACACCTCTCTGTATTTTGATACTTTGTGCAAGGTAATTGATCAGCATTAATTAAAAACTTTGTGGATAGGGCTCCCGAGTGGTGCAGCAGTCTAAGACACTGCATCACAGTGCAAACTGCGTTGCTACCGATGCTGGTTCGATACTTGTGCCGGCTGCCACCGGGAGACCCATGAGGCGGCTTTTGGTTTCTCTCCCTCTAAAAACAGAAATAAATCATTATAAATAGCAAACTGTCTTTATTTAAAAATGAGTGTGAATGTCTCACCCCATATTAAAGAATGGCCTTTTTCTCGCTCACTCTAGGTTAAAAGAAAACAAAATCATCTTGAAAATATAGTAATTTTTTTAAACAAAGCGATTATTATTATTAGGAATTAGTTTAGAATGATATAAAAGCCCCTTAGATAGTCCCACAGGTCAGATTAGCCCTGACGAAAAATGCCCCTTAGATATTAATTTAGAATCCTCCAATCCTCTAAATATAATTATTGGCGGAGAGTCACGTCATTGAAAAACATTTTTTTAGATATACTGTAGATCTACCGTAGGCTAAATGAGACTCACTGGTGTTGAGTAATGTGCTGTTAAAAGTGGTGTAGGTCTTATTTATTTAAAAGCATATTGAAGTTAGAAGCAATAGGATTTGAAGTTATAACTATTTCAGCATCGTTTCGCGCTGCTCTGAGACAAGCATGGGGACTGGTTTTGATAAATCAATTAGATTTTTATTTTCACTGAATCTCCGTTTGGGTATTGGTTACACTACAATTAGGGTGTGGAAATGTTATGCTCTTAGTACTGAAGCCTACCCCCGACCATCACGTTGTACAGCACCATATTTGCCTAATGGAGTGACGCAGCGGTCTAAGACACTGCATCGCAGTGAAACTTCACCTGGATTCACCTGGTCAGGCTGTCATGGAAAGAACAGGTGTAGGGTTGTAAGGGAACATTTTATTGTCTGAAGAAATAGCCTTGAATTGTGCACAGCATGCATCTTCTCTCACCCAATCTTCGTTTGTGCAGGTGACTTATTTAAAAAAATAAAAAATAAACACTTCCAGCTTAACACATCCTCACTCTCGCAAAACTCTCACACCGGGGCTAAACCCTTGTTTAGTCAATCACACAACACTCACATCCACATTGCTTAGTACAATTCCCAAACACACTCAGTAATCTCCCTTGTTACTCCTTATGCGTCTTCAACGAGTCTGTCATTACCTCCTATGCATACATGTGTATCAAGGTTCTCTTGCTGCTGCTTCCTATATACAGTATATAAAATAACACCTCGTGCTCAATAACACCTTGTGCTATTACCAGTGGTTCTCAGACCATGTAGACACTTCTCAAAAAAGCCTACAGACAATTGTCAGTGGGGCTTTTCCTGCCCTCTAGCCTTCTTCTAAGACTATGGTACCTTTCTTAATTTTTATGTTTAATTTTATTGGTTTTATTATAATTTTTTTATTTGTATAAAAATGTATTTAAATTGACTTACTGAAATTCAGTAAACGTGTCCCTCAGAGGTTTGTGGATCAGGTGTCTTCCCCGGGCAGCTCACAGTAAACGTCTGGTCTGGGCGGGTTCACGTCGTCTTTGATCAGATGGGAATTTCCCTCATGCCTTTACACGGAATGCACCACCGGTGTTCCCTTGCAGACCTTCCCTGGGATGCTCTGCTGGTGTAATCACTGATTCCGTTTTTGACATCAAGATTGTGGTGGAAATTCAACACCAGGGACACCTGAAGTCAATATTATATGAATCACTCTTTATAGTACTATGTTGAATTTCCATCACAGGGTCAATACAGATAATCCAGGTAAACATTTAATTAACTATTTAGCAATCTTATGGTTATTTAGCAGACTTGGGAGTAGAGGCTGTCTCGGAGCCTGTTGGTCCGAGAGCCGATGCTCCGGTATCATTTGCCGGTCGGTAACAAAGTGAACAGTCTATTGCTTGGGTGGCTGAAGTCTTTGGCAATTTTTTGGGCCTTCCTCTAACACCACCTGATATAGAGGCCATGGATGGTCATACCATACCAAGCGGTGATGCAGACAGTCAAGATGCTCGTGATGATGCAGCGCTATAACATTTTGAGGATCCGAGGGCCCATGCCAAATCTTTTCAGCCTCATGAGGGACTGTGCGGGGGTGTGTGGACCATGTTATTTTTTATTTTGTAATTTTATTTTAATTTAATTTAACTTTAAAAAAAAATATATATACAGTACACTACTGCTCAAAAGTTTGGGGTCAATTAGAAATGTCCTTGTTTTTAAAAGGATTTTTTTTTGGCCATTAAAATAACATAAACTTAATCAGAAATAAAGTGTGGACATTGTTAATGTTGTAAATGACTATTGTAGCTGGAAAATGGCAGACTTTTTATGGAATATCTACATAGGCGTACAGAGGCCCATTATCAGCAACCATCACTCATGTGTGGTACCATTATTTTTGTACCCCTTTTCTTCTCAATTTCATGGGGAGAAAAGTTGGTAGTTTCAGTCTTGTCTCATCGCTGCATCTCGCATACGGACTCGGGAGAGGCGAAGGTCGAGAGCCGTGCGTCCTCCGAAACACAACCCAACCAAGCTGCTCTGCTTCTTGACACAATGCCCACTTAACCCGGAAGCCAGATGTGTCAGAGGAAACACCGTACACCTGGCTACCGTGTCAGCGTGCACTGCGCCCGGCCCGCCACAGGAGTCACAAGTGTGCGATGGAACAAGGACATCCCTGACGGCCAAACCCCCCCCCCCCTAACCTGGACGACGCTGGGCCAATTGTGCGCCGCCCCATGGGTCTCCCGGTTGCGGCCGGCTGCGACAGAGCCTGGAATCGAACCTAGAATCTCTAGTGGCACAGCTAGCACTGCGATGCAGTGCCTTAGACCACTGCGTCACTCGAGAGTTACAATAATAATAGAAAACTTGCCGTCAAATCCTTGCTTCCTCTGTCCTTGTTCCCTCCACTCCTTGCCTCTCGTTAAAAGCGCATTGGAGCCCAAGGGGAGGAACCTTCACGTGAGGAAACCTTAATTCCTCACATCCTCTCTCCTTGCCTCCTTCTCAATAACCATTGGATAGGTAGGTAAGTGAGGATGTGACAAATCAAGGAAATGCAATTGAGATTCTTCCAAGGATAGAGGAAGCAATATTTGACACCTATTAACATTGTTAGACAGTGCAAGAGTGAGTGACTTATACAGCTGCCTGGGTATCATGGCCACTCACTCACTCACTCACTCACTCACTCACTCACTCACTCACTCACTCACTCACAGTCTAAACATTTTACTAGCTGTCAAATCCTTGCTTCATCTGTCCTTGTTTCCTTCATTCCTCACCTCCCTCTCAAAGCACATTCTGAGAGAGGTTTGAAGGTTTCACCCCTTAGGCCTGCTCCTCCGATATGCTTTGAAAGAGTGGTGAGGAATGGAGTAAACAAGGACGAAGGAAGCAAGGATTTGACGGCAAGTGGGTGGTTGGATAAAATACAATATAACCATAAGGAAAACATAGCGATACAAAATTCTGACTGGCCTCTCTTTTAATCTCTGTGTGTCACTCATACTTATCATCTGCCATTTCAAAGCTCTAAATACCAGCACGGTTCAAATAGACACCAGGGTTAATCGCTGCTCATTACTGCTTTCCAGTGGGATTTAATAGGCATACAATTCAACTTAATTAAATAAGTGTTTTTCTGAAAGAACCTCCAAAAATCATTGTTTATATCCATGAAATCTGATTGTCAGTACTGCATAGGTGATAGCAATAAGAAGATTGGACATTTCTACAATCATTTTGTGCACTGTGGCACAAGAAACCGGTGTGAAGAGTCTGAATCAGGATGACTTGGTCTGTGTCCCTTGATGGAATAGTGGGGAGAGACTGGTTGCACATCTTGTACAACATGATATAATTACATACACTACCATTCAAAAGTTTGGGGTCACTTAGAAATGTCCTTCTTTTCCATGAAAAAAACGAATAGGAAATATAGTCAAGGCATTGACAAGGTTAGAAATGATGATTTTTTAATTGAAATAATAATTGTGTCCTTCAAACTTTTGCTTTCGTCAAAGAGTCCTCCATCTGCAGCAATTACAGCCTTGCAGCCCTTTGTCAATTTGTTGAGGTAATCTGAAGAGATTTCACCCCATGCTTCCGGAAGCACCTCTCACAAATTGGATTGGCTTGATGGGCACTTCTTACGTACCATATGGTCAAGCTGCTACCACAACAGCTCAATAGGGTTGAGATCCGGTGACTGTGCTGTCCACTCCATTATAGACAGTGGATCAAATCCCAGAGCTGACAAGGTAAAAATCTGTTTCTCTGGCCCTGAACAAGGCAGTTAACCCACTGTTCCTAGGCCGTCATTGTAAATAAGAATTTGTTCTTAGGCCGTCATTTTAAATAAGAATTTGTTCTTAACTGACTTGCCTAGTTAAATAAAGGTTAAATAAAAATAAATACAAAAATTGTCCTGTTGTAGGAGGAAATTGACTCCAATTAAGCACCGTCCACAGGGTTATATGGCATGGCATTGCAAAATGGAGTGATAGCCTTCCTTCTTCAAGATCCCTTTTACCCTTTACAAATCTCCCACTTTACCATCACCAAAGCACCCCCAGACCAACACTTTGCCTCCTCCATGCTTGACAGATGCCGACAAGCACTCCTCCAGCATCTTTCCAGCAAATTTGTTTTGCGTCTCACGAATGCTCTTTTTTGTGATCCGAACACCTCAAACTTAGATTCGTCTGTCCATAACACTTTTTCCAATCTTCCTCTGTCCAGTGTCTGTGTTCTTTTGCACATTTTTATATTTTCTTTTTATTAGCCAGTCTGAGATATGTATTTTTCTTTGCAACTCTGCAATGTTATTTTAATGGACAGAAATGTTGCTTTTCTTTCAAAAACAAGGACATTTCTAAGTGACCCCAAACTTGCAGTCAAAAGTACAGTACCAGTCAAAAGTTTGGACACACCTACTCATTCAAGGGTTTTTCGATATTTATACTATTTTCTACATTGTGGAATAATAGTGAAGACATCAAAACTAACACATATGGAATCATGTAGTAACCAAAAAATTGTTAAACAAACAGAATCAAGGCATAGGGTGCTAGTTTGAAGAATCTCAAATGTAACACTTTTTTGGTCACAACATGATTCCATATGTGTTATTTCATAGTTTTGATGTCTTCACCACTATTCTACAATGTAGAAAATAGTGAAAATGAAGAAAAACCCTTGAATGAGTAGGTGTGTCCAAACTTTTGACTGGTACTGTACATGTTTACCATTTTGGGCATGCGGGACAAATCTAATAAGAACAACTACAATCCATAAGCATCTAAAACTCTCCAGCATATAATTTCTGATTACAACCTCATTGATGCCTGGCGAGCACATAATCCAAAAGCAAAAGAGTACACTTTCTGTTTAAACAGACACAAAACATTCTCCCGAATCGATTTCGTACTATTATCAACTGCTCTATTTTCTTTAATTACGATAATGTCACACCCTGACCATAGTTTGCTTTGTATGTTTCTATGTTTTGTTTGGTCAGGGTGTGATCTGAGTGGGCATTCTATGTTGGATGTCTAGTTTGTCTGTTTCTGTGTTTGGGCCTGATATGGTTCTCAATCAGAGGCAGGTGTTAGTCATTTGTCTCTGATTGGGAACCATATTTAGGTAGCCTGTTTTGTGTGGGGTTTTGTGGGTGGTTGTTTCCTGTCTTTGTGTTTGTTGCACCAGATAGGCCTGGAATGGATTTGCCACATTTATTGTTTTGTATTATGTTCATGTTGAGTTTACCTATTAAAAAACATGAACTATAACCACACTGCATTTTGGTCTGCCTCTCCTTCCCAGGAGGAAAGCCGTTACAGATAATAAATATCCCAGTGTCACGTCCACTCCCGCTCCTTCCCTCCAGCATTCAACGTCTCCCGGAATATACTAACTGTAACAGATCCCTCTGGAACTTTCATTGCGCACACCTGGCCCCTATTCCCACTGATTGAATTTGTATATACAGTATGTGCTCTTTGTTCACCATGGTGCTGTCGATTATTGTTCCCATGTCCATTGGTGGTGTGAGTACCTATGCGTTGGTGCAGCTGTTATGCTGCGTGCTATACAGTTGAAGTCGGAAGTTTACATACACCTTAGCCAAATACATTTAAACTCAGTTTATCACAATTCCTGACATTTAATCCTAGCAAAAATTCCCTGTCTTAGGTCAGTTAGAATCACCACTATATTTTAAGAATGTTAAATGTCAGAATAATAGTAGAGAGAATGATTTATTTCAGCTTTTATTTCTCACATCACATTCTCAGTGGGTCAGACGTTTGCATACACTCAATTAGTATTTAGAAGTATTGCCTTTAAATTGTTTAACTTGGGTCAAATGTTTCGGGTAGCCTTCCACAAGCTTCCCACAAAAAGTTGGGTGAATTTTGGCCCATTCCTCCCCACAGAGCTGGTGTAACTGAGTCAGGTGTCACGTTCGTCGTATGAATCGGACCAAGGCGCAGCGTGGTATGAGTACATTCTTTATCAATGTAAGAATGAACACTGAACAAACTAACCAAAATAACAAAATTACACGTGAAGCTATACAAAAGAGTGCTGACAGGCAACTACACATAGACAAGAACCCACGAACACAAAAGGGAAAATGGCTAACAAAATATGATACCCAATCAGAGACAACAAAAAACAGCTGCCTCTAATTGGGAACCATAATAGGCCACCATAGACATACAAATTACCTAGACCTACAAAACCCCTAGACATACAAAACCCTAGACAATGCAGAAACTAGCATACCCACCCTCGTCACACCCTGACCTAACCAAAATATAAAGAAAACAGAGATATCTAAGGTCAGAACGTGGCATCAAGTTTGTAGGCCTCCTTGCCTTGCTCGCACACACTTTATTCAGTTTTGCAAACACATTTTCTATAGGATTGAGGTCAGGGCTTTGTGATGGCCACTCCAATACCTTGACTTTGTTGTCCTTAAGCCATTTTGGCACACATTTGGAAGTATGCTTGGGGACATTGTCTGTTTGGAAGACCCATTTGTGACCAAGCTTTAACATCCTGACTGATGTCTTGAGATGTTGCTTCAATATATCCACGTAATTTTCCTTTCTCACGATGCCATCTATTTTGTGAAGTGCACCAGTCCCTCCTGCAGTAAATCACCCACACAACATGATACTGCCACCCCCGTGCTTCACGGTTGGGATCGTGTTCTTCGGCTTGCAAGACTCCCCCTTTTTCCTCCGAACATAACGATGGTCATTATGGCCAAACAGTTCTATTTTTGTTTCATCAGACCAGAGGACGTTTCTCCAAAAAGTATGATCGTTGTCCCCATGTGCAGTTGCAAACCGTAGTCTTGCTTTTTTTGGCGGTTTTTGAGCAGTGGCTTCTTCCTTGCTGAGTGGCCTTTCAGCTTATGTCGATATAGGACTTGTTTTACTGTGGTTATAGATACTTTTGTACCTGTTTCCTCCAGCATCTTCACAATGTCCTTTGCTGTTGTTCTGGGATTGATTTGCACTTTTTGCACCAAAGTGCGTTCATCTCTAGGAGACAGAATGCATCTCCTTCCTGAGTGGTATGACGGCTGTGTGGTCCCATGGTGTTTATACTTGCGTACAATTGTTTGTACAGATGAACGTGGTACCTTCAGGCATTTGGAAAATGCTCCCAAGGATGAACCAGACTTGTGGAGGTCTACAAAAAAATGCTTGGGTCTTGGCTGATTTCTTTTGATTTTCCCATGATGTCAAGCAAAGAGGCACTGGGTTTGAAGGTAGGCCTTGAAATACATCCACAGGTACACCTCCAAATGACTCAAATGATGTCAATTAGCCTATCAGAAGCTTCTAAAGTCATGACATAATTTTCTGGAATGTTTCTAAGCTGTTTAAAGGCACAACTTAATGTATTTAAACTTCTGACCCACTTGAATTGTGATACAGTGAATTATAAGTGAAATAATCTGTCTGTAAACAATTGGAAAAATGACTTGTGTCATGTACAAAGTAGATGTCCTAACCAACTTGCCAAAACTATAGTTTGTTAACAAGAAATTTGTGGAGTGGTTGAAAACGAGTTTTAATGACTTCAACCTAAGTGTATGTAAACTTCTGACTTCAACTGTATATATTGTGTATTCCTGCACCTGTCTCCAAAATTATTTTATACCAGCGTGACACTAACCACTGGTCCTGGGATCCATCATTACGCACACCTGGCATCAATCATTAGGCACACCTGCACGTTATCATCAGACATACCTGGACTCCATTACCTCACTTATTACCTAGCCTATATCTGGCTCTTTTCCCAGTCAGTATTATTTATGTGTTTCATGTCTATACGCTACTCGTGTTTGTTATATCGTTCGATGTTCTGTTTATTATTAACTCCCCACCTGCACATGCTTTCCGAATCCCAGCGTATATGTTACATAGAGATACTCTACCTTTCTATCCCTGGACTTTTTCCACATTTTGTTGTGTTACAGCTTGAATTCAAAATATTATGTTTTCACCCATCTACACATCTACAAAGTGAAAACGTGTTTTTCAAATTTTTGCAAATGTATTGAAAATGAAATACGGAAATATGTAATTTACTTAAGTATTCACACCCCTGAGTCAATAGATGCTACCTTTTGCAGTGATTATCACTGTAAGTTCTACTGAGTACATCTCTAAGAGCTTTGCACACCTGGATTGTACAATATAAAACATTTTTTCAAGCACTGTCAAGTTGTTGGTTGATCATTGATAGACAGACATTTTCAAGTCTTGTCATAGATTTTCAAGTCAGTTTAAGACAAAACGGTAACTAGGTCACTCAGGAATGTTGTCTTGGTAAGCAATTCCAATGTATATTTGGCCTTGTGTTTTAGGTTATTGTCCTACTGATAGGTGAATTTGTCTCCCAGTGTGAACCAGGTTTTCCTCTAGGACTTTACCTGTGCTTAGCTCTAATCTGTTTTTATCCCAGAAAGAACTGCCTTGCCGATAACAAGCATACCCGTAACATGATGCAGCCACTACCATGCTTGAAAATATGAAGAGTGGTACTCAGTGATGTATTGTATTCAGGAGATTAATTTCCTTGAGTTTTACTTTAGTGCGTTATTGCAAACAGGATGCATGTTTTGGAATATTTTTATCTGTATAGTGTTCCTTGTTTTCAGTCTGTCATTTAGGACAGTATTATGGAGTAACTACAGTGTTGTTGATCCAACCCTGTAACTGTTTTGAAAGTCACCATGGTGGCCTGATGGTGAAATTCCTGAGCGGTTTCCTTCCTCTCCCACAACTGAGTTAGGAAGGAATGCTGTATATTTGTAGTGACTTTGTTTCTTGATACACCATCCAAAGTGTAATAAATATCTTCACCATGCTCAAAGGGATATTCCATGTCTGCTTTGTTAACCATCTTCCAATAGGATCCCTTCTTTGCGAGTCATTGTGGTTGAATCTGTGTTTGAAATTCACTGTTCAACTATGGGACCTTGAAGATAATTGTATTTGTGGTGTACAGAGATGAGTTAGCATTCAAAAAAACATGTTAAACACTGTTGCACACCGAGTGAGTCCATGTACCTTATTTAACTTGTTAAAGGGAAACTTCACCGCTAGACACTTTTTGTTTTACCAGTCTCCCTACAGAATGATGAGTGATGAGGGTGTTTCAGACATAATTATGCACCCTAGTTGTATTTTCACATTTTCCCATTGGTTGATTGAGCCTGCTGTCTGATCTAATAATGTCTTGAGACATATTTTGTAGCAATTATTGTGGTCTTTATCTTTCGCCGATTGCACGATCACACTAGCAGCGAGTAGATATGGTTGTCCTTGTTCAATAGAGCCAATCGACATGTCTCAATGATGTTCCTATCTGCCAGGGCATTGCAGTATATCTAGGTTGACTAATTTTCCCGGGTTTTGATAAGACTACAGCCTGACGGGAGCCATACTTCCTTGTTCCCAACCTCGAAGGCAGGCTTCTCAAAACTGGGGCGGTACTAGTTTACAGGTTCATGGGAGCTATGCTACCATGCACTACAATGGCTGTACTGACGATTCCCTTTACCAAGAAGAGTTGGATGCTGACATTTGTTTAAAATGTTATTTTACATACTACCATACAGCCCTATTTATTTGAGCCGGAATACACTGAAGAGGAGTTGAGACAGCGAGAAAAATAATTGCGAGACCAGCAAGCAGCATCCTAGACCAGCTGGAACAGGACTCAGGAGGGTAAGTTACAAACTATATTGAACAAAAATATAAATGCAACATGCAACAATTTCAAAGATTTTACTGAATTACAGTTCGTATAAGGAAATCAGTCAATTGAAATACATTCATTAGGCCCTAATCTATTTATTTCACATGACTGGGCAGGGGTGCAGCCATGGGTAGGCCCACCCTCTTGGTAGACAGGCCTAGCCAATCAGAATTAGTTTTCCCCACAAAAGGGCTTTATTACAGACAGAAACACTCCTCAACACCACCCCCCACCACCCCTCCGACGTTCCCGCAGGTGAAGAAGCCAGATGTGGAGGTCCTGGGCTGGCATGGTTACACGTGGTCTGCGGTTGTGAGGCCGATTGTACACACTGCCAAATTCTCTAAAACGACTTTGGAGTCAGCTTAGGGTAGAGAAATTAACATTAAATTATCTGGCAACAGCTCTGGTGCACATCTCTGCAGAACCTGAACGCTCCCTCAAAACATGAAACATCTGTGGCATTGGGTTGTGTGACAAAACTACACATTTTTAAGTTGCCAATTATTGTCCCTAGCACAAGATACACCTGTGTAATGATCATGCTGTTCAATAAACATATTGATATGCCACACCTGTCAGTTGGATGGATTATCTTGGCAAAGAAGGAATGCTCACTAACAGGGATATAAAGAAATTTGTGCACAAAATTTGAGAGAAGTGAGCTTTTTGTGCATATGGAACTTGTCTGGGATTTTTTTTAATTTCAGCTCAGGAAACTTGGGACCAACGTGTTACATGTTCCGTTTATATTTTAGTCCAGTGTAGTAAGTTATTTTGCTGTCGGTAGCTAGCAATATAAGCTTTCTTTTTACAATAGGAAGTATATTTCAGTACAGTACAATTTGGTGATTGATTTGGTCATAATGAGGCTTGCTAGTACCACTACAAGCCAAGTTTAGCTAGCTAGCTGTACTGTAGTCGAATGGTATAGCTAGCTAGCTAACTAGCAAACTGGAGAAAGGTTTTTATGATGATGGCGGAGAGAAAAGGAGCTAGCTAAAAGGAGCTAGCTAACGTGTGTCTGTGAGATGTCTCATATTCTACACCATGCTGCTAGAGTATGAATACAGACAGTGCACAACGATTGCCCATGAATGTGTAATAGTATTTTCATCTTTCTCTCTCAGACTCAATAACTTCACAGATCTTCATTGTAAAGGGTTTAAAAATGGTTTCCTATGCTTGTTCAATGAACCATAAACAATTAATGAACATGCACATGTGGAACGGTCGTTAAGACTCTAACAGCTTACAGACGGTAGGCAATTAAGGTCACAGTTATGAAAACTTAGGACACTAAACAGGCCTTTCTACTGACTCTGAAAAACACCAAAAAAAGATGCCCAGGGTCCCTGCTCATCTGCGTGAACGTGCCTTAGGCATGCTGCAAGGAGGCATGAGGCATAAATTGCAATTTCCGTACTGTGAGATGCCTAAGACAGCGCTACAGGGGGACAGGACGGACAGCTGATCGTCCTCGCAGTGGCAGACCACGTGTAACAACACCTGCACAGGATCAGTACATCTGAAAATCCCACCTGGGGGACAGGTACAGGATGGCAACAACAACTACCCGAGTTACACCAGAAATGCACAATCCCTCCATCAGTGCTCAGACTGTCCGCAATAGGCTGAGAGAGGCTGGACTGAGGGCTTGTAGGCCTGTTGTAAGGCAAGTGCTCACCAGACATCACCGCCAACAACGTCACCTTTGGTCACAAACCCACTGTCGCTGGACCAGACAGGACTGGCAAAAAGTGCTCTTAACTGACAAGTCGCGGTTTTGTCTCACCGAGAGTGATGCTCGGATTTGCATTTATCGTCAAAGGAATGAGCAATACACCGAGACCTGTACTCTGGAGCGGGATCAATTTGGAGGTGGAGGGTCCGTCATGGTCTGGAGCGGTGTGTCATAGCATCATCGTACTGATCTTGTTGTCATTGCAGGCAATCTCAACGCTGTGCGTTACAGGGAAGACATCCTCCTCCTTCATGTGGTACCCTTCCTGTAGGCTCATCCTGACATGACCCTCCAGCATGACAATGCCACTGCCCATAATGCTCGTTCTGTGCGTGATCTCCTGCAAGACAGGAATGTCAGTGTTCTGCCATGGCTAGCGAAAAGCCCGCATGTCAATCCCATTGAGCACGTCTGGGACCTGTTGGATCGGAGGGTGAGGGCTAGGGCCATTCCCCCCAGAAATGTCTGTGAACTTGCAGGCGCCTTGGTGGAAGAGTGGGGTAACATCTCACAGCAAGAACGGGCAAATCTGGTGCAGTCCATGAGGAGGAGATGCACTGCAGTACTTAATGCAGCTGGTGGCCACACCAGATACTGACTGATAGTTTTGATTTTGATACCCCCCTTGTTCAGGGACACATTATTAAATTTCTGTTAGTCACATGTCTGTGGAAATTGTTCAGTTTATGTCTCAGTTGTTGAATCTTGTTATGTTCATACACTAATTTACACATGTTAAGTTTGCTGAAAGTAAACGCAGTTGACAGTGAGAGGACGTTTCTTTTTTTGCTGAGTTTCTATGTATTTTTTTAACGTTCACCTCCTGTAAAAACATGCAGACTACCCTCTCCTTAATGTTCTGAGATGCTGTTATGAATTGACCAGGTGGATTACGTCTTGCAAATAAATCACACATTTTCATCTTAAAATTACTAGGCTACGCAGCACCATTTAGATTGGGAGCAATAGACTAAGCACTGTGACAACCAATCCGTGATGAGACAACCAGCCCCAGTCTCCCCTATTCACTGCATGTCACAACTATTAGGGTTTCCTTCCATTTGTTGTTGGAAAACCAGAGCAAAAGTAATATCAATGTGATGTGGTAACATGAACACAGACGTGATCCTCTATGATGATCTTAGGTGGATTTGTTAACGTGAGCATTTTTGATAAACAAATTACTTTGTTTAACATTTGGCAATGTGAAAGCAAATGGATCAACAACAACAAATTATACAAATGTAACAAATAATCAAACTCTGATTTGAACTGTAGCAAACAAACTATCACTGAAAACGCCTTGAGAGTCCATGGAGGCCATAACAGACAAGAAGAGTGAGCTTGCCCAAGTCTGCGAACCACAACCTTTCCCGTAGCCTGCGCACTATCAAAATTAGAATTTTGCCATGAAATGTTAATGAGATGAAGAACAGGTTCCGGTCTGCCCAAGGATTGAGGGTAAATTGTAGGCATGTTCTCTGCTATCTACTTAATGTTTTTATAATTTTTTTAGATAGAGGGAGGGTTGCTTGTTTTTTTTCAGGTGTTTGGGGAGGGTCATTTTTCACGCCCTGGCCATAGAGAGGCTTTAATTCTCTGTTTTGGTTAGGCCGGGGTGTGACTAGGGTGGGCATTCTAGTTTCTTTATTTCTGTTTTGGCCGGGTATGGTTCTCAATCAGGGACAGCTGTCTATCTATCCTTTTCCCACCTGTGTTTTTTGGGTAGTTGTTTTCTGTGTAGTTGAGGCACCTTACAGAACTGTTTCGGTTTTTTCACTTTGTTATTTTGTTCAAGTGTTTTGGTTAATAAAGAATCGTGAACACTTACCACGCTGCATTTTGGTCCGATCCTCATTACGACGAGAGCCGTGACAGTCATGTGAAAATATATTTTGCTTAAAGTGGCACTTCAGGATTTTGGCAGAGTCAGTTGAACTCCTGGATACCATTTTTGTGTCTCTGCGTGCAGTTTGAAGGAAGTTACTAACTAGCGTTAGCACAATTGCTATCTTGCATTAAAATGCATTACAAACATAAAAAGGTTGTGCATGACCCTAAACAAGTGCATCTACCGGTATTTCTTGTGATTTTACAGGGTGCAGCAGTAGGGGACATAGAGACAGTGTCATTTATTTTCATCTGGCATGCAAACTTAATTGCTATCTAGCAAACATCACTTGGGAGAATACATAAAACATTTCACAATCCTTGGATCCTTGGGAGCTGTCCCTGATGCCAGCTGGCTAAAGCAATGAGGAGCTTTTGTTTAGCCTAGTTATTTGACCATAGGGTATTTACTCTCCACACTTCTGTTCAACTACTCATGTAAATTGTGGTAAGTCAATGTGCTATTATTCAATCTTTGCTCACTTGTGTCATATTCAACTCGTTTAAAAATGGCATATGAAGTCAATGTTAGCTTGCTACTGTAACTACAATGATGCCCACTCACAGTAAATAGTTCAGATACTGTCAGACATGATGAGCATCCATCCAATAAGCATCTGTAGTTGGTGTGACTTTTTTAACAAAGATATTTTAGGGCAATGGTCACCAACTGGTCAATCGCAATCTCTAGTCGAACGTTTCTGTTAAAAACCCAACGACAAAGCCTTGCGTCCCTATTTTTTTTATTTGCTTTTGCCCTGTTGGTGGTAGTATGTGCACTTGATTCAACAGCCCTAGCACCAGGAAGGCAGTGTACCCATTTTGAACCATTTAATGTGTCTGAAGGTAGAACTCCGCCTACCCGGCAGGCCCAGAGAGCAAATAAAGTGCAATTATAGGCCTACCGCTGGCCAATCAGATAGCTCAGATCACTGTGTCTGCACAGTTTCCTCGGGCCATAGACTGTAAGAAGAAGCCTCGAACGCACAGCAAGGTTCATAATATGACATTTCAAAACGTTTAAAACCACGACTAGAGAGAGGCTCAACGAATACACCAAAGAGCTGCTGTTTTTATGAGTAAGTTCATGTTTAAGTTGTTTTTCAGCCCTGTTTAACATTTTCATAAGCCATAAAATGTGCATTCTCCCTACTTCCACATACACAACAACCAGCACAGTAGCTGCAATTAACAAGTATAGCAAAGTGTTTTGATAAGCTGACATTGTTATTATTAGTGGCTGTGTCTTTTTAAGTATAGAGGAATATTTCACTTTCTCTGGTCATAGGAGTAACAACATGAATTGGTGCACGAGGCAGAAATAATTCACTGCGGCTTAAGTTTCGCCATCAGCTGGATGACTGTGCCCTCTTTTGTCAGTGGAGGAAAGGTGAGTTGGGTGAGAGGCAGCCTTACTGCTGCTCCCTCCTTTCCCCTCAATCCAACCATCAAATGCAGGCCATGAGTCCAGTAAAAAAGAAAAAGCTCCTGATTATGCTCACTCAGCTGTGCCTCACAAGTAATACAACCAATTATCAATTACAAGTGTGATATAATTTTTAAATGGTCAGAGAAGAACAACATTAGCAGGGCAATTCAAACTAAGCCAATATGCAGTGATAATGTATTGGGCCTAAAGCCTACTGCACAAACCTCATTGCTACAGTACTGTATTTAATGTAGCATAGGCTTACATTGTTTAACTCGTGCTCTAAGCACACAGCCAAGACAACGCAGGAGTGGTTTTGGTACAAGCCTCTGAATGGCCTTGAGTGGCCTAGCCAGAGCCCGACTTGATCCCGATCTAACATCTCTGGAGAGACCTGAAATTAGCTGTGCAGCGACACTCCCCATCCAAACTGACAGAGCTTGAGAGGATCTTCAGAGAAGAATGTGAGAAACTCCTCAAATTCAGGTGTGCCAAGCTTTTAGCGTCATATCCAGAAGATCCAAGGCTGTAATCGCTGCCAAAGGTGTTTCAACAAAGAATACTGATGTAAATGTGATATTTCAATTTTAATTTTTTATACATTTGCAAAAAATGATAAACCTGTTTTTGCTTTGTCATTATGGGGTTTTGTGTGCAATTCATTTTAGAATAAGGCTGTAATGTAACAGAATGTGGAAAAAGTGTTGAATGTGGAATGCAATGTATTTCAACCTCTGAGGTCTGGACTAACAACATGCCTGAATTGCAAAGGCCAAAGAGATAACGGCAATTATGTCTGTTCAGCAAGCACTAAGTTGAGTAACGTAATGTGGCATTGTTGGACCCTATTGCCTTATACTCGCATTTGGCATCGATAAAAAGTATGTGTTTTGTGGCTGCAGTCCAGTGCTTCAAATAGATTGTAGTTTTCTTCTGTACAGTAAATGGATAGAGGTTTGTGGTTGGTAATGGGTCTTTCCAAACTGTTAACTTTTCCCATTGTTGTGCAATAGATTTATTTTCATTATAGCCTAAACAGTATAGAAAAATAGGAGCATTGATTAACATTGTATTAAATTGTCTTAGGCTTAATGATAAACCCAAGCCTCTTTGAACTATCATGGACTTTTCATTTCAGCTAAACAACTCTTTATCAAATCAATAGTTGGCATGACTCTGCTTCACACAACTCAATTATAGAGAAACCCAAATTACCTTTCCCCATTCGACTTGACAGTAATAAGACAGGCAGTCTAGAAACCTTCACTATAGTGTTAATAATATCTACATTTACTGCTCTGCCAGTTAAATGAAATGTGAGGCCAGCTCTTTTGAGCAAGTCTCTACTATTTTCAGATGCAATTTGTTCACACTTTGTTTGTAATATCCAAAAACGTGTTAGTAACAGCAGGTAATTCATTAGCAAAAATGTCATACCAGAGTTTCACTTTGTGAGTGTAACTAACTCTGCAAAATATATATTTAAGGGGGCAACTTGTATCACTCAAACTGTCTAGACATGCATGTGGACGTACTGTAACAGGCATGTGGATGTACTGTAATAGGCATGTGGACGTACTGTAATAGGCATGTGGACGTACTGTAACAGGCATGTGGACGTACTGTAATAGGCATGTGGACGTACTGTAATAGGCATATGGACGTACTGTAATAGGTATGTGGATGTACTGTAATAGGCATATGGACGTACTGTAACAGGCATATGGACGTACTGTAATAGGCATGTGGACGTACTGTAACAGGCATGTGGACGTACTGTAATAGGCATATGGACGTACTGTAATAGGCATATGGACGTACTGTAACAGGCATATGGACGTACTCTAATAGGCATGTGGACGTATTGTAATAGGCATGTGGACGTACTGTAATAGGCATGTGGACGTACTGTAATAGGCATGTGGACGTACTGTAATAGACATGTGGACGTACTGTAACAGGCATGTGGACGTACTGTAATAGGCATGTGGACGTACTGTAACAGGCATGTGGACGTACTGTAATAGGTATGTGGACGTACTGTAATAGGCATATGGATGTACTGTAATAGGCATGTGGACGTACTGTAATAGGCATATGGACGTACTGTAACAGGCATATGGACGTACTGTAATAGGCATATGGACGTACTGTAACAGGGTATGTGGACGTACTCTAATAGGCATGTGGACATACTGTAATAGGCATGTGGACGTAATGTAATAGGCATGTGGACGTACTGTAACAGGCATGTGGACGTACTGTAACAGGCATGTGGACGTACTGTAATAGGCATGTGGACGTACTGTAATAGGCATGTGGACGTACTGTAACAGGCATGTGGACGTACTGTAACAGGCATGTGGACGTACTGTAATAGGCATGTGGATGTAATGTAATAGGCATGTGGACGTACTGTAATAGGCATATGGACGTAATGTAATAGGCATATGGACGTAATTTAATGGGCATATGGACGTACTGTAATAGGCATATGGACGTACTTTAATAGGCATGTGGACGTACTGTAATAGGCATATTGACGTAATGTAATAGGCATGTGGACGTACTGTAACAGGCATGTGGACGTACTGTAATAGGCATGTGGACGTACTGTAATAGGCATATGGACGTACTGTAATAGGTATGTGGACGTACTGTAATAGGCATATGGACGTACTGTAACAGGCATATGGACGTACTGTAATAGGCATGTGAACGTACTGTAACAGGCATGTGGACGTACTGTAATAGGCATGTGGACGTACTGTAATAGGCATATGGACGTACTGTAACAGGCATATGGACGTACTCTAATAGGCATGTGGACATACTGTAATAGGCATGTGGACGTACTGTAATAGGCATGTGGACGTACTGTAATAGGCATGTGGACGTACTGTAATAGACATGTGGACGTACTGTAACAGGCATGTGGACGTACTGTAATAGGCATGTGGACGTACTGTAATAGGCATATGGACGTACTGTAATAGGTATGTGGACGTACTGTAATAGGCATATGGATGTACTGTAACAGGCATATGGACGTACTGTAATAGGCATATGGACGTACTGTAACAGGGTATATGGACGTACTTTAATAGGCATGTGGACATACTGTAATAGGCATGTGGACGTAATGTAATAGGCATGTGGACGTACTGTAACAGGCATGTGGACGTACTGTAATAGGCATGTGGACGTACTGTAATAGGCATGTGGACGTACTGTAACAGGCATGTGGACGTACTGTAACAGGCATGTGGACGTACTGTAATAGGCATGTGGATGTAATGTAATAGGCATGTGGACGTACTGTAATAGGCATATGGACGTAATGTAATAGGCATATGGACGTAATGTAATGGGCATATGGACGTACTGTAATAGGCATGTGGACGTACTGTAATAGGCATATGGACGTAATGTAATAGGCATGTGGACGTACTGTTATAGGGGGGGAGGGAGGGTCTTGTGAAAGAAAAATGACATATAAAGGACTTAGGAAAATTGCAATTGGTTCAGAACAGAGCAGCACGGCTGGCCCTTGGATGTACACAGAGAGCTAATATTAATAATATGCATGTCAATCTCTCCTGGCTGAGAGTGGACTACTTTTATTTATGAGAGGTATTGAAATGTTGAATGCACCGAGCTCTCTGTCTACTGCTGGCACATAGCTCGGACACCCATGCATACCCCACAAGACATGCCACAAGAGGTCTCTTCACAGTCCAAGTCCAGAACAGATTATGGGAGGCACACAGTACTACATAGAGCCATGACTACATGGAACTCTATTCCACATCAAGTAACTGACGCAAGCAGTAAAATTTGATTTAAAAAACAGATAAAAAAACCACCTTATGGAACAGCAGGGACTGTGAAGCAACACAAACATTGGCACAGACACACACACACACACACACACACACACACACACACACACACACACGATAACATACGCACTATACATACACATGGATGTATTACTGTAGATATGTGGTAGTGGTTGACTAGGGGCCTGAGGGCACACAGTGTGTTGTGAAATCTGTGAATGTATTGTAATGTTTTTAAATTGTATAAACTGCCTTAATTTTGATGGACCCCAGGAAGAGTAGCTGCTGCCAAAGCAGAGTAGCTGCTGCCAAAGCAACAGCTAATGGGGATCCATAATAAATACAAATACACATTCACCTGATTTGTTTGATATTAATAGTTAACAATTATATACCTAACAAATAGTAGGACTTTTCTGTTCTGTTTCATTCTGTGTTTCTGTAAATTGATGGTTTCTACTCTAGCTTCCTGTAGTTAGTGTGGGCGTATGGTCAAGAAAAATGGGTTTTGCTAGAGATAGCTTGAGCTGACAATGACTTGGTGGTAAAAACCTAAAGCTGGCATTCCATAGACAAGATGTGGTGTGTGTGACCCAAGATTGTCACGCCCTGACCATAGAACGCCTTTTTATTCTCTATTTTGGTTAGGTCAGGGTGTGACTAGGATGGGTAATCTAGGTTGTTTATTTCTATGTTGGCGTGGTATGGTTCCCAATCAGAGGCAGCTGTTAATCGTTGTCTCTGATTGGGGATCATATTTAGGCAGCCATTTCCCTACTGTGTTTTGTGGGATCTTGTTTATGTCTAGTTGCCTGTGAGCACTTCATTTACTTCACGTTTCGGAAGAGTTTAGGTCATTGTCTCATCATCCTGGCATCTGGGATACTAAAGCCAGGTTGGAAGTAAAACAACATCCCGTGCAGATAACCAGAAGATTGACCAAGGTGGCTAATGAGAGGGGTTGGAACCAGTCTGATTAAGCATTTTTACGTCCTATATAAGATACTTTTTTTTCATTTTCAGTTAGGCTTCTCAGTCAAGACTGTTGAGTTGACTAGTTTCATTATTGCCATAATTAATCGATATTGAATAAAGATGATTGTTTGAAGAAATGACAAAGTCTCCCTCACTTGAATAGAATATTCTACCACAGACTCTATTGGGTGCGCTTGCGCAAGGCTACATTAATTGATGCATCTTGCTGACATATTTACCTTTTTTGTAGTCTGAAAAATCGGGACACCTGAAATGGGTCTGAAACTGTCCTGTGGAAAAACGGGATGGTCACCCTAACATGCACAGTCAATTTACTAGGCTAGGATACAACGTGTAGGCCTACCACCATGAACTTCAAATAGGCCAACCAGTAGCCAGTGATGTAGTGGGAGTAAAATCAATGCTTAAACTCTGATTACCAGTCACAGTGAAAAAAAAGTAAAGCACCAAAAATGTGGATAAACTGCATTTAGTTGCATTTACCCTCCACTAGACCTACACCACTCCCAGTAACCTACCCTGTCAGCTGAGGCAATTTTACACACATGAACACACACAGAACAGGTAGCCTACATTCAATATAATACACAAGTCGAATCAAACCACGTTACCACCCTAGTTCATGAGTTGTGTATAATTCATGAGCTGGGTATAATTCATGAGCTGGGTATAATTCATGAGTGGGGTATAATTCATGAGTGGTGTATAATTCATGAGTTGTGTATAATTCATGAGTTGAATGGTGTAAAACACTACCTTTCTTACCTTTCTTTCCTTACATGAATTACGTTTAACAATTGAATTTGAACATTGAACTTAAACCCTGCACGATTCCTGAATCTTTGAGATCTCTGAGATACATTTTTTTTTTTAAAGCACTAAGTGTAACTATGCCTATGTAACATTCCATTATGTTTCACCGTGAAAACAGTTCTGAAGGGCACACAATCTGAAATAATGCAGGCTGATGCCAATACAAAATCGAATTATTCTAACTGCAAGAGCCAACTACAGTCGGATTGATTGGATGCGCATTGTATTGGATGCGTAGTTGATCCAGGAAGGAAAACAAATATTGATAGAAAATAATAAAGCTAAATAAATGGTCTACTGCTTCTGGCCACAGATGGCACAGAGAACACCAGTACCCACGCGCACCTGATAAAAAAAAAGCAATGAGTGCTCTAAACAGCTGACTGACAAAAGCAAACAATTATAAATCAACAGATAACTCTAATGCATTGGAATAAAGGCTGTTTTTTTTTATCCAATGCCAAATGGCATACAAATGGCAAAAATGAGACAGTACAAAGGAAAATCTATGCTTTTGAAAGAGCTCAGCTGAGGCTGACATTCAGCACTACTGAGTGTACAGCGCTGTGGACAGGGTTTGTGCAGCCATGTAGAAATAAACAGTTTAAACCATGACAGAGAGGTGGGGGTGCTCGTTTCATTCGGAAGCTTTTATTTTCATATTTAACACCGTAAAACATACAGCAGAAAGGTTAAATTAGCATTTAGAGACTTTTGTTGCATTTAGGTATGACTTTTTGTTGCATTTAGGTGAGCTAATGTCTCATTCAGTGGAGCTGAGCCCCGGCTCCCCTGTAATTTGCACCCTGTGGACGACCATTGATTTATTAATATCACAGTAAGCAGCACTAATGGGGGTCTGTCAGGGAGAAATTTACATTGATGAACAAAATGTACTATAAGCTCATCATCTGTGCAATTTTATGTTATTTTCATGTTCTAGACTGCGTTTTGTGACCTGACGTCAGCCAAGTTGCACATGCTTTAAAGCATATCAAAGCTTGATAAGTTCAACCACACCCTTTTATGTTATGCTGGACCCTGCATTAAGAATCAAAGCTGGATGTGAAACATTGACACCTATCTCAATCACACTCTAGTGTTCCAGATCAAAAACTCCAAACCTACAATCCAAACCTACAACCCAATTTTGACCAAAATTAACCAGAGAGATTACTGCTACCAAGGTTTCCTTTTCCCAAGCTATACGGAGGCTGCTCTAGCAAACAAACGGCAGAGACCTGTGGACACCATACAACCTGGAACTGAGCTGCCAGGCTTGCGAGGACAGACCAGATACAACGTCAATTAGCACGGAGGTGTGAAGTAAAAGGTGTCGAGGCCTTTGGGCCCAAAAAGTGGCAGGAGTCTTTTGAAGCGCCCTTTAAAGCCACTCTCCTGCTGTTCAAAGACCATTCGCTGAAATTTTCTGCAAGAAATCTGCCTCCAGAAATAAACGCTTCTCCCAAGTGGGTGTGACACCTACTCCCGTTGCCTGCTGCACCGCTTCTTGGATTCCACCTGTCGATCTGTTCACCGTCTGCCCAAGCCTGTCTCCCCCTGTCTGGTACAGGTACTCCAGCCACACTCTCCGCCCCCCTCCAGAGCGTTCGCTCACCTCCAGCACATACGCACTGTTGGGCCGAGTGACTCTGAACTTACAATGGCTAGCCCCAAGTCATTATATATTAAAAACATTTCTTGTGCATTTTGCTATTTTGCTATTTGCCTCATGACACCTGCATGCTTTGAGGACTACTAATGTTCTTAACCCAACCGTGGGACAGACTGTTTGTTCCAACACTTGGGACTCTGACTCTCTATTGGTTACAGACTTTTGGCCTCCCATCCTATTCTAACCATGAAATTGCTGTACAATATGATCTTGTTGCCATCTGATGCACATTCAGATGTCATAAAACAGCACTGCAGAGCTCTCCCTGTCCTATGCGGTGCCTTGATTGTATTACTGTTGATGATATCTGGAAATGTGCATGTACACTCTGCCCACCTACTGTTGCCAGCCCCAATTCTGACTCGTGCTCTGATATCTGCTTCACTGATTTCTGCTCTTGTAAAAGCCTGGGTTTTCTGCACGTTAACACTAGAAGCTTATTAACTAAAATGGATCAATTGAAAGTGTGGGTTCACAGTTCCAATCCAGATGTGCTGGTCATTACTGAGATGTGGCTAAGGAAGAGTGTTTTGAATACTGATGTTAACCTTTCTGGTTTTAACCTTTTTCAGAAAGACAGATCTTCCAAAAGGTGGAGGATTGGGAATCTTTACCAAGGATCACCTCCAGTGCTCGGTTGTCTGCACCAAGTCTGTCCCCAAACAATTTGATTTGCTGGTTTTAAGCATTCAACTTTCAAATGGCTCTTTGTTGACTGTTGCTGTGTGCTATCGTCCTCCATCAGCACCGGCCTGTAACCTACCTGCCCCAAGCTCTCTCTCCCTTCCACTAAGTCTGAATTTGTCCTGCTAGGTGACCTAAACGGGGACATGCTTAAACCACCTGACCAAGTCCTAAAGCAATGGGACTCCCTAAAATCTTTCTCAGATTATCACCAATCCCACAAAGTATGACTCCAAACACCCAGAAAAGGCTACTCTCCTCGATGTTATCCTCACAAATAATCCTGATAGGTATCAGTCTGGTGTTTTCTTTAATGACCTTAGTGATCACTGTTTTACAGCCTGTGTTCGTAATGGCTCATCAGTGAAATGACCTGTCCTGATTTGTCAAAGACGCTTGCTAAAAAACTTTAATGAGCAAGCATTCCTTCATGAACTGGCCACTGTAAAATGGTATAGAATCCGCTTGATCCCCTCTGTCGAAGACGCTTGGACCTTCTTTTTTGATATTTTCAGTATTATTGTTAACATGCCCCCATGAAGAAAATGAGAATAAAAAATGTGGATGCATAGCTGATCCAATGTTGCTTAGAATCAATATTGATTCTAAGCAATATTGTGCTGCTATTTTTATAGACTTGGCCAAAGCTTTTGATACAGTAGACCATTCCATTCATGTGGGCCAGTTCACGAGTATTGGTGTCTCTAAGGGGTCTTTGGCCTGGTTTGCTAACCACCTCTCTCATAGAGTGCAGTGTATAAAGTCAGCAAATCTGCTTCCTCAGCCATTGTCTGTCACCAAGGGAGTACCCCAAGGCTCGATCCTAGGTCCCACGTTCTTCTCAATTTACATCAACAACATAGCTCAGGCAGTAGGAAGCTCTCTCATTTTTATATGCAGATGTTACAGTCTTATACTCAGCTGGCCCTTCCCCAGATTTTGTGTTAAATGCTCTACAAAAAAGCTTTCTGAGTGTCCAACAAGCTTTCTCTACTCTTAACCTTGTTCTGAACACCTCCAAAACAAAGGTCATGTGGTTTGGTAAGAAGAATGCCCTTCTCCCCACAGGTGTGATTACTACCTCTGAGGGTTTAGAGCTTGGGAGTATGGTTAGATGGTACACTGTCCTTCTCTCAGCACATATCAAAGCTGTAGGCTAAAGTTGAATCTAGACTTGGTTTCCTCTATCGTAATCGCTCCTCTTTCACCCCAGCTGCCAAACTAACCCTGATTCAGATGACCATCCTACCCATGCTAGATTACGTAGATGTAATTCATAGATTGGCAGGTTTGGGTGCTCTCGAGCGACTAGATGTTCTTTACCATTCGGCCATCAGTTTTGACACCATTGCTCCTTATAGGACACATCACTGTACTCTATACTCCTCTGTAAACTGGTCATCTCTGTATACCATTGCAAGACCCACTGGTTGATGCTTATTTATAAAACACTCAGGCCTCACTCCCCCTATCTGAGATACCTACTGCAGCCCTCATCCTCCACATGCAACACCCGTTCTGCCAGTCACATTCTGTTAAAGGTCCCCAAAGCGCACACATCACTGGTTCGCTCCTCTTTTCAGTTCGCTGCAGCTAGCGACTGGAACGAGCTGCAACAAACACTCAAACTGGACAGTTTTATCTCAATCACTTCATTCAA
This sequence comes from Oncorhynchus mykiss, assembly GCF_013265735.2. Classification (NCBI taxonomy): domain Eukaryota; kingdom Metazoa; phylum Chordata; class Actinopteri; order Salmoniformes; family Salmonidae; genus Oncorhynchus; species Oncorhynchus mykiss. Next base: position 54,765,164 of record NC_048566.1, on the reverse strand, counting down.
AGACTCAATCATGGACACTCTTACTGACAGTTGTGGCTGCTTTGCGTGATGTATTGTTGTTTCTACCTCCTTGCCCTTTGTGCTTTTGTCTGTGCCCAATAATGTTTGTACCATGTTTTGTGCTGCTACCATGTTGTGTTGCTACCATGTTGTTATGTCGTGTTGCTACCATGCTGTGTTGTCATGTGTTGCTGCCTTGCTATGTTGTTGTCTTAGGTCTCTCTTTATGCAGCGTTGCGTGGTCTCTCTTGTCGTGATGTGTGTTTTGTCCTATTTTTAAATTTTTATCCCAGCTCACATCCCCACAGGAGGCCTTTTGGTAGGACGTCATTGTAAATAAGAATTTCTCTTAACTGACTTAACTAGTTAAATAAAGGTTAAATTAAATAAAAAATAAAATAGTGTAAGAAAAAGGGATAGAGAGGAGCAGCTGGGTACATCAAACACCAGCTCGATGGCTTGAAATGCATAATCATAGCTATTTTGCCTGTTTGTCTGCTTCTGTGAATATATCAAACGGCAGCTCAAATAGCTATTTTTCCCAGACAGCCGGGCTTTTCCCCTGACAGCTCTGAAGTGGGGTAATATTTGATATCTATGTATATTATACTGAATATACCTCACGTACGACCCATGATAAGACGATGCAATTCATATGTCAACAAAGTCGGTTAAATGAATTATCTGACTCCATAAGATGATTTAGCAATATACAAGAGACTATAGTTGAGTTACAGTAATAGGCAATCAAGAAAGGTCTGAGAATGGAGTGTTTTAGGAAACGTTGTAAAATAAATGGATTCACATACAAGGCATAAACCTTAAGCCACAAAGCGTAAACTAGCATTATAAGGAATTATTCTAAGTACGACCAGAGAGGGAGAGAGAAAGGCCATGCCCCAATAGTCCCTGGGGTGGAGAGAGAAAGAAAGAGATCGTATCTCACCAACGCAGGTCAGGAACAAAAAAGAGAAAGAGACACAGAAGGTGAGATCCTTTAATAACCATTTGACAGTGTTAGATTCAAAATTCTGAGTTGTTGACCAATAACATTACTGTAAAGTTAACCTCCAATCAGATATCACACCTACAGGCTGTAAAGACAACATAACCTCTGCTTCACAAGAGGTGAGGCAATAGGGGATGGCAAGATAACACAGAGAATTCTTGCATACAGTGTAAATGGTCACTTCGGGGGCTGGTTCGCCCTACGAAGTGGCCTTGGTAATTAATTTGGCAGTGCAAAAAATACAACAAAGGCAGATTAAATAAAGAGTAGGAGAATAAATAGCAGATAAGCACTACAGAGCTCAACCCACTGTTAATGAATTAGTGACGTACAGGCCGCCTCTGAACCTTGGGCTGCCAGAATCAAGAAAAAAACAGGGACATTCTGTATTCAAGAGACTGAGATAAGAAAAGAGACTTACATTTCTCTTTAAAGATCAAGTAAAAAAAAAAAAAAAATCCTAGGTGCTGAAGTCAGACCACTGTCCAGCATTTTGAACTTGTCCTTTGTTATCTACCTGGCTGCATTCGCCCTACACGTACTGGCCCTATGAAGATACAAAGATAAGCAAATGCCAGACAAATTGACACCTGCTATATGGAAATGGTGCTGTGAGTGCTGCATTTGCCAGGAGGGAGGTTGAGATAGCCTCCATGTCCTTTGTGTAAGGGAGATAAGAGGAATAATCATCTTTTAAATGGTAAACTCAGCCAGTCAGAGACCAACAACAAATTAGCTTGTCCTTGACTAGCTTCTCAGGTGTAATGTAGTGTGGAGGAACCCGCTTATAACGATTAGATGCCAAGCTTAAACTAGCACATCACAGTCCAGAGTCAACAGTAGGACTACGGTTAACCACTGGACCAAGAAGTTTACGAGTGGCCTCACTGTCTATTCGCGCCCCTCGCCCACTGATTTCAGTGTGCTGATCCAGCAGCTTCAGCAGCTTCAGCATCATGTCATATACACATGCATTTCTGTAATGGAATGTGCCTTCCTCTCCACTCATTGAAAGAAAGGCTTTTGCAAACCCGCCTTCTACAAGCTGACTCCTGCGGGCAACAAGCATACAGCATTTTTAGAATAGTGTTAGTTGAGAAAATATCAGTATTTCAATTTAAAATACATCTGTGTCGCAAACACAAAGTTCAGAATCAGAAGGTACGATTAGGTTAAGGTAGATACTTGATGTGTGATTTCTTACTTGTATTTTGTATCACCAATTTTTTTTCCAGCTAGTTAAAGTTGATTATTCCCCCGAGACAACTGGGATAATTATCAGAATCTCTCAATGCTGTGCATATGCACGCTCTTCATATAATGGTGCACTGTGCAATGTGTGCATCATCGGAAAAAAAAGCATTGCAATTATTGAACTTCAACTCAACGCTGTAAAAAAAAGGTGCATCAACTAAAGTTGGTCTTTTAGTGACCGTGCATTGGGTTGAGCTGGCCCAACGAAACAAGATAAATCTTTTAAACTATCTTATTTCAAGATATTTTGAAACAACAACAATCAATATAAGATATTTAAGCTTGATCAGATTTCACTTTTCAGTGTGTTGAGACGTTTGTTTTCAGAGCACCTCAGAACGGGACTTCAACGGCAGTCTATGGCAGGAGCGGCAAAAACAGCTGCCAGTTTTAATTGGCTAATCTCTCAGACCATTACCATCTAGCACCTCCCCCTCTTTGTGGATTTTAATGCCCGAGCATCGCAAGTAATGGGCTAAACAAGGAAGTGAGTTTGGGGAAATCGGAAAGTATGCACCTAAGAAATAGTTTTCACATATAAACTTTATATACCCGAACTCAGAATCAATTGGACTCTCCAAAAATCAAATCAAACTTTGTCACATGTGCCAAATACAACAAGTGTAGACCTTACTGTGAAATGCTTACTGACGAGCTCTTAACCAACAGTGCAGTTCAAGAAGAGTTAAGAAAATATTTACCAAATAAAGTAAAACATAATAAAAAGTAACACAATAAAATAACAATAACGAGGCTATATACCAGGTGTACCGGTACCGAGTCAATGTGTGGGGGTACTGGTTAGTCGAGGTCATTTGTACATGTAGGTAGGAGTGAATTGACTATGCATAGATAATAAACAGCAGCAGTGGAGAAAACAAATAGAGGGTTGGGGTGTCAATGTAAATCTTCCGGTGGCCATACTAAAATAATATGGTCGCTGTGATAGAGCATTTAATTTGATTGGCTCATCTAATATAGCTTTAGCAGGCTTTCCTTACTGAAAAAAGGCTTCTGGCAACAGTTGTGGCAAATCTTTGGCCAATTTGTTGCAAATTTGTGGCGAGCTTATATTTTCACATGCAAATTAGTTTTGTAGCAAACTGTTGTTCCTTTTGGCAAACAATTCTGGGAAACTTGTCGCGAACATTCTAATGTTTGCTGCAAATTTGCTGCAAACACGTTATAAATATGCAAATTAGACCAGGTTTTGGGTTACTTTGTGTATTAACAACATTGAAATGTCTTGTCTACATAAGCCAAATCATATATAACTTTAAATGTATTTAATATTCACAGAGAAAACTAAACATACTAAATGTATTAAATATACTAAACAACATGTATTCAATGTCTTAACCTTTTACTGTAGTGGGATAAATCAGAGTCAAAAGTATGTTTAAAACAAAAGCATACACCTCACACACATGGTTATGGGAATAAAAAAAGAAGACACATGTACCATGTCAGATATAGAGTTGACATTTTTGTGTTCAATATTGCATCCCAATATTAAACTTTACATACACATCACAGAAGACTGAAATATAACAAAACGGTATGACATACAGTACCAGTCAAACGTTTGAACACACCTACTCATTCAGAAAAAAATCTTTATTTTTAATATTTTCTACATTGTAGAATAATAGTGAAGACATCAAAACTATGAAATAACGCATATGGAATCATGTAGTAACCAAAAAAACTGTTAAACAAATCAAAATATATTATATATTTGAGATTCTTCAAAGTAGCCACCCTTTGCCTTGATGACAGCTTTTCACAAATATTTTCTGAAATATAAAATACAATGTAGAAAATAGTAAAATAAAGAAATACCCTTGAATTAGTAACTTTTTTTTCACCTTTATTTCACCAGGTAGGCTAGTTGAGAACAAGTTCTCATTTATAACAACAACACAGAGCTACACATGGAATAAACAAACATACAGTCAATAATACAATAGAAAACGTCTATATACAATGTGTGCAAATGAGGAAGGACATTGGAGGTAAGGCAATAAATAGGCAATAGTGGCGAAATAATTACAATATAGCAATTAAACACTGGAGTGATGGATGTGCAGAAGATGAGTGTGCAAGTAGAGATACTGGGGTGCAAAGGAGCAAAATAAATCAAATAAATAACAGTATGGGGATGAGGTAGTTGGATGGGCTATTTACAGAAGAGCTACAGTATGTACAGGTCCAGTGAACTGTGAGCTGCTCTGACAGCTGGTGCTTAAAGCTAGTGAGGGAGATATGAGTCTCCAGCTTCAGTGATTTTTGCAGTTCATTCCAGTCATTGACAGCAGAGAACTGGAAGGAAAGGCGGCCGAATGAGGAATTAGCTTTGAGGGTGACTAGTGAAATATACCTGATGGGTGCTGCTATGATGACCAGTGAGCTGAGATAAGGTGGGGCTTTTCCTAGCAAAGACTTATAGATAACCTGGCGCCAGTGGGTTTGGCGACAAATATGAAGCGAGGGCCAGCCAACGAGAGCATACCGGTCGCAGTGGTGGGTAGTATATGGGGCGTTGGTGACAAAACGGATGGCACTGTGATAGACTGCATCCAATTTGCTCAGTAGAGTGTTGGAGGCTAATTTGTAAATGACATCGCCGAAGTCAAGGATCAGTAGGATAGTCAGTTTAATAAGGGTATGTTTGGCAGCATGAGTAAAGGATGCTTTGTTTGCGAAATAGGGAGCCGATTCTAGATTTATTTTTGGATTGGAGATGCTTAATGTGAGTCTGGTAGGAGAGTTTACAGTCTAACCAGACATCTAGGTATTTGTAGTTGTCCACATATTCTAAGTCAGAACTGTCCAGAGTAGTGATGCTAGACGGGCAGGCAGGTGTGGGCAGCGATTGGTTGAAGAGCATGCATTTAGTTTTACTTGCATTTAAGAGCAGTTGGAGGCCACAGAAGAAGAGTTGTAGTGCATTGACGCTCATCTGGAGGTTAGTTACACAGTGTCCAAAGAAGGGCCAGATGTATACAGAATGGTGTCGTCTGCATAGATGTGGATCAGAGAATCACCAGCAGCAAGAGCGACATCATTGATGTATACAGAGAAGAGAGTCGTTCCAAGAATTGTAACCTGTGGCACCCCCATAGAGACTGGCAGAGTCCCGGACAACACGCCCTCCGATTTGACACACTGAACTCTATCTGAGAAGTAGTTGGTGAACCAGACGAGGCAGTCATTTGAGAAACCAAGGCTGTTGAGTCTGCCGATAAGAATGTGGTTATTGACAGAGTCGAAAGCCTTGGCCAGGTCGATGAATACAGCTGCACACTATTATCTCTTATCGATGGGACCTTGAGCATGGCTGAGGTGCACCCATGACCAGCTCAGAAACCAGATTGCATAGCGTAGAAGGTACGGTGGGATTCGAAATGGTCGGTGATCTGTTTCTTATCTTGGCTTTCGAAGACCTTAGAAAGGCAGGGTCAGATACATATAGGTCTGTAGCAGTTTTGGTCTAGAGTGTCTCCCTTTTGAAGAGGGGGATGACCGCGGCAGCTTTCCAATCTTTAGGGATCTCAGATGATATGAAAGAGAGGTTGAACAGGCTAGTAATAGGGGTTGCAACAATTTTGGCAGATCATTTTAAAAAGAGAGGGTCCAGATTATCTAGCCCGGCTGATTTGTAAGGGTCCAGATTTTGCAGCTCTTGCAGAACATCAGCTATCTGGATTTGGGAGAAGGAGAAATGGGGGAGGCTTGGGCAAGTTGCTGTGGGGGGCATAGGGCTGTTGACCGGGGTAGGGGTAGCCAGGTGGAAAGCATGGCCAGCCGTACAAAAATGCTTATTGAAATTCTCAATTATCATGGATTTATCAGTGGTGACAATGTTTCCTAACCTCAGAGTAGTGGGCAGCTGGGAGGAGGTTATCTTATTCTCCATGGACTTTACAGTGGCCCTGAACTTTTTGGAGTTTGTGCTACAGGATGCACATTTCTGTTTGAAAAAGCTAGCCGTTGCTTTCCTAACTGCATGTGTATATTGGATCCTAACTTTCCTGAAAAGTTGCATATCGCAGGGGGCTATTCAATGCTAATGAAGAAGACCACAGGATGTTTTTGTGCTGGTCAAGGGCAGTCAGGTTTGGAGTGAACCAAGGGCTATATCTGTTCCTGGTTCTATTTTTTTTTGAATGGGCCGTGCTTTTTTAAGATGATGAGGAAAGCACTTTTAAAGAATAACCAGACATCCTCTACTGACGGAATGAGGTCAATATCCTTCCGGGATACCCGGGCGTGGTTGATTTGAAAGGCCTGCTCGCTGAAGTGTTTTAGGGAGCGTCTGACAGTGATGAACGGTGATCGTTTGACCGCAGAACCATTACGCACAGCGGAGGTGTATTTAGAGGGCAGGTTGGTAAGGATGATATCTATGAGGGGGCCCATGTTTACAGATTTGGGGTTGTACCTGGTAGGTTAATTGATCATTTGTGTGAGATTGAGGGCATCAAGCTTAGATTGTAGGATGGCCGGGGTGTTAAGCATGTCCCAGTTTGGAAGTCTACAATTTTTTTCTGAGGTCTTGGTTGAATTATTTTGATTTTCCCATGATGTCAAGCAAAGATGCAATGAGTTTGAAGGGAGGCCTTGAAATGCATCCACAGTTACACCTCTAATTGACTCAAATTAAGTCAATTAGCCTATCAGAAGCTTCTTAAAACTTCTAGGCTAGGGGCAGTATTTTGACGTCCGGATGAAAAGCGTGCCCAAAGTAAACTGCCTGCTACTCAGGCCCAGAAGCTAGGATATGCATATTATTAGTAGATTAGGGTAGAAAAC